>NW_019174365.1:8022104-8212104 GCF_002260705.1 Seriola dumerili | reverse complement strand
GGTAAGCGACAACGCTGAGATAGAAACTTATAGAAGAGACAGAGAGAGAAAAAGAAATGGTTGGATAGGCAGGCAGATAGAGAGAGAATAGACAGACTCACGGAGAAGAGAGACGAGGTATGCTGTCCTCTCAGGGTCATAAAGGTGGTGAATGGGGCCAGAGACTTAATGGGATGGAGAAACGTTGTGATTGGCTCATTACTGTGATGGAGCACGTTGCCACGACAATTGGCCTTTTCACCCCCACCCCCTCCACCGTTCCTTGCACACACTACTTTTCTATGCACCACTGCTCCGTGAACTGCAGAGGAGTGTGTGTGTGTGTGTGTGTGTGTGTGTGTGTGTGAGACTAATACAGTAAAAGTCAAATACTTGCCGTAAAGTACCTGCTGCAGTTCAGGTAAACATTAAAGCACTTTATGCTACAAGGTGAAAGCGTAACTCATCTCTTTGCACATCCGTCGAGTAGTACTTGACAAAATTACTGCAGTATCTCACATCTGTCTTGGAAGAGCCCAGGTTCTCTCCGAAACATCGTCACGCATATAAAACACACCAGTTATTTAGCTCACCTAGATCATTTTTATTTCAGTAAAGTATGTTTTGGTGTTTTTATTAACCTTGGTCTATACAGAGAAAATCAGTGGAGAGGAGAACAGGGTTCTCAATAGGATTTCCCCATTAGGTGTGATAAATGAGAGCACATCATCTCTCTGCCACCAAGCCAATCTGTTTCCTCTCTCTCTCTCTGTCTCCTAACCTCACTACCAATCCATTGTTCTTGAATGACATGAAAATTAAAAAGGTATCAAAATTTATTTCCACATTTTCTTTTTTCCTTTTTTTTTTTTCCCATTTCTTTTCTCTCTATGACTTGGCACCTTTCTCCTCCTCCCCAAGTTTCTTAATCCATCTATATTTTTACTTTCACTCTCTAATGTTGTCTCTTTTTCTCCGTCCACAGCGGCGCAGAGGTAGCGGGGTCTTCTGTGCAAACTGTCTGACCACCAAGACATCACTGTGGAGGAAGAATGCTAACGGAGGCTACGTCTGCAACGCATGTGGTTTATACCAAAAACTACATTCGGTAAGTCATGAACAGGCGTGTGAACAGATGCTGTGTCTGCACCAGCTGTACATTACACCGCTGATTACTCTAAACAGAGTGGGAGACCTGTGAGATGAATAGACAAACCTGTACAGTAGTTGTACAGAGGTTATTCCAGTTTTCTTTCAAACAAATTAGAGGAGCGACGAGAGAACAGCTTCACACTTCTAAAGCGCTTTGAATGTAGCAAGACAGACAGGAAAGTTAATGTGATACCTACAAGTGAGCTGAAACTCATAGGTGTATCATCGTACAAATTAAATTCACAGTCCTGAAACCCTCCTCCTCTCCACTCATAGAAGAGCTACGTATTCTCATAGTCATAGTGGTTGTATTGGATCAGGAAACCCAGCTCTTATTTTATAGACTCCATGCTATGTTCTAGTACATCTACAGGGTGGGTTCGACCACTAATTACCATTCCTCCTGTCTGGTCAATTTGCATACTATGCAAATTAAATGGTGCATACTGCAGAAAAATTCTTGTATATATTCTGTGAATCCCGCTGTGAAAAAGTAATATTGTGGAAAAAGTATATTTGATTTGGTGGGTGCTGGGAGTTACAGACCATTTCAGCAGTCACAGTGAGCCAGTTCCATGGAGTGAGAAATATGATGGAATGAATCAACTTTACCATCTAAGCCTGGGGAAAGTCTATGGAAATCCCAAATTTAATTAGACTGCATGAATTACAGATGAGATAAAGACCCAGCCTGGAATTTAGCAGACTTCAGAATACTGAGCTTCCTTACCTCAGATGTGTTTTAAGGGGTTTAAGCTAACTTAACACTTCGATATACCTTTTTAGCTGAAGGGTTTACAAATATTACAAGTGCAAAATGAGCCTTCAGAGCCTTAATGTATATATATTTAGATTCATGTTCACATATTGGCTTTTGAAAAATGAGCTTGTAAAATTTCAAAATGAACAAAAGTGTTTCAGTCTAATAAATCACAGTGTTAGTAAATGCATCAGTGGGGTGACTGGGTTACAGCCCAGGCCACTGTGCTGCAATTATCGAATGGAGCTTTAAAGACCTTTTAGAGGATGACAAGCTATCGCATTTTACTCCTTCCTGCCCCTGCAGACGTCCTTGGTCCAACCCGTTCATCTCATCTGCTGCTCCAATCACGTTCCAGCTCCCTCCACTCTTGGCAATCTTCACGACAACCATATTTTATATCCCATAATAAAAGTTTTATACGCTCTACACACATTATTAGAGAGGATAGCAGCTAGTAAAACACTTGAGAGTGAGAGAGGGGCAGGGAGAGTTATGAATAACGAGGGAGAAAAAGGTAGACGTCGAGGGAGGGAGGGAGGGAGGGAGGGAGGGAGAGAAAGACAGAAAGACAAACAGAGAGATGGGGGAACAAAGAAAGAGGAACAGATGACTGTAAAGAGTGAGGAGAGAGATAATGAAGGTGGAGGGTGTGTGTAAAGAGTGAGAGATGGAGGGAGACAGAGATTAGGAGAGGGGACATCTGAGAAGAGAAGGAGAGAGGGAAAGATGGACAGATAGAGGGAGAGTTATGTGCACCGCCAGTAACGCAGCCCAGGTATTATATCAAACCCAGCCTACAACCATAAAAGTGTACAACAGTACAGCTACCGTGTATGTGTGTGTGTGTGTGTGTGTGTGGTTGGTGATTTGGGTGTCTTACATACTCAGGATTGTACTCACAAAAATCCTTTAAATGATGAGCATCTTGCCATTCATGCACATATCCTGTTAATTAGACTGCTGCCATTATGAAATATCTTGTATGAATTAAATGAACAAATAAATCACTGACTTATCTCCAGAGACCAATGATCCATTCCCCATACCGAAACATATCAAACATCACGTAGTCTCATCCCCCCCTGTGACTTAAGAACCACAATGACCAGCAAGGTAAAGAAGAGGAGGGCATTTAGAGGCGGACAAGGAGGAACGACAACAAACGACAGGCTTGAACAGGATGTGTTAAACGTCTTACCAAAGCAGAGAGAGCAACTATAAAAGACAGGACGTGTAGCAGGCGGAAAGAGACAAGAAGAGGAGAAGGGGAGCAGGAGAAGTAGAGAGACTTGTGCAGTTTCCCAATTCTATACAAAATACTAACTGTAGAGAACGGCTCAGGTGGTAGAGCAGCTTTGCCACCGATCCCTGGGTTGATGGTTTGATCCCCAGCTCCCCCGGAAACCGGTTCGTGTCATGCCAAATCAAATATGCGCATGGTGATCCACTGTGGCGAGCCCTCACAGGAGCAGCAACTACTACAACACACTAACTGTAGAGAATAACAACTAATCTTCATAGTACACTGTTTTTGCAGTTGGTATACAATAAATCATCATTCTGTATTGTTGTGTAACACCGGGGAGTGATACATTGTTTTCGCCAGTGGGTGTGTAAGATGCCACTGCCAGTCCCTCTTATCAAATAACACAGCAAAATGTTTTTCTGAATGTAGTAGTTTTATTTATTTTTCGAGTTGTTTCACCATCATCCGCAATTTCCCTTTTGTCTTTTCTGTGCGTTGCATTGTGGGACAATAGTGGCCATCAATAGCACACTTAAGAGCAAGGGTTTGCTAGCATGTATACTGACTTCTGAGTGGGCTTTCTTTTATCACCTGAGCGGTGTGAACAGATCAAATCCTGCTTAGAATTAGTCATCCTCCATCATCCTCTGTCCCTCCACCCCTCCCTCCTTCCTGTTGTTTTTCCTCTGTATTTAATGTCCCCTCTCTCTCTGCCTCTTCCTCCTGTGTTAACCATATATTACTCTCCCCCTTCCCTCATTTATCTCACCTCCTTTTCTTACTCTTGTCTTTCCATTTTCTTCTCTTATTCTCCTCACCCCTCTTTAGGTAGAAACACAACCACCCTAGGACTAAAAAAATAACAAGAAAAAATTCTGTGATTTGACTGACATCATTTTGTCAATGTAGAGGCTGTCAGTCTTCTCAGTGATCGACTTGTTTTATGATAATGATCCAGGCTGCACAAGGAGCAGTGACGCTGGTCTGAAATTTATGTGCATTATCGTTAAACCACAGGGTTGAGCCTCATAAAGGATTTTTATACGACTAGTTTGGACACAGAAGTTGGAGTTAAGATTGTTGATTCGTGGTCAAAATGAATGTAGTAATAGTTTCTTTGATACACCCCACACACTTTGTCTTTACCTTACACATAAAGTGAGAGAAACACATTCTCAGTCACTCATAACCATAAAGATATACAGAGGAATAAATCATTCTAGTCATAAGAGTTTTGTTGCTTTTTTCTTTTCTTTAAATAGAATCCCCGTCTTTTTGCTTTTCATCTAATTAAACACCTCTTTAATTCCTCCATATTGCTTGGTCCTTCTCTGTGCATCTTTGTGTGATTGGTTTTCATCTGCTGCGGTGCTTACACACACATACAGCAGAGAACTACTAATCACTTCAACCTCCATGGCAGTGTAACTTTCAATAAACTGGAAGTATTTTTCAAGCTTTGAAAAGCAGTTCTCTTTATGTTGAATTTGATATTGTTTCCAGTTAATGCCGTGCGGAGGTCAGTATATGATGTGTAGAGAGGAGGACTGAGTGAAGTTGGTTCTTCAGTAATGAAAGGATAGCAAGTCATTACTTTGGGGATGAAATGTGGACTCTTTACTCTCTTTAAACTGCTCTGTTTATTTTACTTCCAGGAAAGAAAAATAATTTGTCTGGAAATGTTTTTGACTGTGATGATTTTTTTTTGGCACATATTTAGGAATAAAACATCAAAAAGGTTTCATCATCTTTCATAAATCTTTATAAGTTCTTTATTAATCCCAGTCGGAAATTGAATAAGTGAGAAGTGCTTCAGAAATTGTGTGTTGCGGATGTTACTGAACAGTTTTTATTATTTGGAATTCTGCTTGACTTCTACCTGATTAATGAAAGCACTGTGTAAGGCTCTTACACAGTGCTTACTTTCACTTTTTTTTTTTTGTTTAGTTTTTGTTTTGTCTTGTTTTTTTTTGTTTTTTGTCTAGTTTGCACTTTTTATAACTAAATTATAAGAAGCTACCACATAACTTGAGTGAAAGAGATTATGTGATGATAGTTAAGGCATGAATGAAAGCATATGTACATGTTTGTGAAAGGATCTGTTGAAAAGTTGGAGCCAAAGTTGAGCCTTCAGGGCAAACTCAATTGACATCAGATGTGAGCGCTCCCCCTTGTGGTGAGGGCAGAAACCACAGTCCTTGGGAGTGCTGGATATGTCTTTTTTTTTTTTTTTTAACATGTCACACTTAGTTAAGCTTAGGTCAAATCTATATGAAATGAGACACTGATTTGCTTTTTTTAGCAGTCTTACTTTGTAATAATTGTTAGAAACAGTAGCTACAGTTGTCAATCTTCAGTCAGTTTTAGTGCAACTCTTCTATCACTGATTCAGTCCAAACAGGCAGTTTGTTGGCCTGACAGTGAGGTCAGATCAATACTTTGTATTTACTCAATTGTTACAGCTTCTGTTTTATGATGCAGTTAATTTAATTTCACCAGAGTCCGATAACGCTGATCTCTGTATGCTTGACATTATTAGTCAGGTCACACAATCGACCTTAAATAATTTATATGGCAATCTCTATCAAAAAGAAAATTGATCACCACATTTCATATTAAATGTTTACTAATCTTTTTGTTTTTCCATTTTCTTCTGTGTTGTCTTCGTCTTCTAGACACCGAGACCTCTAAACATCATAAAGCAGAACAACGGTGAGCAAATTATCCGGCGCCGAACCCGAAAACGCCTCAACCCCGATTCCCTGACGTCCGAAAACCCTGCCCCCAAGCAGCAACGAATCACCAGTGAGGAGCGCATGAATGGGGAGGAGTCAGACCGAAGTTGTGCATCAATCAAAAACCAGCAGCCGTCCCCTCGCTCACGTTCGCCCCGATCCACTCAAGCCTTTTTAGCCAATCAAACATTGGAGATCCACAGACGCATGCCTCCTCTTCTCCTCCCCTCACATCCCCCCTCCTCGCTGGTAGCTGAGGGCAACGGGGGCATCGCAGAGGGAGGGATAACATCAAAGGTGGAGGGGGGTAAAGGAGGAGGGGGATCAGAGAGAGGCAGTCCGATTGAAAAATACATGCGTCCATCCAAACCGTCTAGTTATTCGCCTCCTGGTTCTCCCATTGAAAAATATCAGTATCCTCTTTTCTCCTTACCCTTACCATTAACCCTCTCGCCTGATTTGACCCCTGAGTCGGATTGGCTCAGATTCTGGACCAAGTACAAGATGGCAGCCACCTCTGGGGTTCCTGGTAGCATCAGTAATCTAAGCAGCCCCGGTAGCCTTGGAAATAACACTCATTATCTCGGTGCAATGGTGACCCCGGTACAGCATCATCAGCAAAGCTACACGGTGCCTTACTGCGCCTCCCCCTATTCTCCTCTTCCGCCGCCTCCAGCTCCTCCTCACTATCCTCCTCCTCCTCTTCATCCACAAACCTCCTCCTCATCATCATCGTTAGAAAATGAGGCTCCTTTGGATCTTGCAATAAGACAACGAGATACAAGTGCTGCAAATGCACACATTTCAACAAATGGTGCTGAGAGGAGAAGGCAGGAGTCGCCACTAGCTGAGAGGTTGAGAGAGAACTGGAAAGGAGAGAAAGATGAGGAGGAGAGGACTGATGAAGGAGGGAACCAGAAAGAGGAGATAGGAAAGGAAGAGAAGGATCATTTGACGAAAAGTCGGTCGAGTGTTTCATCGAATCGCACAATGGTGGAAGTGGCCACACAGGATGACCTGACCAATCGATGCATCCACTGTGGGATCTACTTCCTAGACGAGGTCATGTATGCCCTGCACATGAGTTGCCACGGCGACCAGGGACCATACCAATGCAGTTTTTGCCTGCATGTGTGTGTGGATCGCTATGATTTCACCACACACATACAGAGGGGCTTACACAGGTACACAGACAAGACGTCACAACAGAAGGGTCACACGCAAGACGGCAAAATTCAGAGCGCCACCGTGATGTCGGAGCGCGACTCTCGAAGCGCGACTCCAGAGGAAAACAAAGATGGAGGTGATCATATTGAGATCACACATGGAAGTGATGATGTCGTAGGAGTGTGTCATGATGATCAAGCAGAAGAAATTACAGGCAATGAAGCCAACGATGATGAAACGGGAGCTGAAAAGGAGGTAAGAGTAGAGAGTCATGACAAAACAAACCAGGAATTAGGAGGCGAAACGGTGTCAGACAGTAGTGCTGACATGTCAGAAACCATGGAGGTCACAACTGTTGCTGAGACTAAACATGTAGATGAGAACGCAGAGAGTAATTAATCTGATGCCTTTGACTGACACAAACCTTTAAGAACGCCTTTCATTGGATGAATAAGCTGTATGCCTTCATGTTCCTGGAGGCTAGCTCATGTCAAAATGGGCCTATCCTGGGCACTAAATGGAACACATCCTTATGCTGGAAGCACTCGGCTGTCAAATGGTCAAAAATCATTGTAGGATCCCGCTGAACTGCTGCAGGGACAGTTTGGAGAAATAGCCTGAATCCTCTGTTGAGTGACGGCCACTTGACAGCTCTGTGGCAAGTATTCAACAACGGAGTCCGGGCATGCAGCTGAAATCACCTTTAACAAACAGCCACTTATGTGCTTTCCATATAAGAGGATTGGAAGCTCGACTGAGAGTTGGACTGGTCTCATTTAGGATGAGTTTGAGGAGCTCAGCACTTGCACAGCCACCGTACAGCAGAGCAAAAAATTAAAAAAAAAAAAAAAAAAAAAAAAAAAAACATGCTAGAAGCAAAACACTTAATTTGAACTGAACTAAGCTGATCTGTTATGCACCATGCTAAACTGAACCCCGAGCTGACCCAAACTAGTCTGAAGCATCATTCAGACTGTTTTATCTTGGTACAACCAGATCTGATCTGGTAAGAATGACTTTGTTCTGAGAGTTTTTAACTGTTTTCCCGCTGTGCAAATGGACCCAAAACCAAAAGTTATTTTGAAGAAGGGGGAGTCCAGAGTTAAACCAGTTTGTTCTGTGCTGCAGTTCAGCTGGTGTTACATTGGTACAAAAGGATCAGTTGGTTTCTTTCACTCGTGCCCTGTTGTTACTGAAACTGACTGTGTTCTTGGATCGATGCAAAATCACCACAGCTGCAAAGTGGTGCAAAATGGGAGACTGAATGTGTCTGATTTGACCGTGACTTTTTAAGACTGCTTAAAGCCAGTTTCAACTGGTAAAACCGGTGTCATACCGGACCGAAGTGTTCTCTTCATCCATTTGGATCGAACCAAGTGACATTATTTTCTACCTTCCTCCGTGCCATGATACTAGCTACGTGCCTGGCTGCCTGCCTAATAGAACAACCATCTATTAACCTGCTTAACATTTATATTAATAATAATAATGGTAATAATAATAATGATGATGTTATAGTTCAAAACATGCAATTTGCTACACTTTCCTATATAATATCTTATTTTGTAAAGGCAAATAATGCTTTTTTGCAGGATATGGTACTATTAAAAATTAGTCTATTTGCGATTTTTTTTTTTTTCTCCCTTGTTTTTGAGCTATTTGTTGTTTGGTTTCTTAAGGAGACTTGTTACATTGATAACAGCCGTCTAACAGAAATGGTACAGGAAAAGAGGGGGTTGTGTGTATGTGTGCATTTGTGTAATTGCGTTTCTGTGTGTGAGGATCAAAGGATGTGTCCGTCCCCAAACGATGATGTAAACATAATGAAGGCTTGCGCTTGGTTTTTCAGTCCTCAGGGGTCACACATGTTGCACACCAACCCACCTGTTTCATAGCATGTGACACATCATTTTTACATGTTTAAATGGTTTTAGCATGTTCTCTTATATATGTTCTTATCATGTTCTTTATGTGTTATTAGATCAACATGATCTTAGTATGTAACATTTTTTTTTTCTGTATGTCTTTTACATGTTGTTAGGTTACATGGTTTTATAGAGAGACTTTGGAACTTAGGGAAAAAAAACCCTAAATTTTATCAAAATGATCAATTATTTGGGTTAACTGTATAAACTCCTGCTCTGTATTGTGTGTACAGAGCCTCCTGCCTACAGTGTTTTATTCAGCTGATATCATATTGCTGAGAGTTTGGTAGGTTACCTCTATGTAGCATGTTAGCGTCTTATAAAAATCTGCAAAATAAGTTGCCTTTTCTAGGGATGGGAACTGTTACTTGTTAGACCTAAATTATACTGAAGAAAACACAAGATTGTAAAGTTACATTTTATAATTCATTGAAGTAAAATGATCATGTTTGTATTCAACTCCAACCAACCCATCACACTGATTTGCTATTTATGACCCACTTAAAATCCATCTTCTAAACAAGGTTTCCACAACTGAGCTTCGCTTTAAATTAAATTTTGCATTCTCATAGTTTACTTTTGTGATTGAGAGAGTTGTGACCATCAGGTCCTTGAAAGTCCCCCTGTTCTTTAAAATGAAGTAACACGGTGGCCATCTTGTTTATTTTTATAAAGAAAGAATGACTTCTCCAGCCTTGCTGCCTTAGTTGCTACAAAACAAACAAAAAAAAAATCACCAAGAGACTCCTTTGAAAGAAATAATAAAAGGCTGAATGAAAATGAAAGACAAGAAGTAACAAGCTAAAGAGTGAGAAAAATATTTTTCTATGCTTATCCAAAAGACATGAATGAAAAATATTCCGCCTAGTGCCTGGTAACTTGTACAGTTTTTCTTAATAGGTTTGTCTGTCTGTCTGTCAAAGAGTTATGAGTCATGTCACGCAGAAGCTGGACAAACAAGCTGCCAGCCTGGTTCCCACGCACCAAGTTATCAGAGTCATCGATTATATTTCATTTCAGCCTAGCTGTCCGATCGATTAAGGTACCTGTTCAAATGGTCATGTGTGCATTTTCAGCCCGAGAGAAAGACCCTTGTGTGCTTTAAAAAAATCTTGGTCACTAGTCACCTATCTTTCATTTTCACATGTACTGTATGTACACTACTTTGTAGAGATGTTGAGACTTATGCCTTGGTCACTTGTTTGGAAATTGAAGATGAATTATGGCATGCAGTCATGCCAACAGTGTGCCCGTATCATTCTATAGTGTTTTTATTACTACGGAGGAGTTTATTATTAACACATTTCATCAGTTTTTAGGCGCTTAACTTTTGTCAACAAAAGATCAAATATCATTATTTTTTGAAACCAACAGTGAGATGAGATTTCTTTCTTGCAGAAATTTGAAAACATCAGTGTAACAAAGTATAAAATCAGATGAATTCTCTAGTCTGCTAAGAACTCAGTGGAGCGGTCAGTGTGTTGCGGGGTGCTGGTTGCAGGTTAATACCTCTGGTGCTTAAGCCTTGAATCCGTCTTACATATATATACTCTGTAATTGGAGGCAGTAGAGATTTTTCAGTCTTTGGAATAATTGATATGATGTACAGTATATAAACAAAGCGTCTCAGTTTTTGTTCATATGCTCAAGGTATATTGCATTTGTGTCATACCTTAACAGCAAAAAAAAAAAAAGATAAGCAGAGAAAAGTCGCATGAAAACGCTAAGAAACCTGCAAACTGTTACAACATATTTCCATTGGCGTTGGAAGTCTGGCTCAGACATCTCACTGCTGCTGTATCAATAGGAGAAACCAGTCTATTAAGCAAGTCTGCCATCCTTGTATCTGACATGCAACCCACTCTGGTGTCAAAAGAGTTTACCTAACACCTTTATTATGTATAGCTCCATTATCACACCTGAAAGTGAAGACGTCCCAACTCCATTAGTTACATGGTTTAGAAGTGCTTTTATCCTGAAGTTTGCCCTTTAGTGGGTGAAAGGTCCTATCATACGAGGACTGATGAGGCAGATTCAAAGAACAAAATGTTAAAAAAAAAAAAATCTGTGTCATCAGTTTTTATTCAAAAAATGAAAAGCTGGTTTGAATTGTTTTTATTCTAGTTTCTAGTTTTTAAAATGTACTTATTTTGGGCTTCTCTTAAGGGGCTACTAGCATAATACAAACTGTTTACATTTGCAAATGTAGCAAAAAAAAAAAAGGAATGAAGCATTGCTTTCCTAAAAGACAGAACAAAGGGAAGGATGGAGGGATACCTGCTGAGATGGGTGGATGAGTGCCTATGAGGAATGAATGGAGTGAAGGTGGATAATTAGAGGGAGGGTGGGATCAAATTAAACTTGCAGTGTCTGATGAAAAGAGGTTTAGCTGAATTATCCATTCATCCCCTCTCTTCTGTTTTGCTTCTCTTTACCTCCTTTCAACATGGCTTTTATCTTTCTCATCTATCGTCCATCATTTGACACATCCCTCCCTGTCTTTCTTTTTCCCTCTCCACCTGTTCTGCTATCCTCTGCTGCTCATCTCTCATGTATTCCTCCACCTTTCTCCCTCCCTTCTTTAGATGGAAGTAATCATGAAGGTATTCTCGACCGGTAGTGGGGATTCGAATAGAGGTAGATGAATGGGTTATACCGTGTGATTTATGAACTGACAGGCACCTATCTGCTTATGTTGACTTGGTTTAGGTTGACTTTCTCTCCTACTTGAATGGGCTTTGGGTTTGTGGAAAGGAATTGTTACCAGCAGCAAAACTGTCGCTGATTTGGGTTCATCCCTTTTCAAACGGGACTGAGATTTGTTAAGAATTCAACATTGATTCTCAATCTTTTTAAAGAAGTTCTTTGGTAAAGGTTTTCAAGGTTTTCACTGGATTTCCAAGAAACAGTAGGGGGACGATATGTGTGTGTGTGTGTGGGGGGGGGGGGGGGGGGTGAACTACTTTTGCCTTTTTGTGTTGTGTCTGGTGTTACATCTCATTTTGATGAACCACAAGGATTTCTCAGTGGGCTGGAGACAAATTCTGTTGCCAAAATGTTTGAATGGTTTTGAAAGCTTTTGGAAGAAAATCCTCTCTGTGTATCTACTAAGTTGAGAGAGAGAGAGAGAGAAAAAAAAAAAAAGAACAGAGCCTTGATGGTGAAAACTTTTGTTCACGCACACTTTACACATTTTAAGTGCTCTGCAGAACCGTCTCCTATCCAAATATCTTCTTTTGTGTACGTGCCAGCTGAACATCGTCTCCCGTGAGTCATGTAAGGATACTGTATATCTACAACATAGATGTTAATGCTGACAGGAACGATGGGAGAGCGTTTCACTTGTCACTTATGGTCAAAACAGGCAATTTTGGTAAGAAAAAAGGTTCTGCAGCACACATATGACATGACCTTATTTTACTTCAATATTGAATTGTATGTTTTAGGTTTGATGGCATTTCACATCAGCGTTTACATTGGGGGGCCTTAACAAGTGTTTTAGTTTTTGTCTGTGTCAGAATGTGTTATAGAAAATGATGCTGTTGCTTGCACTCCGTTTATTATGTTCTTATTGCCAAGGAAGGGACAACACACACACACACACACACACACACACACACACACTTACATATACATACATACAGACAGTGGTACGGATTGAGTGTACATTTTGGGGATGTACAGTATTAACCATGGGAGAAAAGGGAGCTAGAAGGCCAGTTTATCATTGGTCAGACAAACACACATGTATGCACACACACACACACACCCACACACACACACACACGCATCAAACTATGTACATTTAACCAATATATTTTAGTAGAATTTTGTCTCTATTCAGTTGAATGGCTTTTATATAGAAAAGATGGGATTTTTTTAGGTTATTTTCTCTTTCATGTTGTATTTTATTCTGCTACTTTTCTGTACGTTATTGTTTTTAGGTTTTATTTCATGCAAAAATGATATTTCAACAACATATTTTGACAGCCAAGAAAAGTTTGTTACACAGCTAAACTTGAAGAATAATGTTGATGATGATGATGATGACGATGATAATAATTAATAAAAGTAATAACAAACATACTGAAAACGGACAATGGGTGTTTTATTCAAAAGTGATTTATGTAATGAAGGAACAAGACGCATACAAGCTTTGGTGCTGCTACAGTATGCGAGTGTGTGGTCTGATCGGGGACAAGCTGCGGACCGTTGGAGCACAGAGGCACACAGACAAGTACGGTGGTTGTGGCTTTCACACCAAGTCAGGTGAATTTTTCTGAAAAGATTTGTGGCAGAAAAAAAAAAAGTAAAACATGCTTCCTGCTGTGCTCTCTGTTCTGCTGCCTGCCAGCTTTTATTATTTTACAAGTATCAGATTATTTGTTTTTCACTTTGATTTTTTAACACACAACACACTGTAGAAATCAAACTGGCTCTGAATAATATGAAGACATACTTTTTCTGCACTTGTGAAAGCTGTGTGTACTATGCTTTTATTTCATGAAAAGATGTGTTTATGTTTGAATGAGCCTTACTGTAATCCCTCTCTTGTCATGTCATTTTGTATTGATTTCAAAAGTTCCCAAAGGATGATCCCCTATAATTTTGCTGTGAACAATCATCGTCTCCAGAGAATAAATCAGAATCTGGTAGTAACCCACTGAGCTTTCCTTTAGATCTATGGTCAAGCCAAGAAGAAATATCACGGTCTAATATTACAATTGAAATTTAGACCCGTTTTCCTCTGAGCTGCGGCCAGGTCAAAATGTCGACTTGGCACACAAGACAATCAGAAGATTTCTATGAAATTTGCTGAGCTTTGCTTTGCAATGGAAGGAGCCTTTTGACTTTCCTGACCCCCATCACCTTCCCTTCAGAACTACCCTCCAGACAAACTTAAGATATTTAACTGCCCTGCCATTAAGGTTCAAATGGTAATATTAGAGCAAAACGATTTTTGTTCTGGGTTATAATGAACACAGCATCTTTTATTCTTGTTACACTAACAAAGCTCATTGAACTGAACTGTGACTTCACAGCATAGATAGCAAAGGCAACATCGTGTAACCAAAGGCTCATTTTACACCAACACACACCACACAAAAATAATTTGTGAGCCTCCTTTAATCTTCCCACGACCCTCCTTTGGGTCAGGAACTTTGACAAACTAAATCACGTAGCGGTGCCATCTGTCAGAAGACAAAGGCTTCTAATCTTTGCTTTATATTATGTTTAGCATCATCAATTTATCTTTGTGTTTATGATATGAACATTGATTAGAGATGATTAACTCTGCTTTAGAGCCTACAGTGAAATTATGTGGCAATAGGGCATCATTTAAATGCACTCGTGTGTGTGTGTGTGCGTGTGTGTGTTGAGAGTGTACAAGTGTGTGATGATTGGCCACAGAAAGTCAGTGTCAGACTAGAATACTAAACACCCTGGTGTCTACTGGAGAGGTCATCACACAGACACATGCAGCTGCACATAATTATCAACCTGTTCAGGACAAAAGAGAGAAACGCATCAAATGAATTAGAGGCTAAGTTAAAAAAAAAGGAATATAAAAACACAACAATTCACATGTTTAGAGATGTAATCTTAAAAGGGAGAAATACATCAGATGGCAGATGTATGCCTGCGCACACTGATTTTTTTTTCTATTTTTCAGCATTCATATCCTACGTGCATCCACTGTCTGCCCCCTGCCTGCCCGTCTGTCAACCTGCCCGTCTGTCAGCCTGCCCGTCTGTCAGCCTGTCTGTCTCTGTTTTAAACATCTTGCAAACATCATTTCTGTTTATTTCATTTCAGGTCTATGCATGAGTTACCGACACCGCTGACAGGGATGTTTGACTCCGTGTGTGAGGGAGAGGGCAACAGAGGAAGGAGGTGTACATGTGCGTGTCTCTAACATTGTTGTTGGCGTTTTCATGCTGTTTGATTGAGATATTACGAACCTGCGCTTTGACGACTGTTTAGATTTCATATCCTGACGGAGAGAAAACAATAGATGGATAGATAGCTGTGGAGTCTGACAGTCTACAAGCAAACAAACATGAGATAAACAACAGGATCGAGAGAGTGAGAAAGAGATGGAGATGCAGAAAAATGATCTAGCTTGAAGACGTATTGAATATTGAATGTTTCTCACACGGACTACTGTGTGGTCTGTGAGCTGATTCCATAATCATTTTGAGATACTGTATAAAGCTTTCACATACACTACTGGTCAAAAGTTTTAGAACATCTCAGAGTTCCAAGTTTTTATCGAGATTTAAGCAGTTTTCATGTCCAGTGAATAACCTTAAATGGTACAAAGGTCAGTGGATAACTGCCTGAGGTAAAGGAAAAATAAAGAAAGACGGTTTAGGTCACCAAAACTGAAAGAACATGTAAAAAAAAAAAGGCCTGTTCTCTATGAAATTTCATACGAAGACACTGTCCATACAAAGACAGGGTTGGAACAAACTATGTTCCTACCCCTCTGATGCTTTATCGGGATAATACTGTACTGCAGGAAGTAGTACTGTATATTGCTATCGGAATAATAAAAACATTTAAATAACAGCTGGAAAAATGGTTGTTTTCCCAGTAGTATAGATAGATAGATAGATAGAAAGGAGTTGCTGTAATATGCAGGATCTCTGCCTCTAACCAATCCCTGTCCCTGCTGAAAGCCTAATTACAGCTCTACATCACCCCAGTATGTCGGCTGTGTATCATCAGCTTCACAGTGAGGTCCACTGCAGAGGGATTTGATTTGTAATCTTCTTTCCTTTTATTTCCTCTTTAGTACTGTAGTTGCTACAATATCTGCACACACACACACACACACACACACACACACACACAGTCCTCTTCTCTTCTTTTTTTTCAAATGCAAATACACTTTGTTTGCATGCAGGAAATAACCTATGTTTTGAACTGGGAAAGTCCAACATGTATGATGATACTGTAACATGGAAAATGAAAAGACAAAGAAACTAAACTCTAAACTCTTTTGTGAACTCCAAACCCATTTGTTCTGACTGAAGTCATATACCTGTACAAAATCATGAATACTTTCATTTCTAAAAGAAAGTTCCTAAAATACCTGGGCACTGTGTTTTTAGCTATCACTACTCAGGCAGAAATAAACTAATTGATGAATGTTTTCAGCCATGAATTTAGTGCTTTAGTGAGAATTTGACCACGGTCATCGTCAGGAAGGTACAACTGTGCAACACTGATATGTTCAACACTGTGTGTAGAAGGTAAGACAGCAGACATCGCACAAGTTGTAATAAACATCACAATCCTCTACAGTGAAGTTACAACAACCCCACACTCTGCCGAACAAGTTCATCTCCTGATCCAAGACACACCGAGCAAGAGAGAGAGAGAGAGGGAGAGAGAGGCCAGCTCTAACTGCTAAGCTAAAGTAACTAGCTGATCTGAATGGCATGTAAACAACTGCTGAATTGCACTAGTTCTACTCCAGTACTCACAGCCTTCTGCTCCTTTTAGCGACTATCACTAAAGAACGACAAAGGATCCAACCGGTGGGATAGGTTGGATCTATCCCAAGATTCATTGTGCGCCGGTAACGAAAGCAAACAATGTCGACAGAAAGCCACTTTTAAATGTTTGTTGAAAATACAGAACATCACCCAACTTCACTGAAAATCACTGTAACAAGATGTCTTTATTTGTGGTAGTTCTTCATCTCCTCATGCGTCAGGGCTGAGGAGATAGAAAGGTGGCTCCATTTTCTTCTATATCAGACATACTTGAGCTCCATCAGAACAACACACACACACACACACACACACACACACACAAACAAAACACACACAAAAAAAAAACAGTTGTGCATGCATGCAAATATAGAATATGCAAATACACGGTGTTTTGCTGCAAGAAGCAGACTTCTGGGGAAATGCACAGACTCATGCATATATATTTTCACACACACTGAAACGCACACACACAGCCACCCACACATTACGTCATAAACACAGTTTCCTTGCACCGTCCTTCACGTCAGGGCTCTGGAGTTCTTTTAATAATAATTCCCTTAATAATATCTCCTCACAATAACACTGATAATGGTATGCACCTGTGTGCGTGTGTGTGTGTGTGTGTGTGTGTGTGTGTGTGTGTGTGTGTCCTCGAAAGACTATTTCTATTTCTGTGGAAAACCCTGATAAGCTTTTGCTCAGTTTCATCACCTGCAACCCACCATCCCCCGCTATATAACCTCCCCCCCACATTTCCAATAAAATGCATTTTAATTCTCTGCAAAGCACACGAGGAAAATCAGGCCCAGCAGTCAGAACAGCTGACAATAAAATCTTTTCTCTTCTATTTCCGGTCGATTTTTTTTATTTTATTTTTTTTATCTGACTTTACTGTTTGTCTTCTTTATCCTTGTTGCACTCTGACTGATTACATTTTCAGACTGCACAGTTTTTACTTGGGATTCAGCATTGTATATCAATCTTAAACAGGGTTCTTGTTGTGTAAGGTGTGGTGTGTTTTTGTATGAGAGTGAGCACTGGATATGTGCGTGTGAATGTGCAGTTTAAACATTAATAACATTTCTTTCTCTTCAACTATCAACAAAAACACAATTAACCAGATGGGAGGCCCACAACTAATCTGAGCCAAACATCTTCCAGCCTGTAAATGTGCGGCAAAGACTATTTTATTGTTGTTATTTTTATTTTATTGTTTGTTATTATTTTGCGTGTGAGGCATTGCTTGTGCTGTGATGCTCCTCAAAGAGCTTGAAAGGAAGCACCTCCCTGTTAAAGTCGTAGTCTGCGCATCGCTCATTGTGCTCAGTGCACTCAGAGCTCTGATGTACGCTCGCACAGCACTGATGCTTGTGTTCCTTCCCGTTTTATCGTCTCCCACAGCCTCTGTCTGCCCTAACATCAGTCTGCTCATCGTGCAGCGTCTCCCTGACGATTGAAACGACTGTTGTATCTCGCTGCTGCATTCTGCCGTTCTCAGCGGTGGAGTGATTGGCCAAAACAGTGCTATAAACGCTGGTCAAAACAGGGTCACACGTTATCATCACGTATGTGTATGCATCATGTTGTCTTTTGTAGATTGTTGGACGTCGGATCTGTGGCCAAGGAATCAGTTCAATTTTGGGATTAAAAGTTGAAGTTGAAGTATTTTTTGAATAATATGAAGATAAAAAATCGAGGAAATAGGAAAACTTTTCTTAATTTTATTCACATTAACATTTGAAGTATTTGCCAATGCACCAACTAAAATGTTGTATCACCATAATTATGAGCAGACAACTTTTAACATATGCAAAGGCAGCAGTTAATCATTGCCGAGGCAGTGGAATAAGTGAAAGAAACATTCAGGTGCCCTTAAACATTTCATATATCATTAATAAAGAAAGTAGCACATTAAGACTACAGAACAGCATGATGGAATATAGAAATGAGAAAGTTTTTTCTGCGGCAATAACAAATTATAGATGAATGTGAATAAGCATCTTTATAGAGCCTTTGGTCATTTTTAAAAATCTGTTTAACAATAAATTACTTTAAAAATGTAACCTAATTTTATGTTTATGAATGCGGACTCAGGCACATTCTATTTTATTTTATTTTAACAAAGACAATGCAACACCTTAGCCAAATTAGCTTTTGGCCTAAATGAAACTTCTGACATTTAACTATGTTTTGAATTTTTAAATTGTGGTTTTGTGGTTTTGTCAAGTACACATAATGATGTCACTGGCCAGTAACAAGCAAAACCAAACGAGACAATCAGAAGTTGTCCCGTTTGTGGTTCACACTGTGGTCTCATTAATAGGACAAACAAACCTTTCCACTAAGAACACCAGTGGAGAGTTTATTTCACAGTGCCAAGAAACCCCAGAAAATACTGTAATGACCAACATATTGGGTGATTTAATCTCCTGTTCATGCTTATCAGACCTCTAACCACACTGACATAAAAATTAGCTGGTTTAAAGATCACAGCCGAGGGCAATTTCACTTTTTCACTTCATGATTCACTTATTTCCTTGATGATGACTCTAATAGTATGTATGCATCTTAACTTGGCTTTAGGCTACTGACATTTCACATCAACAAGCACTATTACGGCAAGGACTTTAAATGTATTCAAGCTCTGTAAATTGGGAATATGAAGCTTGGAAATACAAAGTTGCTCTAGGATATTGAAGATGAACTTATTGATAACTAAAGATTAATTTCCATTAATATATTCTCTCCAGGGGAAACATTGCTTGGAGAAACTTACAGGGGGATGGCACTTATGAATAAGGGTTTAAAAGGGGTCAGCCAGCTCCAGGCCATGGTCCAGCTCCCCGCAACAGCCATATTATACTGAGACAGATGCTTGGGTAAAACCCTACTTGTGTAGACGTTTTCAGTTTCTTGCGCAAAATCCACTTGACATCAGTTCCCTCATGAGCGTCAGCGTCAACTCTCTTCCACTGCCACCATTGCTATGATGTTTAGTTGAGACTTTAACAGTTTTTATCAAAGAACTACCACTGAGCTGTGTCAGTCTGCAAAGCATGAAAGGAGTCAAATCCAGATGAGGAAACAGCAGCAAGCAGCAGCTCGACATTTTAAGCTTCAGAAAAGGTCTTATTTGATGCAGGGGAATTGCTTTACATTATTTTAGATCAGTGCTTTCCAACCTTTTTGACTTATCACTGCTGAGAATGAAACAGCTATATCCGATTGTAAACACCCCTATATCAACAGGTTGTGAATGTAGATGTAAACTTATCTTGTGATTCACAAAGTATGAATATATTCAGTATTAACGATAGGTTAAAGTATGGCTTTGGAGAGGTGGGGCCCATATCTCCTGCAAATCTTTCAGACAAAAATGCTGCATTCAGAGATACTCAGAAATGCAGGAAACAGCTGGACGGTCATGTAGACAAATTAGTCTACATGCTTTCAAAAGGAAACTGAAATTTAGACACCTGTAAAACTTGGTTAATAGATTGTACCAACTCGTTGATGTGTTTTAATTGTTTTATTGGTTGTTTTTAATAGATGTACCCAGGAGTCCCCAGGAAGCAGTATTTATAATGAGTGATTTTTATTCATGAAATAAAGTTAAAATATATTGCAGATTTTGGAAAATGTGAGCCAAAAAAAGACCAACTGAAATAAACTATAGTGATTAAATGGCAGTTTAAAGTTTAAAGTACAGATCCATTCTAATTAGGCTCTAGTCAGAAAGCAAACACACACAAAAGCATTACATGGTTATGATGTGACTGACATTCCCATGTAATGACACCTGAGCCTGCTCCATATGTAGAGGATTGTGAGATTCAGTTGAAAGCTCGTAGGGTAGTAAGTGTAGAGTATATCAATTGTATAAATACCAGTGTTGTATTGCAGTATATTTTGAATGAGAATCCCCCTCTGATTTTAAATACTTATAATATACTCAACTGAATATGTCACTAACTTCAACTGCTCCCAGTGATCCCAAGATCATTTTTACTTCCCTTCATTAACTCCTTCAGACTTTCCCTTGGCCACCTAAAAAAAAAAAAAAAAAACACTTTAAAACACTGCCAACACTGCCATGTGGCTACTTTCCAAGACCCACTAGTCTCTCTCCTCTCCTGTTAGAGCTCTGCTGCCCTGACCTTTACATTCCTAGTGTTGGTCGCATGTAATCTCGGAAATCCGGTACTTTAAGATTATTCTCGTTTTCCACTAATTGACTATGTTTAGCAAAACCTCATCGCTACAGAGTTATCAGCTGCAGGCAGTATTTTCATTACAGTGTTTACACAGGTCAAAGCAACACAATTTCTCCATCAACTTAACAGGGATTCATTTAATAATTGGTGTGCTGCTTATCACTCCAGTGCACCACAGTATGCGATTTGCTTATATCCAACACAAGTCAAAGTATACTGACCTTTGACCATTTGATAAAGCTGAAGCATGTCCACCTCCTTATTAATTGAATGACTCAGAAAAATATAGATATTTTACCTTGTCCTGTCTATGATTATGACCTTACTCTAGTTTCACAAAATCTCTCTATACAATTTCTTTGTGTCAATAATCAGAGTGTTGTAACTAGTTAATTTCAATATAAGTGTGGTTGTAAAGCTTCACAATGTGAATAAACAACCGCTTTATATAGTGGCAATGAAGAGGAAAGAAAAAAAATATATGAGAAAGGAGTAAAGAAAACAAGTATACACAAAGAAAGCAGAAGGGGAGAATGAGGTGATGGTGGTTGCTACCTCTCCCCTTCTCTCCACCCTCCACTTCATCCATCCATTATTCAGTATACCTTCAGGTCAAACTCGCAGTGTCTTCTTGACATATCCCTCCTCTCCTCTTTACTGTATCCCCCACTCTTCTTTCCCCTCTCTGTATCTTCCCTTTCTCCATCTCTCTGACTGTCACCCATTCATATTCGCCAGAAATTACCTCAGGGGTGAGAGACCTAGCTGTGAAATGTCACATTTTTATTGATGTATTTTTCTTTCTTTAGGATTTTAATTATAGGCACAAGCACATAGTTTTTTTTTCAAGAGTAGAAGTCCCTGACAGTAAAGAAAAGTTCTCTACTTCTTCTCTCCTTATGTATATGTATAGGGCTCCATGGCAGTTTTTTTTTTTTACAGGAGCACAAACACATTGAAAATGTCAGATTTTATTCATAAGAAGCCTTTTTGCTTTTCATTTGTAAATTTCTTTAAGTACTGAGTAAGTATTGGCCTTTATGTGTGTGTGCGAGTGTGACTGATAAGACTACTTGCTTCCCTACAACAGCTTGCAGGGTTGCTTTTCTTTTCCAAGTAAAAGTCATGGCAACTGGCATTTTAAAAAAATATTTATGCAACAAGTGTCTTTTCAGATGGAGGTTTGGTCTACTCACAAAAGCAGAGTTGCCTGCCAAGACTGAATTGGAGTTACTGTTCTTGAAAAATATCAAGTTAATGGAGAGCTAAATTTGAGATACATTCTGCAGCAGCGCTAGTTTTGCTGTGGCATCCTTTTGTCTATTTCCTTCCCATTTCAAATTAAAATGTCTCACTTTCATGTCACCTTGGCTCCCATATTCTCTCTCTTATGGCATCACGACTCAGCCACAGTAAACAGCACCCGAACTGAATACATATATTTTCATATGCTCTGTTGTAATGTGTTGGAGCATCACATATTCGTTCAGTTCGTCTAGAACTCGTTGACTCTGCTGAAGACTGTGATTGGTACTCACCTACCTCCATTAAAATCCCATAATATAATGCAGGAGCCATACTGAATATCCATAATGGTTACAAAGGGATCCACTTTTATTTTGGGGAAAAATGAGAACTCTTACTGCCAGGTCCTGACTCACACTGTGCTAGACTTGATGTACTGCTATATTAAACATATAGTGCCCAAACAAATATAGGTGCACAAGGTGCAGATGTTTTCACGCTTTCAGTCATTGTCAGTGCTAAATAAAGCATCGGAAGATGTGCATAAGCAGTAGGCAACAAATAACAGGTGCATGCAAGTAAAAGAACTACACAGGAAAATCAAAACTTTATAACTGGCTTAATTAGATGTTAATTGTGTTGTTAGTCTGGCAAAACTGGTTAATTTCTTGCTTTTTACTTACCTTACTTTATCATCTAAATTTCTTTTTTTCTTTCTTTCTTTCTTTCTTTCTTTCTTTCTTTCTTTCTTTCTTTCTTTCTTTCTTTCTTTTCTCCAGTTAAAAGACTTGGTTTGGAAACATTTGGAACCAGTTAACTTTGACAATTAATGGTTGGAAACGATTTATTAATCACAGACAGGAAAAGTTCCAAATATGGAGCGGCGCTCTGTCGTCAGTAACGTCACATTTGATGGGCGTTTGTCAGGTGATTAGTCTAACGTTAGCTAACGCTGGTTGGCGTTTGTTAAGTGCGTGCTATGCTGTCGATATGTGTGTGACTTTGGACACTTCAAGGACTATTGGTGGAGAAACTTGTGTTTTTGTGTGGATTTTTCTCCTCAGAAATTACAAGGAACCTTTTTCCAAGTCCAGAAGAAAAAGGGAGTTCAGCAACAACTGGATACAAACTCGGCTCAGCGAGATTTATGCTAATAGGACGGGACAGGACGTGTTGACTTCAGGTGAGTTTTCCCAAACTAATAATAAACCAGTAATGCTACTGTTGCCTTCACAGATGTTACTCTTGAAACTGTAGTTTTGGGTGCTTATGTCTAACAGCCTGGTGGTTTTGCTAAATTATAGCATGAAAGGTGGTGTTAATTATGCTGTTTAAAGGATTTGGTGCAGGTGATGCCTCCTGTGTATTCACGCTGCAGACCACAATCTATTTGCCAAACGCACACTTCAAGGCTGTTGGATTCTTCTTTTACTTTTACACTCTGCCATTATCACACATTGCCATAGCAACCAAAGTTAAGTGGAATTATTGTGTGGTGCCTTGAGGTAGTTTCTATTATTTATGTGGTCTTACTGAGTTCATTTGCATAAAATAGAAATGCCCCAACCATCCTTATATCTGGACATCCATGAGAAAACTATCAAGTATTAAGTATTTTTTGTTATCTTATGATTTGTGTAGCTTTATATCTTGTATGCCCCACGTGTAGACAATACCTGTTGAGTTAGAGTTTGTTTCAATTTCACATTATTATAATGTTTGATCTATTTGTAGTGGACTAAACACCTAGAGTTTTATGCATTCTGTCATTATACACTCACTCTGCACTTTTTAGGAACATCAAAATAATAATGGGTAGTGCCTCCCTTTGCTCTCAAAACAACTTCAGTTCTTTGTGGCATGGATTCCACAAGATGTCGGAAAGATTCATTTGAGATTGTGGTCCATGTTCACATGACATTACATCACTTCTAGAGGCTTGTCAGCTGCACGTTCATGCTGCCAATCTCTTGTTCCACCACATCCCAAAAGTGTTTTATTGGATTCAGATTGTGACAGGGGAGGACACTGACATGCACTGATGTCATTATCATGTTCATGAAACCAGTTTGAGATGACTTTTGTTTTGTGCAGGCTCAGATTTATGTTCTTGGCTGACTGGAGTGGAACCCGAAGTGGTCCTTCGTTGTTGTAGCCCATAGGCCTCAAGGTTCAATGTGTTGTTCATTTTGAAATGCTTTTCTGCTCGCCACAATCAGTCAAAGAGTGGTTACCTGAGTTACCGTAGCCTTTCTGTCAGCTCTAACCAGTCTCACCATTGTCCTCTGACCTCTCTCTTCGACAACGCAGCTCTATCTGCAGAACTGAGTGTATAATTAACAAAACAGATTCAGTCATTTTTAATTTGTTTGACATTTCAATTTGAAATTTTTGTTCGATCAAAAGCCTGAAATGATTAATAGATTCTCAGAATGCTGCATTTGAATTAGCTTTCAAATGACTCATCTTTCAATCAACCAATTGTTTTAGCTCTGCAGAGATCCTTACTATTTTAATTGCTTGATGGTATTTATATTTTTTCTGTGATTATGTAGCCATGAATTGATGTCATGTCAAAAAACAACATTGGAATCTAAATGAAGATGATTTTGAAGCCATTATCAGTAACTATTTAGTGTTTAATTAGTTTCACACACAATTTACTTTAAACATAGTCACAGTATATGTATAGTGTAGAGCAGCGGCCGGCAACTGGCGGCCCATGGGCCAAAACTGGCCCGGCAGCAATAATATCTGGCCTGCCAGATTATTTTGATTATTTTAATCTAAAAAAATAGATCTCTGTTGCTAAAATACATTGTTTGCCCAGCAACAGTCACCCACAGAATCAATTTCTCTTTAGTGATTTTTGCCTAGAAAAATAATTTCTTTTTTTTTTTTTTCCAGCAATGATTTATTTCAAGCTATTGTGAGCTTTTATTCTGAAAAGTTCTGACGGAGCAGACATACAATGTATGATATGAAGAAAAAAACACGAGTTCAGTAAATCAGTCAGTCAAATGTATAATATGTGACTGTGGGTGGACGAGCTTACAAACATCTGAAAGAAGCATCAAAGCAGTGGAAAGATAGGAACTTCTGGTCAGCACTTTCAGAATAAAATCAGAGCAGAAACAGAATGCAGATGATGAGCAAGATCGTAGTAGGGTTGTGCCGATGGACGATGATATCGGTGATCGACGATCAGAGCAGAGGAATGAATCACTCGTTAATGACATAAGGGCACATGTAATATTCCTCTTGTGTGAAAAGGCCTTTACATTGTGAATACTTAAGCAACAGAAAAGAGTATTGAAGTGAGACCAGGAGAAGGGATTTCTATAAACTGGACTGGAAGAAGCTTGAGTGATTATGATTGAGAGAATGGACTTATAATAATACTTAAAATAATTTGATTGAAATATTTAAGTTGAATTGAAGAGACAGCAATTGTTGAATGAATGAGCGATTAAAGTCGAGTACTTGAGTAAGT
The DNA here is from genome assembly GCF_002260705.1 of Seriola dumerili. Classification (NCBI taxonomy): domain Eukaryota; kingdom Metazoa; phylum Chordata; class Actinopteri; order Carangiformes; family Carangidae; genus Seriola; species Seriola dumerili. The sequence continues at coordinate 8,186,680 of NW_019174365.1, read as the reverse complement.
GAGCAAAAAAATAAGTAGAGAAGAACGATTCAACATTGAAAACTGAAAAGCAGAGAAAGTCCTGGAAATGGTGAGGTGAGAGAGACAAAGAAAGACAAAGGAGGAACATAAATTATGAAATGAATGTAATAGATTGCATGACAGAGAGGGCGGGATATGAATTGTAAAGAAAATGACAGCCCCCACCAAGTGATATGAATGGACCATAGAATCTCTCCAACACTAAAGGCATTTTAAACAAGTGACAATACAGCAGAGAGCTGACGACCAAAGCCAGAAAAGGCACAGGGGTGGGTGGGGGCTGGTGAATGAGAAGGGGAGAAATGGTGAATTCAGGAGGGGAAGAGAGTCGGGGCAAGAGAAATGGGGAACAAATGCAACGGAGGGAGTTAAAGAGTGAATAAATGAAGCAGCAAGAGAAAGCAGGGAATGATAATGATCCTTGTGGAGTTAAAGGGGAGAGCATTAGGAAGGAGCAAGGTGGAGATAGGGAGAGTGACAGATGAGGGGAGAGTCAGAGAAAAAGGAAACAGAGGGAAATGAATGGTGAAGACAAGATGACAACACAGATAGGAAGGTGGAGGCCTTTCTTTCCCTGTCTCTCTTCGTCTCTCATTTTCAAATACTTCATCACTCACCATCTTCCCATCATTCAACCCCTTCTTTTTTTCCTGCCTTACAATCTCTCGTTTGCTTAATCTCTATATCCCTCCTCTCTCTTTCTTTTTCTGTCCTGATTCGTTTTTTTCTATTTGCTTTTAGACATTAATTTCCTGATAATTTAGCCAGTAATACATTCTGTCCCAGAAACATAATGTTCAATTTGAATACGTGGAAAGAGCCAATGCAGGAAGTGAAAAAAAGAATTGATGATACATAATATTCAGTTTGATTAAAAATGCTTCATTCATCCCTCAAGGGGCAAATTTGAGGCCAGCGGATTTGCAAACACTAGCACACCTAAATAATTGACACATATGAAAATACATTGACATTAGCTTAAATGATTCAAAGAGGACGTGTTGGCACACTGATCATGATCTATACTCTTTTGAGAACATGTTTAGTATTAAACTGTACAAGGGATTTTTGTATTATGGATAATCTGGAATAATAGTGACAGTTTAAAATAAATTATGATTGGTTATTTAAAGATAAATATAAAAACATTCCTCTCTTGAATAGAGCTCTCAGATGCATGGTTCAGAGTTGCCTACTTACAAACTTGAAGAAGTTTACCTTTATATCAAATTTCTGTCTCCCTTATTTTTTTTCCTCTAATGTGTCATGTTTCATTTCCTCTCTTTCCACCAAAAATTGAACGCCAGACATCTACACCATCCATCACTGTACGAGCCAACAATGCAATCAGCCTCTGCTGTGATTTTTAAACAGAGGCAGATGGGGAAGATTTCCACCAGTGAGAGGTTACTGAGTAAGCAGAGTCAGACTCTAGCAGTTATTTCATTCATAAAACAAAAATGATGTATATCACCCATATTGTTTCATTAATCACATTTTAGCGTGAAATAAACATGAACACATCTACTCAGATTTGTGGCACTTCTCCAGCAGGGTACACAGAAGGGTCAGATGATACCTGGATACTCACAAGCACAATGAGGCAAGTGGCAATTTTAAGCATTTTCTCACAAGCTAAAAATCAATAGGGGTGATTTAACATTTGAGAGAGCTCAATGGAAAATCCTTTTGAAAGAGTGAGGTTTTTTTTTTTTACCAACTGATTGAGAGGATTGGCCTTAATCATTGTTTCACCTCCAACTGAACAACATCAATTGCTCATCAATTTCCAACAGTTGAAACAAAAATATTCTTGGTTAAGGACCTTTTTTATATCCTTAGCAAGGGATATTGTGTGTATTTTATATTTTACCAAGGCAATTTTTGGTCAATGCCAAAAATATAATTTTGTTACATTGCAATTTACTCTTGTGTAAATTAAGATTATAATCCACACCACAACCCACAATGCACACCACAAATGTATTCTCTTATGGATATCAAAACTAAAAACACTGGAAAAGTGTCAATTATGGGACCATTAAGATGTGACTCAGAATTCCCTGTCTCTAATGTAATTGCATGTCAGTGCGTTGATGATGTACCACTTCTATAGCTGCCCACAGTAGTAGTTCTTTCTTCAGTCAGCTGATTGGTACTCAACACTGATGCTGCTGTGTGAGGTGTCAGAGGTCTTTAATCACAATGGTGACCATGTCACAGAGGAGATTATTGTTTTGTCGCCCGCTGAGGCGCGCCACTCCAGCAACATACTCTCTCAGTTTGAGACAGTCATCCTAGATACCTTTCAGACAAATAAAGAACCCCAAACTTCTCATACATACGATTCAGCCCTCTCCTTGCCAAATTCATTATGGATCTCCCTGTGATATTAGGACCCCTTCTGCTCACTAAATTAATACCTCCCTCTCCCCTTTCATTGTGCCCTCCACCTTCAAAGGAGCCATGATTAAACCTCTGCTTAAAAAACTCTAACCCTGATCCTGATGCCCTCAATAATTACAGGCAAATTTCAAATTATCTCTTCCTGTTTGAATTTCAGGAATGAAACCTGATGTGGCCCATTGGCCTATTTTCTGCAGCATTGGCTCATTAAAAAATTGTAGTCCGTCATCATGGCTGTTGATAGTACTGAGTCCATACTCAAAAAGGTCAGCAACTACCTTCTTTATCTAATCCACTGTTCCCCTTACGTTTAACTGTATTTAATATTAGCACAGCACTTTTATTTTTTTTCAATAAGAACTATTTGGAAGTAGAGTGGATTCAGGACATAGCCCACCACATTTTAAATGAAAGATATCATTTTTTGATTTTTTACTAGATTTGGAAATAAAATTTAACTTTAAAGTTAGTGTAGATTGATGTGAAAAACAGAAGTTTATCCATTTAAAATGAAATCTACAACACAATTAAATGTATGAAAGTTCAAGGGTTTTAGAACTTTCTCAGGTTATAGTGTTATTTAAAGACTGTCCTGTAAAAAAGCCCATTGGTTGTCTGTTACCTTAACTGCATGTTTCTTATTGATGATGGTCCACTAACCTTAAGTTAAATCGAAGGCAACTGGACTTGTATTTGTCTGTGGAAGACGTTTCGCCTCTTATCCAAGCGGCTTCATCAATTTTTGTTCATTTGTTCATTTTGATGAAGCCGCTTGGATAAGAGGCGAAACGTCTTCCACAGACAAATACAAGTACAGTTGCCTTCGATTTAATTTAAGAGAGAGATTACTATGACCTGGACGAATGAGAACATTCACAGACACTAACCTTAAGGAAACCCATACCCATGAGCCTACATTCAATTAAATTGACCTTTTGCCTATTTACATTATTGCATTGGTGTATCACAACATACCTTTCTGGTTTACCTTCCACACTCTTAGATAAAACATCTATACCTAAATGAACTACTCTTACCTTGACTTTGACTTTAAATACAGTAAAGAATTGAAAGATGCTACACAAAATAGGTTAGATTAAATTTCAAGATACTTAGACAGTTTTTAAACTTTGCTTTGTTGAAAATCTTACAATTTCTACACAAATCTACAAATTTGTGTGGGGCTGAAGTCTCAGCTGGCATAGAGGCTAGTATCAGTAAGAGATCTAGTGGAGAAAGTCAGTTTGTTTTGTTAGTTAAAATTGTGGGAGAAGCATTTTGTGAGTTGAGTGTCCAATAAACCAAGGAAAAGAACACTGAACATCCATATCAATAAATGAATTTTAAAAGTTTCCAAGTTTGTTACTGTTAACATCTGGTTGGACAGTCTGTTGTGAAGGACTGGTCAAAATTTGGAGCTGTTAAGACCAACTACTATTTCAGCTCCTGCTGCTTTGCAGTCAGCGTCAGCAGTGTCCAATTTAACCATAATTGCTCATTAAAAATGAATGACATTGAGTTTGTTGTCGGCCATGTACCATCCTGAGGTGTGGATGTGTGTGCTCTTAAAATGTTAGAATCAGACCAGGTTGGAGATTTACTGACAGACAGGATGGAAAGGATAGACGAGAGTAGCATTAACAATAGGAAGCAAATGGAGCAGATTAAAGGAAGGAGACGAGAAAGAGAGAGAAAGGACAGAGGAGTTCAAGAGAGGTGAAGCATGAAGAGAGGAGAGGAAGAAACGAGGATGAACAGGAGTAGTGTTCCCATGCTGAGACAATTACTCCCACCTGCCGCTAAGTCAAACTGTGAATACCTGTATGCATGTGTAGGGGTGTGTATATATGTATGTATGTGTGTGTTTGTATGTGTGTGTGTGTGTGTGTGGGTGGGGGGGGGGGATTGCTGCTTGAGCGTGTTATCACACAAATGGACCCTTGTGTGCGCTTCCGTGTTGTAGTGTCAGGTGTACTGTACGTGCCATTGCATCTTTCAGGCTTCCTGTGCCTTCTAGATGACTGTGCGAAAATATGTGTGTGTGTTTTTCATGTATATTATAGGGCAGTTTTTGGCAGTACATATTTGAAGCAGTTCCAGGGAGATAAACAAAGAGACACCCATTGAACCAATGAAAGACAGGGTGATGAGAGGAAGATGGAAACAAAGATAGAGAGAGATTGGACTGAGCAATGTAGATGGGGAAAAAAAGACAGCAGATAAAAAAGAGGGATTGGTAGACAGGGGGATAAGTTGCTTTCTTCCCAGTTCGGCTCTGTATTCAACCTCAGTCCACCCCTGTAATACTCCACCCTTCCTTTCTTCACTACAGTGTTCTTTGCTGCTGGCGTGATGCTCATTTCCTGCCTCATCTCGACACACTGAGTCAGTCCCTGCTGGTCTGTTCCACTGAATAACTTTCATCGTCATTATTATTTGCAGAACACTCTGCAATTTTCTCCCTGTAACCACAACGCAGCACAAATAGCCCAGGATGCTGTGTGGGCTCTTATCCTTTCTCTCCCAGAACACTGTGATAATCATACCCAGTCTTACACATACATACTGTAAACTTTCTTTCCTGTTGTTTTTGGTGCCTGTATGTTCCTGTGTTGTCGCTTGTTGTATCACCTGTCTTCATGGGGCTATCAGGTATTGTTTACAATTGCCTAATGACTGCGAGCACTCACAAATCCTAACTGCTTGTTTTCTTTGCTGTCCTGGATTGTGACACATCTGAGTCAAATGGACTTTAAATAAATATGATTACTGAATATATCACCTACAGTGTGTGTATGTGCGTGCATGTGTCTCAGTGGGACAATTTCGCCTGAGCGTTAAAATCTAGCCATATAAATTATTGCTCACACAGCAGCTTGGTGCTGCAAAATAGCATCACACACCCACTGAGTACACAACAATGACACCAATGTTTTTTTTACATATACTGCAGCAATTAATATTTAATGGGTTGACTTTATGTTTAGTCATAAAACAACAACACTTGAGAGGTAGGAATTTCTCTCTTCACCGTCAAGGGCCTCAGAGATCTTCTGTCTGAATGGCTGGTTGACTCAGTGACTTAATACTGCATTTATGATGTGTTCAAAAGTTTACTTCAGTATCATGAAGCTGTGACAAGTAACAAAGTGACAAAGCGCTCATGGAAAATCACAATAAAAATGTCACAATGTGTTTAAGATAATAGGTTTGTTGTCTTAGCAACTCAAATTATGTCTGAAATTAACATTGAATTGTTTGTTTGTCTGTTTGGTTGATGTTCACGTCTGCAGAAGATCTCTGGCTCTGTGAAGGAATTCCACCGCGGGGCGCCATTCGAAAATAGACAATTATTGTCTATGAAATGTCTTGTGTATTTCGTTAAACTGTCGTAGTAGTGGCAAGGGTATGGCTGCATATGCATGTGCACAGCCATAAGGAACCCCTTATATTTTGTATTAATAACGTAGACTCCATTAATTAACGTTTGTTTACACTGTGGCTCAGTGAAGTGTTGGCTTAATAATGCATAGACGTCCCTATTTTGAAAAAGCACAGCAAAGACGAGGCTTTTTGTTGCTTTCCTATTATTTTTGCAATGTGTAATTTGGACTAATTTGGCATTGATTGACAACAGTTGCCCTATTATGCTGCATATGCTGTTGACGAATGGAGAAGTTGAATGAAAGATAGGTATATTGGATAGTCTTTATGACTTTAAAAGTTGTGCTTGGACAATCACCAGACCATGGTTCCCGACTGAGGAGAGGGTGAATGGATTTTCCCGTCTTTTGGACCTTTTTAAGTTAATGTGAGGATTCACATTTAGAAACAATTACATTTGGTGCCCTTGTCTTTCTGAAACAGGTTGCAACATGCACCACAGCTGTTATCCATCTGATTTGTAGCCTACAGCTTGCAAGGCTAGGTTTTTAGCAACTTATACCACAGTGCACTTGACCTATTTATTAGTTTTGCACAATTTGTTATCGTTTGTTATTTGTATCAGTTGTGGTAATAAACATGTCATAGTCAGAGTGGCCACTGAGACTACTAGGACTAATCCCAGTGGGATGACTCATTGGTGGGCTTGTGTGCTGTAAAAAAAAATCCATTAAGTTTTTACCGGTCTTGTCAGTCTCTTAACAAGCGCTGACTGTCTGCCTGCCATTTGGGGTGGACATGAGCGTGTGCTGTGTGTGTGTTTCAACTCAACAAACTGCCACCCCCAACCCCTGACACAGTTCAGGCACAGAAATTCTATTTGCCTTAAGCTCTGCGTTTGTCATCAGTGTTGTTTTTCAGCAGCAGTACGCAGATATTTTAAGTGGAAAAAGCTCTGATAACCCCACTGTGCACTACCTGCCCAGCAGCAAACAGCAGACAGGCCAAGGCTGTCAACAACTGGTTCTCATGCCCATGCGACTTAAAGGCGACAGGAAAGGGTTAGGACTGTTAGCGCTGTACAAGTTTGCTTCTTGAACCCAAACTAACCAGATATATCGTCGAATAAAAAACAAACATCTTTGGTCCCAGAACAGATTAAAATAATCTGTTGTGCGGATTCTGTCGACGGAGAATCAATAGTCAGTGAAGCGACCCATGTCACAATTTACAGTGGGAATTGGACCAGAAACAAAGATTTTTATCCAGGACTCCTAAATGGTAGAATTAGTATCCTAATGTGCTGCTGATGAAAAAAGAACCACATAGAGAAAAATCTGCTTGTTTAGCTGTTAAGTTGTAACCAGTAACACGACGACAGAATCAGCCAATGGAGTGATTTGTATAGACACATGAAAAAAACTGAGATGGGGCACAGTCTTAAGGCAGCCTTTAAGATGGTAGTCTGCTCTTTTATAGAAGCAGTGAATAACGAGCACCATATCCCAAAACATGCTCTCTCAAGCCAGTCTGTCTTTGCCTGGGTGAGGAGGGTCGTGGGAATTGCTGCAACACTTTGCTGACACTTTGTAGGTCTTTGATAGAGAGAAGCAAACGGCTACTGACGCTATCAGCAGGGCAGATGACACTGCAGATATTTCTGAGGAATAGTAGAAGACAGGAAGTAACCAGACAACGATGGACATTGTGCTTCTAAGAGTTAAAACACATGTATGGTTTCCAGGTGTGACAGTTAAAAAAACTCAATTGTATTTTTTTGTTAGTGGATGTTAGGCACAAGTTTTGTTTGGAGATAATGATCCTGGGGAACTTTAACATCTCTCCCACACTCACTGCTGTGACTATTATTTTATTAGAATGAGACGCTTTATTGATCAGCATACAGTCCCTCTGTCCCTCACCTTCGTTCAGGTCCTCTTGTTTGAATGATGTATCTCTAATAACTGAGCCACCCTGCCGCCTATAATGTGTGTGTGAGGGTGGGGTGGGGAGGTGGGGGGGTAGGCGAGTGTCTATGAAAATGTGAGACCTGAATCTCCATTGTTTTCTGCGCATTAAGCTCCAATTTGTTAGTCAGCGCTTGACGATGACAGCCTGCTGACCCATCTCGCATCGATGTCAGTTTGGTGTTATCAGCAAGTTTGAACGCTTTGACAGAGGGTGCACTGGGCTATCATTTGTGTGAGGAGCATAGAGGAGGGAGAGAGTGCACATACCCCAAGGATGCGCCCGTGCTTATAATCAGGAGACAAACACACATGTACGCAAACGTAAAATGAATTTTCCCCTGGAAGTGGTATTGCCAGACAACTCATCTTTTTAAAGAGTGCTTAGTTACCATGGCAATGCATACTGTTGCTTGGCTGAGAGGCTCAATGGGAAATGGATGATCACTGAGTGTGTTTGTTTGGAGGCAATTTCCATGGGCATGTGTGTCACGTCAAGGCTGAATACGGTACAGCTGAGCTTTTGTCAGATGTTTCTGTGACACAAAGCAAGAGAAAAATAAAACAAAGTAATCAGGAGATTAAGAGGAAGCGGACAGTGCAGGCAGAAACAAAGTCACATCATGTGACAAGACACGTGTCAGGTGTGAGAAACGACAGATTGTCCGTTTCCAGACTGTGGGGGTGAGAATTGCCTCTGTGTGTGTGCGCGCGCGCTTGTGTGGCGATGTACATTATTTGTGCTTGTGGGTTTGTGCATGTGTGTTCATGTGGCAGAGTGTGTGTATTATGCTGTCTGCATCCAACATGTAACACAGCAAGAGACCCAGATAAGGCCAGAAAAAGAAAGTCACAGAGAAAAAAAAAAAACAGGTTTGCAAAATAAAAAACTCTTGCTTTATAATTAGTTTGCTTGGTTAAAAAAAAGAAAAGAAAAAAGATTAGTGTGTTAATGAACACTGCTCTGGGGATCAGGCTCATTAAAGCATACTGCTGTCATTAGAGGTTCAATTGGGCCTGAGCTGTCCAGGAAAGGCACTGTTCCTAATAAGAAGCACACATATCAAATTACAGTAGAGGAGTTTATAAACTTTCATTAAAAATGTATGATAACACTATTTGGAAAACTGGAGTTTTTAAAAATTCTGTGACTTCTTTGGCACCAGATAATTTTGGCAGAAAAAAAATCTCTGGTATCTAGAGGTTTGGAAACAGAGCAGAGATTCTGCAGAAACATACCTTGAAAGGTAAGGCTTACTCATATTAAAAAGAAGACACACACAAGGTTCTCACTTACCTGTAGTTTTATCTAGCCATACATTTTAATTGCTGCTGCAACCCTAGTAGGAGTAGAGATCAATGGAATTTTTTTATATGGTGGTCATGGCATTAAAAAAAACAAAAAAAACAATTCATCATCAACATGTTTTTTTTTCAGACGCTGTCCTCTGGATAAGGAAATGATACTACCTACAACTGAAGAAATACTCAGACAACTGCTGGCAGCACCGCTTGGATAGATACCACCAGCGGTAAGTAAGAAAATTTGCTTTTTTTTTTTTTTAAATGTATCCTCGTGTAGATTATCCTCCATCATTAGGTTGATGATGCAAAGGCACGGGGTTGATGACCTCCAGGGTGTGAATATTGAAATGTGAAAAAGTCAGAAATCCTGGCACCTGGCAAATATATCATTCAATAACACTTGTCAGTCCATGACAATAAATAAATGGCTTTTTGCTTAATACACTTTTAAAGGAATTTTTGATGGGAAAAAAAAAAATAAGGAACTGTTGAGGAGCTTGTCATTTTTTTTTTTTTTTTACTAATTACCTTTCACAATGAAATGCTACCAGTCATCTTCTTTTCCCATTGCAGAGCTGCATTACTTTTACCGAGGGCAATGTCCCTCTAATAGAAAGGTCATTTACTGCTGGCTTCAGGGGTCAAAATGATAATGAAGTGCCAAAGAGTTGATTATAATCTTTATGTGTAAGATAAAAGTTTACAGCTCTCAGATGTTTATTGGGCGGATTGTCCATATGCGACATGCGCACACACACATGAACACACATCCACACAGACAGCAGCCCCAAACGCACGCAAAAGCACTAACTTAGCAGACGGTCGATATGTGACACCTATTCATAACCTTTAAATATGAGCAAATAGGCCTCTCGCATAGGGAGACGCACACGCACACACTGCCGCTTTCTGTAATCAGTGGCTGTAGAGGAGTAAGGACACACACAGATTCAGTGGGACCTAGCCATACATTGATCAGGGAAATGTATTCATAACCTTTAAATATGAGCTGACATGCTTTTACACTCAAGAGGCAAAGTCTGTCTCACACACACACACACACACTTTGAGTGACCCTGCCATTTTCTGTGATTGTATGATTGATGAGCCTATTGATGTTCCATATGGTTCATCTCTGGGGTTCTGACCTAATGTATTGATCCAAGAATGTGTCCGGATGTTTGTTTATGCACTTGTGTGTGTTTGAGTGTGTGTCTTTTTTGCAACAGGATGCGTATGGATGTGACTATTGGTACGAGGCACTATACATGAGTCTGTCTTGATGCATGTGTATGTGTGAATGCGCTGTTTATCAATCTTTATGTGAATGTGCTCGTTTGAGGTATGTGTGTGTGTGCGTATGCGTGTGTGTGTGACCTTCTGTCATTGATTACAAGCAGGGCGTGATTGGAATAATCACTCTGCTGTCAGGCATTCAGCACCTCACCTGAATCCTGCACAAACCTCATCTGAGATGTTTGACATTTTGACAAGTGCTTTGAACAGCAGTGAAATTTGGATGACATACCAAAAATACCCCAGATGACATTGTTTTAATGCTCCACTGGACTGGTTGTGTTTGGTTTGTTTTTTTGTTTTGTAAAAATGCACTAGCCTGACACCCATCTAAGAGAGCTGCAGCAGAGTTCAATTTATTCAAATCAATGTAAGTGGTGTGTATGGTCACTGGGAGGAGGAGCAGGAGGAGGAGAGGGTGGGGGGTCTTCTTGTACAGTGAGGACTACCAGTTGTAAGAGAAATGCAAAAGTAAGTAAGTTAGCAGGTTATGTGCATGTTGATGATATCATGTTGGATTTCTGAGCCTTTGTGGTTCTGGCTGGCGTTCATTATTTTTGTTCAATTTTTGCATCACCAAAGTTTTTCATACCAAATGTGAGTGTCTGTTTTAGTAGGCATGACAGACAGGTGTCAAGGTAAAAAAAAAAAAAAAAAAAGTGCTTGCATAGTATTGAAGTTTGTGCAATTCTGTTCTATTCGATGCTATTCTTTGCTATTCTGTTCTACGCTACTGCATACTGTCGAGTCAACATGGCAGCCTGGGGGCTGAGACAGCTTCAGAGTAGAGGAGAGAGAGAGACGAAAAGATAAAAGCATCATAAGAAACATCACCGGTGCTGCACTGACATCAGTAAGAGCTATCTATAGGTACTGTAGATGCAGTGCAGTGCAGTGGCAAAACTTTATTGAAATAATGTGCTGTTGTAACTTGTTCATAAAATGTCCTCTAACCAGCTTTTAGTTTCTAATATGCAAAAAATAACGTTTTATGGTTGTAATGTAAAACAGTTAACATATCTACAGAAAACACAACAGGACAGAAGATTCTGTGGACTTGACATCCATGCAAACAGCAATTAGGCTGTTTCCAACCAATATGTTTTCATATATTGGACTTAAAACAGTATGATAGGAAAGCAATTACAAACAAACGTTTATTCCTTAACCCCTTTCCAGTTTTGTTGTTCATGCGGGGACATTTGGACCATGCATAGTGCTGAAAGCAGTACACACACACACACACACACACACACACACACACACACACACACACACACACACACACACACACACACACACACACACACACACACACACACACACACAAACACACACACTTTTTCACAGACACAGTGCTGCAGCTGGAGATCACTGGCCATATACACTATAACTTTGCCTAGAGCCAATCCCTACTTTTGTTTCCCTCTCTTTTGTTTCTTTCTGCTGAGTTTACAAAAATGAGCATCCACACACACATTACCAAGGGATCCATATTTCACACACACACACACACACACACACACACACACACACACACACACACACACACACACACACACACACAGAAAATCCAAAGTTTCAGTCTGAAATTCATAGCAGACAGCAAAACAAAGAAAGAAAGACTAAATGCTATAGTCACACACAAGGTCAGTCATCACTCCTAGATCTTCTTTGTCAGCCTTAGATGGACTTCGTCATCCTCAGGCATACTTAGGCTCAGCGTCGCTTTGAGCTGAATGCTAATATTAGAATGCTAACATATAGAGCAATAACAGCAAAATTGAAATATGCTAGAGATGGCCAGTGGATGGCAACCATCTCAAGAAATGCATTTTCCTGACAAAACAAAAAAAACACAACAGTTTCAAATGGGTAAACCCTTATGTCACTGTAGAGCCTCTCTCTCTCTCTCTCTCTCTCTCTCTCTCTCTCTCTCTCCCCATTGACAACAGACCCTTCTATCATAGGTGGACTGACTAAAAACAACAACACGTATGTTATTATTTGCATATAGAGTGAAGAAGTAAGAGCTGATCACAAGTGGTCACTCAAGACGTATTTGGAGATGCCTCCTAATGCCAGGTTTGAACAGGGAATTAGTCACCAGGCAACTCTTCTGTGATACTCACACAGATTTAATTTTCAACATTCAGCAACCAGAATACCCTGAGAGTATGGGATGGGTACAGATACTCGAGTACTGGTTGTTGTCATGGTGTGATGTTATTTAGTTTTTTCCAAGGGAAACTGCAGGCTTGAAATGGTGTAATTTAAGTTTTAATTTATTATTTATTTTAACAAAACATTTATTTTAACTTTGAATTTATGATTTATTTGATTGAGAGTTACATGTTAAGCTATACAGTACCGAATTCCATAAAGTGCCTGTTGTTAAATAAATGCATTACAATTGCACTTGGTTACCATTGCTGGCTATTTATTTACAAAAATTGAGAGGTCCGTGTCCGACTGGTACACAACGGTTCCGCTTGTGTTTCCAGTATTTTTTTTATTTATTTTTTTACGAGTAATCGAGTTCTCATTCATAGGGTAATGTGAGTACTTGAATATTAAAATGACTGAAAATGCCCATCCCTAGTGTGGAGAGGAGCAAGGTCACTGCACTGTCCTGACAGATATCACATACACTGCATAGCGCGCTGTTTAGCCACCCTAGATCAACACTGGGGAAATTCCTTCACCAAGACAGCCCTACTGACGTAAAGTGATATGCAAACATGCAGTCAGTTTGCAAAGATTATAATGTTTAGCATGTAAAATTTAGTATGTTAATATGGACCTGTGGAGGCCATTAATGTCTGTGACAAATTCAATTCAATTCCATCAATTCAATAATTCACTCTTGACTGAAGTATTGGGCCGAGTCACAGATGGACCAAACAATAAAAATTGTGTTGCCAAAGAAAGCAAATATATCTTTAGCTTTCACTCATCTGTTCTACAGGACAAACTGTCTGTCGTGTGAAACCAGTCAATCAGTCTTTCTCCAGTGCTTTCTCATTGGACATTTTGGGGAAAACCAAGGGACCAAAATGATGATTTGTTTTATTTTTTTATTTTTTAGAAAATCACTAGTTGAATGATGCTTTTCTTCTCCTTCTCAGATACGTGCTTGCTCTCCTCTTTTTGCTGCTTTCGCTACTTAAGGGCGACCACACTAAAACCTTGCCTGGCTTGCCTCCATGATTTCTATGTAATGTTCAGCAGGTGCTTGCATTTGAACTAGCAGCTCTGTAGAGTTTTTACTGTAAAGAGGGTTGTATAGAATTTTAAGAAGGGCCAGGTGGGGACAGGAAGCCAGGCAAGGACTACAGCAGCAACACTGATTTTCACCCAAACCACATCTAAACATCTTTTTATGTTTCTGTCAGGATGTCGTAATGTCAGCCATGTCAACTCTAACACATGTTGCTGCCTCGACTGTCAGCAGCCTGGAAAAGGGGAAGTGAGTAAAGTAAACCGATAGCTTTGGAATGTAAATAGGCGAGGAGGCTGGAAGCATCATTCGCGAACCAGCAACTAAATGAATGGCCTGTGTGTATCAGACAAAAACATACAAGCAAAGTGATTGATAGTGTGAGTGTGTGCCAGTTCATCAGTAACACAGCTTTTTGTTGTAGGTTCAGGTTGATCTGGCGATGATGTTTTATACAGAGAATAATAATATATGATAGTATTGTGATTATTATACTACTCTCATGTTTTTTGTTCAGTTGAATGGGGGATTTGGTATGTAATAATTTGTTTTTGCTATAACATGAATGCTGATAATCCAAGGCCATCTAAACTGCCATGGTTTTGTCTTTAGTGCGTTGATCTATAAGGTTCTATTTGATTGCTTTTTGCCTCAGTTTTCAGATAGCACCTGCTCACACATGAGAACAGCTACTAAGTGACTGAGTACAAGAAATATGATTTTAGACCAGAGACCCCTCAGACAGAATGGCTTGTGAATGGGCATGTTGGCAGTGGACAAGTGCCTCAAACGATGTCTTGAATTCTGGGATTTGAACCCTCAACATTTTCCCAGTACATCAATTATGTTACCTCCATGAAATTTTATACAGAAAAATGAAGATATTATTTTTTGCACTGAAGGCATAAAACTTCCTCTGTATATGGAAATGTATCCTCTTTAAAAAGCTGTAATTACAACAAGAATAGGTCACACAAGAATACTACCTGAGGGTGATACTTTACAAACACAATGTTGCAGAAAGAGGATGAGGTTTGGGTTTTAATGCTGAGAAGCATGAATCAAACTTCACCATGGATTTCTTTGCCTCTCATCTATCCTGACTTCCCTCCTTCTCTGTTTGAAGTCAAAATAAGGCTACAGAGCTTATAAACCCATGATGGATCAAAGTATTAGAAAAAAAAAAAAGAGATTCTTTCTGGAGCATGATCTATTCGACTGCATGCCAACTTAAAGAATCAAAATGCCACTCAGGAAAGATGCTGCCACACAATGCGCTCTTGCATAAATTCTGATTTATTGACGTTTTGATGTATTTCTCATGAGGAACTCAAAATATATGCATGAAGGAGGAGGAGGCTTCGTGAGATTTTCCCATATATACATATACAGACGGTTGTTGGGTGTGCAGTGTAAACTTGATCTATTTACTTTTTGTCAGATTAAATGGAAAATAGAGCAGGCTTTGGAAAAAAAAATTAATTTACGTTGAGTTTTATTTTTGGAAGTGAAAACGACAAGGACTTCACGCGTTATAAAAAGCCAATACACTGAAGATATTTATTTTACTCAGCAGATCGGTATCAAAAATATCTAAATGACATTACACTTTGTGTTTACACACTTTGTGTTTACAACATACAGTACATTACAAAGCTTGGTGTTGCTACTTGGATCATTTATATAATATAAAAAAAAAAATGATATAATACTTGAAGTTTCTTTTGTACCATGTGATGATGGAAATTGGGCAGCTTTGGTAAAATGAGGAAGTGAAACCTTTACATGTAATGTTTTAGAATTACAAATTTAGGTTCTACCTGTCCACATACTCAGGATAGCTTGAGATAGTGATTGTCATTAATTGGGGGGTATTGATATTGCTTTTTGTTATAATATTAGTCAAAAGTTGTTATGGGACTGTAACAGTGGGTTACTTGAGATATGTAATCTGTTTTATTTGAATATGGTCGTACTACTGTCTCTAATTACAAATATATTTCCATTACTTCCAGCGTCATAAACATCCTCTATCTTCAAGGCTTGAGCCAGTGCTACTGTAATGTGTTTGGGTGTGTGCACACATGCATGCATGCATGCATATGCATTTGTACTCTTGCGTCTCTACTTAAAATTTATTGCATGGGATCAGAGTTTCCAATTATGTATCTACATCTACCTCTGACTGTTACATAATTAATATTTCAAATGCACACAGGCAGAGGAAGTAATTTGTTTGTCAGATTAAAGCTACATGTTGAATTTTTTTTTAATCCTGCTAGAGTGTGGTGCTTACAGAGTGGCAGTGCTGATCTGTCAGATGCCCACTTGTTTGGCTGACATTCACGTGGGGCTAATATATATTTCCCTCTGAGATGTGACTGTCATTGAAGCTGAAGCATTGAAACTGAAGCATTAATCGACTGACTTGATCGACTTTTGTGGCTTTTGAGTTTTGAAACTACGACTACGTTTCACATGAACATGTGGAGGTGTGAGTTTGAAGAGAAGACTTGGAATACAGGACTATAAAACGTACTATAGTGCTGATCCAGGAGATTGTTGTCTTGCAAAACTGAAACCACACTTACTGAAACACTGATCTGAGGTGCCACATTGAAACACATCAAGATTTTTTGTCTATAGAAAAAGCATTACCATGTGTAGCCTTTTATATGTAGCCCTGTGGTGTGTACACATATTCTTTCTTCAATAATTCTGAGCTCAGAGATAGTGAAGCAGGACAGGTTGAGCCTGACTGGCTGCCTCAGTTTTTTTTGTCTTACTTGTTGTCTTTGGTGTCTGATTTTCACATCTCACTGCAATTTACATCTTCTGTGATGTTAACATCCATCAGGTTGTGCTGTTTAAGTGTTTGACATTCCATTCTTGTCTTCTTGTCTGGGGTGAACACATTTACAACTCAGGAAGAACTTGTGAAGTCACTGTGTGTGTGATTTAATGAATTCATTTTTTATTTTTATTTTTTACAATAAGAACTGTTTTAACTCTGGGTCCTCTATGTTGAGTTTTGTGTGACCTCCCTGTGTTTCTGTGGAAATACTCTTACGTTCCAAAGAATGCAAGTCAAGTGGACTGGACACTCTGTGTTGCCCTTTGGCATGAATGCGAGACAGTGTATGAGTCTGCAGTGCTTCAGTGATTGGCTGGTGACCTCTCCAAGATGTCATGGTGCACTCCACTCAGTGCAAACTGAAAAAGGCTGCTTCATCCTTTTCAGACAATCCTTTTCAACTGTAATATATTCTTCTAGCAGAATCCAAGAATATAACAAACTAGGGCTCTATAAATATAGTACCTAATTTTAACACTATCAGTGAATGAATAGCAAGATATAGGTTAGCAGAAATGTGTAAAACTTGAGTTCAAAATCCACTTATCAAGCTTTGCCTATTATTGTACCTCACCAAAGATAGGCACATAAAAACAAACAAATGCAAACACACATTAATGAGCAAATATGCATAGACTGGGGTTTCCATCATTTGAAAAAACAAACATTTAACAGAGAAAAATGAAACCACTTCATGGGTTACTGTGGGAAAATGTAACTTTTCTAAAAGCCTATTTTGAGAGTGTTGTTTTTTTTAGGTGGCAAATGTTCTCCAGACTACATATTGTGTTTTGGAATGAAAACATCCAGTTCGTTTGATCAGAAGCTTTACTTGCCACTCTGTTTAATACTGTTCTAAGCAAACAAAACACCCAAGTATTAACCCTAAGATAAAGGGCTAACCTTGTGCAGAGCAGCTTCTCGTCCCCAGATGGGAGATAAGTCCCATTCAGCTGGCCTCTTTCAGATATACTCACAGTATTTTGTGTTTACTCAGATTTCCAGAGCCTTGCATAAACTTTGCATATATCATCAATTGATTTAAATTAATGAAAGAAAAACCTGTGCCCAACCTTGTCGCAAATTTCCGTTTTATATTTATTCTCTCTCTTCTCATTTCTGCCCTCAGCTCTCCACAAAAGCATTGAGCATATGAGCCAAAGCGTGCATTAGTTGGGTTGCCAGAGTTAATGATGTGCATTTCCGGAACTTGCTCAGTACAGAGTTAATCAATGCTGAGGGTTAAATATAAAAGGTCTGCTCTGGTAATACTGGACAGCCTGTGTCTATATTTTATTAATTTAGGGATTTTTATCAAAGCATGCATGCTTTTTTTTCAGCGGCAGCTCCATTGACCATACTGCACACACTGACCTCTGGGAGCTGCCCTATAGACTTGGAGTCCTTTAATGTCAGCTGACCAAAGCAGTTTGGGGTTAATTGTCCTGCTCAAGGGCACATTAATTTTAGTAACTTAACAAGGGCAAACCTATGGTTACATGCCCCTCCATTTAACCTTAAAGGATACTCACAGCACAGATTTTGTATGTGTAGCATACTGTATGTCCACATAGATTTCGTCTTACACACTAAATACTTGAAAAGCATCTTTTTTCTAGATTCAAAATAGAATGGTATGAATGATGTTAAATAAAAGATGAATTTATTCTTGTATTACATACTTGCAGTCCACAGGACACTTTGACACGCTGGCGCCAACACAGCTGCCATTTTCACAAGAAGTCACAGTAATTGTCAAATTTAGGCAAAGCTTGTATAGTCTTTTTCACATCTCACATCCTTCTTTTAAAACAAAAGACACATTGAGGTCACTGAGTGGCACGTTTAAGTCCCTGAAAGTGTGTTCTTCTGTTGCCTCTGTTCTTCCTCTTTGATAGTTTTTTCTTGAATACTGAGTTGAGAGGTGTGTTGAGAAAAGAGAGCTTCAAGGAGCAAGGTGGCACTGACACTTCCTCTTGCACTGAGCATATAATTTTTCCACATGAGTCGTCTATTTTTGTAAAGAGTCCTGCTTTCTGAGTTGGGAGCATCACCTGCTGCTACTGTATGGCATGTTGCCCCTTAACAAACATTATAATTGGGGACACCCAAACTGAGTGCCCAGTCACACAAAGCAGGAGGTTGAGGACTTAGTGACCATCATTACTGCATTGGCTAATAAAGGAAAATTCATGAACAAATACAAATTTCAGTTCACCATGACCTTCCAAGAAGTATTGGACTGTGAAATGTTTCGTTTTAATCATGTACTGATTTTTTTTTTTTTTTAAGATGAACAAAATACAAGGACATGGCTAATGGGGTGAATGCTATATTAATTTAATGGTTGTTCATGAGCAACAATTTTCAAATGTGTCCAGATCATAAGACTGCAGGAACAGTGACCACCTAATCAGCCTCTGGTTAGGGCATCTCAGGCTATGCAGAAAAGTCAGTAGGTTGTGGTCTGTATAGACCACCACTGGAGTCACACCCAACCCCACTTAAACTGAAAAATGCTGCAGAGCCCTGATCAAAACAAGGGCCTCCTTCTCAATCCCTGAGCAGTTTAACTGGTGTCTGTTAAACTTTTTAGAAAAAAAACTGACTGCCCTGTCTACTCCCTGCTCATCTGCCTGCATCAACACAGCTCCTGCTCCAACATGGCTGGCATCCACCTGTAAGACAAAAGGATGATCAAAACGGGGTGCAACCAGCACTGGTGCTGAACACAAAAGAGACTTGACATTATCGTTTAAAAATAAAAGTTTCTTGGCACCTGGTTGACCACACAAACTGAACCCTGGCCTTCAACAGGTCAGTGAGTGGCGCCACCATGGTTGAAACATTCCTACAAAAACGATAATAACCCACCATCCCAAGAAATTTCATGAGCTGCTTTTTAGTGGTAGGCTGCGGAAACTGCTCAACTGCCAACACCTTGGCATGCACAGGAGCCACATGCCCCTGTCCAACCACCCGACCCAAGTAAGTAACCGTTGCCCGAGAAAACTCGCACTTTGCAAGATTTACTCTGAGCTTCACTTCTGCCAATCGGTCAAACAATGCTCTAACCCTATGCATGTGCGAAAACCAAGAATCACTGTAGACCACTAAATCATCTAAATAAACTGTGCAGCCACCACATGATTCATCAGGCGCTGTAAAGTGGTCGGTGCATTTCTTAACCCAAATGGCATTGCTTTATAGGAGTACAGCCCAGATGGAGTGATAAAAGATGCCACTTTCTGTGCTCTTTGGGATAAGGGCACCTGCCAGTAACCTTTCAGCATATCAAATTAGCTGACATATTTTGCAGCACCAACCTGGTCTACACAATCCTCCATGCGGGGTAATGGAAAGCAGTCTGGTTTTGTCACCTTGTTGACCTTTCAAAAATCAGAACAGAACCTGGGTGTGTTATCACTTTTAGGTACTAACAGACATGGAGAAGCCCAGCTTGATGAAGATGGCTCTGCAAGCAGAGGGAAGTTCATTTTGGCCATCTGGGTCTTATTGTCAGTAATTTACACCTTTTGCCCAAGTTCAATGAGAAGGATTCAGATGTCTTTTTCTCCCTGTTTGAGTGGATCGCACTGGCTAGAAATTGGTCAGATTCAGAACAGACTTTGCTTTTGCAGTGTGTCTTGTCAGGAAAAGCACAGGAAGCGTTTGCATCTTTGTGTGATGATAACCTAACCTATAAGTCAGTCAAGGCTGCTGTACTGAAGGCCTATGAATTAGTCCCAGCGATTGAGGACATGGGAAAAAAAGGCTATCCATTCGCATATGGAGTTTGCGAGGGAGCTCACTAATCATTTTAATCATTGGTGTACAGCTTCTGATGTAGATGATTTTGAGAGCTTGTGCAATTTGGTCATCTTGGAGCAGTTTAAGAGCTCTCTGCCTAGTCGTGTTGCCACATACCTTACAGAGTGTAAGGTTAAGACTGCCACTGAGGCTGAAGGTTTGGCCGATGAGTATGTACTCATTCATAAAAACTGACCAGGTGAGCTTGTGCGGGACCCGGTGGCGTGCAAGGATGAGGGTGTGAAGTTGCCTGTTTGTTTTGGAGGTAGTTCAACTAAGGGGTCCCAGGGGGCATCTGGAAGAGGAGACAATTTCTGCAATATCTGCTGTGAGGCAGGACATTGGAAGTCAGACGGCCCAATGCTGAGGGGTAAGGAGCAGCATGTTGGAGGTGGGCGTGTGAAATTAGCTGCACTGGCTGCTAATATTCCTGGTTCTGTGGATGTGAGAATGTGGCAGGATGGGCATGCAGAATCTGGCATTGATGAGTCCTATTTGCCTTTTGTCAGGGAAGGGTTTGTGACACAGATGGGTCATGACATTAAAGTGCCCATTAAGATTTTGAGAGATATAGGTGCTGTCAATTCCTATGTTTCGGAATCCATTTTGCCATTTTCAGAGAAGACTGATACTGGGGATAAAGTCCTTATGAGGGGAATGGGGTTGACTGTGTTGCCTGTCCTGGTGCATAAGATGAACCTGGATTATGACTTGGTTAAGAATGAGGTGTCTATGGCTGTTAGACCAGCGTTACCAGTGGAGGGTAATGATGTCATCCTGGGTAACGACTTGGCTGGCAGCCATGTTTGGGCAAATGTGTGCCTGCCACCAGTGGTCACTCTCTCTCTGATAGCCTCAGAACAGCCTAATGACAGTACTTTGCACTTTCCTGAAGTTTTTCCAGCATGTGCAGTTACACGAGTGATGAGTCGGGCTGAGTCTAAGGGAGAAGAATGTGAAGTTGAGACTACTTTGCCATGTGTACCTGATGTTCCTTTGTCTGTTTCTCACAGTGAGTTACGAAGTGAACAGAGAGCTGACCCATCTTTAGAGGAGCTGTTTGGGTCTGTGTTGTCAGCCAGTGAGGTGAAAAATGTAGCCAGTGGCTACTTTCTTCAGGACGGCATTTTGGTAAGGAAGTGGTTGCCCCATGGTGAGGGTTTTGTTGGGGATCCCATCTATCAAGTGGTTGTTCCATCTAAATTTTGGAGTCATGTGTTAAGTCTTGCTCACAATGGTTCGGGGCACATGGGTGTCCGTAAAATATATGACAGGATTTTGCGCCATTTTTTCTGGCCACAACTTAAAAAGGATGATTCTCTGCACATTAGATACTGTAGTACTTGTCAGCTAACTGGTAAGCCAAATCAAGTTATTAAACCAGCTCCGTTGCAGCCGATTCCTGCTATCAGTCAGCTATTTAAGTACCTTATCATTGATTGTGTAGGACAACTCCTGCGTGCAAAGTTGGGGAGCCAGTATTTGCTAACTGTTTTGTGTCAAAGCAGCTGGTACCTGGCATCTTATCCTTTGCACACAATGACTACAAAGTCTGTGGTTAAGGCCTTCGTGCAGTTTATATCAATTTTTTTCTCGAAACTGTGGGCCCAAGTGTTGAAACTGCTGGGAATCAAGCACAACCAGTCGTCGGCTTAGCTCCAAAGCACCTTGACTCTGTGCATGGTAAGCGGACGACTGGTTGTGTTTGATTCCCAACAGTTTCAACACTTCAACAGTTTAGGACATGGACATATACTGCAGTTTTATGTGGAAATATTAGATGAATGTACAGTAGAAATGGGATGTCTATCAAATGCACGGGGGTGACGAACTGCTGCAAGATTCAGGCAACACTTACTTTTATTCTGTACAGGATTTGAACACCTGATGTCGCACAGTATCTGATTATTGAGTTCAGAGAGAAAATGGAGAGAGGACTGAATGGCACCATTGGGAGGGTATGGTGCTAGTAAGATTGGTTGTGCGTAAGTGGTCCTGTTGTCAGTAAGGTCCATGTGTTGCTATTGTATTATTCTGCAGGCTCTATCAAATGAACCTGTGAACAGAACACTGAAAGCCTTGAAAGATTGACTGTATTTGTTTTATCCTGGCAAGGGGGCATTCTTCAGCTTTAGAGACTGTTATACTGAAAGATAATATCATTAGAAATACAGTATACAACAAAACTGAGTACACCCCCGATCAATATCACTAAAGTATTTGTTGCCAAAGCTCAATATTTTTTTCATTTTTTTTCATATTTTGTATCTCTGCCTTGATGATAGATCTTTGGAAAACATTCTGCCATTCTTCACAGATGATTCTTTTCAGCTGCCATTGTTCTACTCAGTTGTTCAGTACTATTGGATTGCAGTCAGGGGACATACTTGGCTAGGTCATAGTCTTCACTTTTTTCATCTTTAAAAGCTGTTGTGTGATTTTTGCAGTGTGTTTGGCATCACTGTCAAGTTGAAAGAATTCCTCTCCTGCCAAGCTTCTTGAGACTGGGAGCCTTTCATTCAGTGTTGTATCCAAACTTACATTCATAGTGCCATCTATAAAACCTTTAGCACTCTTGCAGGTCCATATCAGCTCTCTCCCGCCTCCATGTTTCACTCCCACCTCTTTGTCGGCAGTGTGCAGGCACTCTGGTAGTCTTGGCCAGGTCCACGGCATAAACATGAACCCCAACTGATCCAAACAAATTTATTTTGGTTTCATCGGACCAAAGAATATGCTGCCAACATTCATCAGGCTTCTATTCATGTTGTTGAGCAAAGTTTAATTTTGTAGTTTTGTGCAGTTTCAGTGTCCTTTACACTGGCTCTGCAATCACTGAAAGGCTAATTTCCACACATAATCCACGTGCCAGGTCAGAACCACTTACCCATCTGTTTTTCAGTGCAACATTGCGTGAATGGCGAATTGTGATTGGCATAGTTTTTTGAGGATAGTCGCATATATATTGATAGCATGAATCTTCATATACCTCCTCACCACTCCTGCAACTGTGTCTCGGCTTATGTTCAGTAGCCTTCTAATGCTCCTGTACCCTCTCCCATCTTTGTGAAGTCTCACAAACTGGCTCCTTACTTGTTCAGGCAATTCCTTGCCATGTGGATGCCATGTTGCATTAGACACAACACAGGCCAGTTTTGGCCACAGTCACAGATGAGAAAGCTGTGGTGTTCACTGGTTCTTTCGTAACTTTGTTCATGCAGTTTGACTTTATTGGGAATCTCATGTATACTTACTTTTGCTGCAGTGATCACAGGTTAACTGTATTTTGTTGCAAGTAACAGGTGTACTCATTTTTGGTTTATTGAGGTTGTATTCTTATTATTAAAGCAGACCATCTCATCTGTTTGTTTTTAATCATACATGGATGAAATACTCTACACTTCAACTTAAAAATAAAATGGTTGTTGTAAGGTGATACAATTTCTGAATCATTTAACATTTTCATGATATTGGACAGGGGTGTTGTCAGTTTTGTTGTAGACTGTATGTCTAAGTGACCACCACAAACAACACTGGTTTAGTGTTAAACACAATAATCCCATAAACCTCTGGTTCTGAAATTGTAAATTACTTTATGTTAAATAATCCTCATTTACTCAAATTTGTCTTTTTTTTCTTTTAATTCCTGCAATTAACACTGCTTTTGCATTCAGTTGCCTCCACTAAATTATGTTTTGGCAAACCAAGACCTTGTATCAATGGTCAACAGCTAATTTGGAAATATTTTTTGAGCTATAAACTTGAGGTTTGGATACAAGATAATCAGAAGTTATTTTGTCCAACCTTAGATGAGTCCAAGAAAATGTTGATGGGCACTAACCTTGACGACTTGTGTGAGCCATGAATAATGTGTCACTGAACTCGGTCATGGATGGTATGGAGGCAAGTCTCTTTTAAAGCTGTTTGAATTTTAGTGTTGATTTTTATAACGACTGAGAACAAAATTCCTTTAATCATTCAGTCTCTTTCATCCTTTAATCATTCTGTTTCTTTTGATCTTGGAAACTAATTTCATCTCTACCTGTAACTAACTCTATTCTGTAACACAGAATTGTTTCGAAGGACTTCTGCTTTTCTTTGTTTGAGTTGATGTGCACAGCAGTGGCAATATATTTTCTCATAAAATATTTATTTATATATCCAGGTTTTGTCCACTCCCAGTTGTGTCTACTTGTGATATCTCACTTATTGTCTCCATAAGTAGCCTCCTAGTATCCAGTGATTAAAGTTGAGGAACTCTATTAAATATGCTTTATTAAATTTGCTGCGTTTATTAACTGTGTAATTTTTCCATTGAGGGTATCTCCTCACCTGTTAGGTATAAATATGCAATATTTGGTATGATCGTGCTTCCCAATGGAAGAATTCAATTGCTGTTGTTGACCTCAGCATTTCTCCTAGAATCCCCTACCAAATGTTAGCTGGATTTATATACATGTTTTCGGCAATTAATGCTCCACATGGTTGACTGTGAATTTGTTGTTCTGTTGTTGATTGCAGAGATTCCTGCCTTAGTTTTGTGGCAATAGGACAGATTAGACTTTCATTGTTCATAGACATGGAAATAAATGAAATGACACTACATTGAAAAAAAAAACAGCATTTAAAAAAGGTAGTGGACAACAACAATGTGCCATACCTTGATGGAAGTCTTTTATTTTTAATTTGAAGATGTGCAGATCATAAAAGTAAATGTCAAAGACTTAGGTCCTTAGAATGGGAACTTAGAGAAACTACTGTACTGTATAACATATAATTACCTGTCCTTGGCATATAGAAACTTGGCGAAACATAATAACCATAAAGAAGTGAAATAATTCACATTTCTCTTGAAGGCCATCATGAATACCCTCCAGTGACATGAGAATATCTACTGGCTTATATAGAGAACCCAATAGAACACTGTTCTAGTGGCAACTGAGGAAGCTCATTGTTAATCAGTCCTCATAGTCAGCACTATCCAAGCCGTCATCATGCCCTGAAGTTATCTGATATGACTGCACCTACGCCTTTTCCAAGGACAAGCTTCAGCGCACTGTTTGCACTGCTGAGCTGTTCAGACGCCCCTCCATCAAGTAGCGTTATGATATAACTCAGAACTGGAGAAAGGGGCAGTACCTTGAATAGTTTTCAGAGCCATTTGTCCTGACAAGAATGTATACTATGAAGTGAATTTCAATTTTATTGTACAAGAATGATAAAGACATTGATTACAGGTGCAAAAACTGGTAGGTAGCCTTATACAGAATGTTGGTATTAACCTGTCAAACATTCTTCAAAAACTCCTGTTTATTTGATGAACTTTGTGATTGCACTATATTTGTTTGCTCAAGGAGAGTCCCAACAGATACATCCGTGCATCAACCCCACTCTGCACTGCCTCTAGACTTTATTCAAATTCTTTCAGTTTACACATTCAGAATATCATATAGTAGACAGTAGGCAGACAAATAATGTATTAGTAATGACATCTATCAGTCAGAGAGGTAAGATTAGAGGTAAGACTGTGTCATATACAGTATATGAGCAAGTAGCTGACGTACATTATGATTCATCTTACTCTTTTAGGTTACGACAACATTTTTTAACAGTGTTTTTTCATCACTTTAATTGCATGCTGTTATCTGCTGATATGATCTGATGATTATTTTCTCAATCTTTTGGTCTGAAAAGTGTGAAAAAATGCCAACGACAACTTCGCAGGATCCAAGCTGACGGAACAGTGTCAGCTCCATCGAGTGGACCTGGTTCTGTCATATGGCCTCACAGCCTCATCCGTTACACTACCATTTAGAACAATCATGAAATCTAATGAGTCCCGCAAGATGGCTGGCCACTGCGCAATGACACCATGGTGCATTATTCTGGGGCTCTGGACCAGGTTTTATTTGTCCAAATTCAGCCAATGCATTTTTGTTCCCTGCAACATAAATACCAACTTCTAAAGCTCATTCTGCCACAGAGAAGTGGATTAACTCTTGACACTAGTTTGTTTATTTGTATCTATCCTACAAGAGTCAACTAATCCCCGACAGAAATTCAACACTTTTAGAAAATCCAGTGATAATATTTAGCTGCCTGAAACTCCAACTGTAACTCCAAAGGCTTTAAAAGTGTAACTCTGACTATATAGCCTAACCCAACCTTACAGCTGATTTATCTGGACACGCATAAACCTGTAGACCACAATTACTCATTAATTTAATAGTTACTTGCTATTCAAATGCACGAGTTAAAGTGTGACCACTTCAACGTAAAATCATGATCATGATTTTCAAACTAGTTCCTATTGTCACATTAAATAATCTGTTAGGTTTTTGACTATTTTGGCACTCTTAAAAATGTCGTTGTTTTCAAGTGGTGTTAGAATTAGCTATCTGTACACTTATTTTCAGGTTTTTCTCTTTTTGTGTGTGTGTGTATGTGTGTGTGTGTGCGCATTTGCTTGTGTGTACATTGTATTTGTGGGTTTTTGTGTGCACTGTGTAGCACATTACTGTCTGTATGCCTTAGTATGTGTGCTTTCTTATCCCTGTAAAAGAGAAGATGGAATGGAGAAATGTTCAATCTTCTACCTATTTGAGTGCATCAATAGTCTCCTCTCACATGAAGATATTGCACTTTTTCCCTATTTAAAATGTGTCTGCTGTGTGTACTTGACGAATGTGTACATTGTGTGATTTTTTTTTTTTTCTTTTTTTGCCTCCTTATGGTGTGTGTGTGTGTGCGCGCATGTATGGGTGATCCAGAATGACAGTTGAAGGCTGTGTGAGCCAAGCACAGTTGACTTCAAAGATCCCAACTTGGGTGGATTTTCTCCATACTGGTATATAGGTCAATACACTTTCCTGTGTTTGCACATACCATAGACTGTAAATAAAAATGGATGGAGCTTCCGTGACGTCACGCACAGGTTTCTGAAGAGTGGTTTTGAAGCTCAGAGTGGGCTGCTTCGCTGCCGCCATCTTCGCAGCGCCTGTCTCTGCCTAACTCCCGAACTAATCCAAAAATGATCAAAGAGGTGGGGCGAGCATATGCTCACCCACCTCAAAGTGATGAGCCCTCAATCATGCATAACTTAAAATTTAAACAGATGAGTTATATAAAGATTCACCCCACATACACTTGCAATGAAGGGAGAAATTAGCTATAGCTATATATCTGCTGTAAAGTTGGGAATTCTAACATGGGAGTCTATGGGGATTGACATGCTGTTGGAGCCAGCCTCAAGTGGCCATTTGAAGAACTGCAGTTTTAAGTTTCCGCGATAATAGTACTATTTGTGCAAACATGGCCTGGATGACTTTTCTAAGATGGAATGTATTGCAACTCCTTCTGCCTGCTGCTGCTTGTTAATTGATGGCGCATCATGTTACTTCTGCAGTTGGTGTTCTGTCTTTGCGATAGGATCTGTCCTGTTTGAGTGAATTTGGGATTGGGTCACATAATCCTGGTGTCTATTGACTGACTGTCTCGGTCTGACTGTCTTCTGGTCTGTTTCCTTTTGGTTCCAACAAGTCGTTCTTCATCAATAACTGAACATAGTTAGACAAACAGACAATTACTAAACCTCTTAGAAAGAAAGGTGACAGGTCCATCAACCCCTTGTCTGTATTTTGCAATAAGACATCTTATCCTACAGTTGGAAGCGTTAACTTACCAGACAAAGGCTTTCTCCAGCTGTTGGGCCTAGCTTTCTCCACGCTCTCAGGTGCTGTGATACGATAATTTTGTTGCAGACATCCCATGACAGTGTTGCTGGTCATTAGGGTGTTGAGGAGACCCACAGTACAAATGTGTCCTGCATATTTTTCTGGCCCTGCCTCAAGCATGACATTGCAGCATATATTAAAACTTGTCACAGTAACAACCCTAAATCACTTATCCCACACTGGGCTTGAGTATTTTGCCACCTAAGCCCCCATGACTATAGATAATACATAATTATAGGTCCACACAAACAAACACATATATAAGTACACACTCAAGCGCGCACGCACACACACACATACACATGCACACAAGGGAGAAAACATCCACTTGCACGTTTCACACACAAAACTCAGGAATGCACAGAGAAAACAACCACTCAGAGCCCAGATGGCCTTTTCTTCCCCCTTTTCCCTGCACTCATTAAATATCAAGTATCTGAGGGAGTAGTGACACACACACACACACACCTCTTTCTTATACATGTCATCAAGATTTAAATCTGTTACACACGTCTACACATGGTTAGTGGTTAGTGCAGAAATCTCTGTCCCTGAACATATGCACACACACATGCACAGACGTACTGTAACTATGGCTTCCCTCTAGTAAGTCTCAGACGTGCAGCCCAGTGTTCTGTCATTCCCTATTTTCCTTAGTGAAATGCTTGTGAAATGTTCAGCCTGGTTTCAAGATAATTACACATGAAATCATGTGAAAAGTGTAAAAAGCCAGAAATAAATGACTCCGGAAGGCCCTGGAAACCACACCCTGATGTTTTGGCTGTGGCTAAGAAATCTTAACAGTGGAAATTGAGCTGTTGGAGCAATTAAAAAGGCTTAAATCTGAATATTAATTATTTCAGGGATTCGTGATATCTGAACAGCTCAGTGGGCATGAGAAGACCTGTGAAATGGCTTTTTTGAAACAGCAGAGATAATGAGGTCTGAAATTCACTCTTTCTGATGTATTAGCCGACTAACACAAGCTGGTCTCATAAACCCTGCATGAACATTTAAATATGAAACTGATAACACCAAAGTGCTTTAGAGGACAGTAAGAGAGGAGTGATGATGGCTGCACATTCAAACCCCAAACCATTGGTAGTTTTTCACAAATCATACACATACTTGCAAGAATAGTGGGACTCATTTAGGGAATTTACACAAATTAGATCTTACCTGAGAGTACAGTATTCACAAATTACAGTTGTGCAATTCATGTTTTCTTCTTTACAAAAATGTTCCAATATTGCAAATAATTAGTTTTTACAGTTTGTAGTTACAGCTGTGTCCCCTATCAGCAGGAGAGCTGCGAGTGCTCTCAGTCAACACATCATCAGTCGACACAGATCACTTCCCTGTTGCCAGATTGCGTGTGTGTTTAAAAAAACAAACAAAAAATCCCTAGATATTTTGATCTGACTTTCAGACGTTTGGGATCAACGTCTGCCCATTGTGGGTTTTGCAGGGATTTATAACACTTGTCAGAAAGCTTTTATTTTGCAATCAACAAGTTGTCTACCTCTTTCTCCTTCGCTCTGCTCTGTGTTTGAGCGGAGGGGCTAAGACACTCGCACGGTGAAACAGAAAGCAGAGGAGAGAAATGCGACCGTAAATGTATGGATTATTATACCATTCAAAAAGGTGTACTCGAAGGGTTTGTATCTGTAACTGCAGTTTGGTGCACTTGTACATTTATGTTTGTATTGGTAAGCGTAGTTTTGCAAACTCGTCCACTAAAGTTTGTATCTGGAATCTTAGTTTTGTAGACTTGTATAATTTGTTTTCTGCCTGCAAAGTCCATTTTGCAAGTCTGTGCATTCAGACACAGGCGTGCACATAAATTTTCACATGCTGTGCGCACGTGTGCTCGCTCACATGGAATTACAAGTTTACTGCCTGTGCAATGCTTTTGTACACAGGGTGTCGCAAAAGAAACGGACAAATCGCAAGGGAGACAGGGCAGGATCTCCAGCTTCTGACCAATCAGTGTTTTTGGAATATCCACACAACACTGTTGGCTAATCAAAACTACCAGTCAACCCTTCAGCGCCGCTGTACACAATTTTAAATGATATAATATTCCATATATATAACTGTAAAACGAAGTAGAGACTCTCACAGTCAGCTGAAATGAGTGCACATAAATTAGATAAATAAAATGAATAAAATATTTATTTATTTATTTTCTTTGGTATCTTGGTTTCATTGTTTTTTCTAAATACCTGACTTTTGACACCTGTTATCTGGGATGGGATGTTTCCCAGACCGCATTTCCTTATGCAAAAGACACATTTCCTGGAATGCATACTAATGTGAAGAAATCACTGGTCTAAGTCAGTTTGATGAATCAGACAGTGGGTTTTCTATTTTTCTGTTTTCTGTTCACAAACTTCAAGAGTGGAAAATAAGAAAATGTGTGCGAATGAGGCCCATTATTTCTTCACAACCACACCAGAACCCACTGACTATTATGAAACCAGCCCAGTTCATTTTTCACAACGCTGATTCACTGGTTGATGCCTTACACTTAAAATTATCATGACAGTGTTCCCTGAACACATTGGTTCCACTGACTACACAGCATCACCATTGTGTAGCTTTGTGATACAGGTGCAAGTAATCATCATAAAACAGACATCCCCAGTGAATTTCAACATGTGTCAGTACAAATACAGTATGTCCATGTGCCTCACTTGAAAACACAATTAAAAAAAAATATCGCACACTGTTTCAGTGTGGATAAAAGACACTACTGTACTACATGCATTACACGAGGTTGCTGGATCAGCCCCCTCATGACTGTTACTATGCCAACCCTCCATTTTAGGCCAGAACAACAATATGGGGAGAGCTCACTACCAGTTCAGACATAATCATCCTGCCAGTTTTTTCCAAACTTGGCATATATTAGAAGAGCAGTTCTAACAGCCACTCATCAAATGCAGTACCTACTGGTCATGCAGTGTTATATGATGCAGTGTTATATTCAGCTATGATGCTTAAAAGTAGCAGAAATGTTTATAACTTGACGTGGCAAACAGAGTAAATCTGATCTAAGTCTTGACAGCTGTGGGGGAAGTAGCTTGTGCTCAGTGTTGGACTGATATGTTTCATAAAAAGTCAGTTGACACTGAGACTCTTCATCAGAGGCTGTTACAATGGATTGTTGTCATCAAACATGGCAATTTTCATGGATGTTTGAGATGGGGGGATGGGGGTGGGGGGTACAATTTTTCACAGTGGAAGTCCATAGCTGTGGGAGGCCAGCATGAAATGGGTACCAGACAGCTCAGTAAAGCAAAAAGATACAGATTGATAGAGACGTCAGTTTGAGGATAGATTGGGAGCAATATGTTATTACATGTCAAGGTGTCAAAAAATTGTACATTGAACAGACCTGCTTTCTTTGTTGTGTTTGCTGTGGGATTGTTCATCATATAGAACTGATCATATGAAAACACTCACTGTATCCGTGCATGGTACTGACTCAGTACTGAAATACAACACCTCTTCTGGTCTGTCGATCTAGTGTACATGTCTGCCTTCAGCTTTCTTTCTTTCTTTCTTTCTTTCTGATATACTATCAATCTACTATGTGTTCTTTGGCTCTAGTGATGGTAAAGCTTGGGGGGGGGGGGGATACTTCACCCACAAAGGTTTCGAGATCAGGGAAGTACCACTTACAGTTTTCCTGTAGGCCAGACGTGCTCAACTATGTTATATTTCCCAGAGTCACAAAGGGGAACATCCATGTTCTCTTGGTAGGCAGAAGGGGTCAGGAAATACTGTCAGTTCTCATGCACTCAGCTGGGACTACACATTGTGCAGTGAATCCTTGAATTCCATCTCTCAGCTCCAAAGGCTGAGGCTTGAAGGCTTGTGCCCAGTGTGTTGAGCTTGTTGAAAATATCCACAAGGTAGGCAAAACATGCCAGCCACCGCTTGCCCTGAAAATGCTTGGCAAGGTTGGGGTCCTCATCCTTGAGGTAGGCCACGACCCCATCTCTCAGCTCCCACACTCTCTGCAGATCTCTTCCCATGGAGAGCGACCTCACTCCACAGCGAAAGAGCAGGTGCTCCTCAACATAAAGAGACTCATCTAGCTGCAGTGAAAAATATTTAGTGTTCCAATCGTGTAATTGACTTTTGAATGCTGCCGTGTCCTTGACTCTGGCTGCTGCTGTGTTCTTTGAGAATTTGTCTGCTGCCCCCTCACCCAAGACACAGAGACACACATCTCCGAAACAGTTTTATCAGCTGCTCCTCAGAGGAATGGGGCTTCCTTGCCTTGCCAGTGTGGAGGTTCACTTGGTATGATGCCTTCAGTGCTGCTCTGTTCCTTTTTGAATGGGTGGCAGAGAGGACACACACACACACACACACACACACACACACACACACACACACACACACACACACACACGCACTGCATTCTGTGTCCGCACTAGCCATTTGTTGGACCCTAACTCAACCCTACTGGTCCACTGATATGTGCAAGTTCAAGGAAAAGCATAACAAAAGGGAATACAAGTTACAGTAAATATGAGGTGAAGTGTGACTACCCTTGTTCTTTCTTATTATGGCCAATGTGCGGTTTGTGTATGTCCCTCCTGGTTTACAAACACTCAAAGTAGCTGATATAGACAAAGACGGTGGCAGTGGAAAAAATGGAGCAAAGCAAATAGAAAGTTTAGGAAGACAACTCGAGCGCTGCGTTACATTCATATGACGTATGTACCTTTATGTACGACTTGGTCTGTCCAGTAGGGCGGTATAGTATTGTCCTCATGCTCTGATGAACAGTTTGCTCTGTAGTGCTTGCTGCTGCACCGCCCACCTGCTGTAACTGCTGAGACCATTTGCTGTTGCTGCTGCTGCTTGCTGTTGCTGCTGTTCTCGTTGATATAGCATTTCATGACCCCCACCTTCACCACGACATCCACCTATAGGATCTGAATCAAAATGCGTCTATGCTGTGCTTGTTGGTTCTTTGTGGGAGTGATGAGTTCAGAGTCTAGGCCGTATTCGTGTAACAATTCATGTGAGCTGGCCGACTGTAGTAAAGTTGGCACTGGTTAACTGTCTTTTCATACACAGTAACTGTAGGGAAGAAGGTGTGGGTCTGTAATGGAAATGTCTTCCTCTTTCTCTGCGGTGTCTCATTAATGTGTGAGGCAGCCCTCAGGTGTTGTCTACCTATCACATTTTGCCTTGTTATCTCCCCTCTTAATTGACCTGTGCTCGTTATCTCCTCTAAATTGAGGACCTCTAAACCAGCGTTTAATGAGGAGAGGAAGAAAGAACAGAGGAGAGGTGTGAGGGGCGTGACCTATGACACCGCAGATCCCTGGGGGGGGGGTTTCCCGAATGATCACACAGACACACAAACGCACATACACACACACACACACACACACACACAGGACATAGACATTCGGCGCGCACATCTGTATGCAAAGAAACACACGTTAGACATTTTCTCACACACCCACACAGGCACAGACATACGGATACAAAGTGACACATAGGGACACAGACGCAATCAGTGCCACACACAGATGTGCGATTATACATGAGTCAAGTCAGATTGTCAGAGTGTCAAAGGTAGGACACGAGGTCACGCTCTGAGACAGAATCAGAACAGGGAGATCAAGCAAAAGAAGAACAAAGTTGTACAGAGGGAGTAAAAGATTCAGGAAAAATGACAAAACTAAAAGATGGGGAACAGGGTAAATAATGTCCATACATTGGCATACATTAAAGGTACAACATGTTAAGGTACTAGTTACAGAATGTGAAGGAAGGTTAGGGTCAGGTCCGAGGGTTTTGTTTGAATTTTGCCTTTTTGTCTGCCATAGGCCAATATTTTAGTCTTCTACCTGTTAATTAAATAAAGTAATGTGTGTAATGTAATTGTAATTAAGTTAAATAAAGTACTGTTAGAGTTAAGGATAATTAAGTGCTGTTATAGTTTCATAAATTGTAGTCATTACTTTTTATTCAAAAGTTCTGTTATATTGAAATGAATCAAGGTGGAACCCCTGGTGCTTTTATTCTGAAACACCAAGCTTGTCCCGGGTCCGAAATGTTGACGTGAACTTGAAGCTTCTCCTCAACAGATGGACAGACAACATCTTAGCTGTTTGAAGCTAACCATTACTGGTTAACCAGCTAGTTTCTGGGCTAAGTGTTAGTTGCTAGCTGTTATTGCACTAGCTCAGTTTAAATATTAAAATAAATATCGATTTTAAAAAGAATTGTCAAAAAAAAAAATGCAATATTCCCCTCCATTCCTACAGTTTACAAAACAGGTTTGACATTTCACATATCAGGACATAAACTGTAGATATGAACCTGCTACTGGTGATGATTCACGATCGTCTGCAGTTATATTGTTGATATTCTGTTAACGCATAAAAATACTTCTGATACCGACCAAAAACCAAAAAAAGTAGCAAATCATAATTACTTCCCAAATTGCAATCTTAGATCCAAAACTCCTGTATTAGTTGGGTCCTACTGTGTTTATGTTTGTGTGTGTGTGTTTGTTTGTGTGTGTGGATGTGTGAGTGTGATAACTACTGTTTCTTTGATTGTTCCCTCTCTTAAACTTTGCTCTACGGCAATCACTTTCACAGCTCAGTTGGCATCTGATTATCTCACTCTTGCACACAGAAATACAAATACCGAAATACTCACAGATACACACACACTGCAGTATTTGCATACTGCTTCCATCTTGAAATTGTTATTTTGGTAATCAGACAGACAGAGAGGAAACATAATTATGGAACTGGCTTCCACTTAGTAACAGCAAGGCTTTATGAGTGTATGTGTGCATTTGTGTACGTGATAAGTGCCATGTTTCTTTGTCAAATTGGTGTAGCAGAAAAAGTCAGAGTGCATTGTGTAAATAAACATCAGGGCTCACTTTACAAATTAACCTCTAAAACACAAAGTCCGCCCAGCCTATTTCCACATGTTCAGCTGTGGAGCTTTTGAAGAAACTGCATTCTTCAAGACAACACAAGGAAGCTGGAGATAAGAAAGGGTTGAGGCCACGAACACTGGTCCGATAGTCAAGGCAGGATCACAATGAACTATACTGGCTGTTATGTGTGACAGAAATGTGTAAATCTGCTCTTACTTTATGATAAAAGTTTTGTTAATATTAAGATTTTTATGGTAGTGGAAGTCAGTGCAGGTTTGCATAAAACAAATACTATAAGGATCTCAGTGATATGCCTTCATTTGCTGCATTTTTTTTTTTTTTTTTTGCCTGAAATTTGGTCCAAGCCTCAGTAAATTCAATACAAACCGTATTTGATAGTTAATATTTCATACACTTTTGCTACAAATGACTGTGTAAGTGTCGAGGGTGGGCGTATGGTATGTTAACACATGCTACATGGTGCTAATACAGCATCATGACTTCAAATAGCTGTGACTCAATAACTTTGAATCCAGGCAGTTTGAAATTTTGCGCAATACACTGTTATGCAAATCCCCAAGGAGCAGGATTTAGTCTTCCAAATATTACGATAACCTTGGCTGATCAACTTCATTCTAACAGGATAACAATTCTCCATCAGCATGAAATACATGCAATTAGAGCCTTGAAGTGCTGTGTAAAATTTCTGAGGAACTGCCAAGTGGAATTTGCCACTGAAGTTACTTTACAATTATTTGGCTTTTTAGAAAAATCTTTACCTATGGATATGTATGTAGTTGATGTCAAAAGATTAATCTGGCAAACAGGTCAGCCAGTATCATAACGCTCATGTTAACATTTTTGGGACATTATAATATGCAGTATTATCATATGACAATTAGCTGTTTATTCAAAAACACTAGTTGCCTTTGTTGTTGCTCAGAAAGATGAAGACGAGTTGAAACATTTCTTGTCTCAATGTAAAGATGGGCGTACTTTTTGAATATGGTAATGATAACAAATAATCACTTAATATACTTTGGGGTGAGCAAAAATCTCTCTTAATACTGATCAATTAAAAAAAGGGAATTGCATTTTGTTTTTTTTTTGCAACCAATATTGCGATTGCTACTTAAATTGCAGTTATTTTCTATGAATTCAGTTCCAACCCCGATTTGTGGTATATGTAGTTTTAAGTAAGATTTGCTTGTACCAAGTATAATCACAGATTTATCTTATTTCTACATTGAATCGGATAAATTCATGTGTTTGCTTGTTGAGCTCCTCCCAGGGAAAAGTCAACCTTTTTTAAGAAGTTTTTTTTAAATAAAGGAAAAAAGTAGTAATTGAGTTCCTGCCACTAGTAATTTGAAAATCACGCTGTTAAAATCACAATTTTGATATAAAATGGTTAAGTTTTATTCATTCATTCGAAATTAGTCATCTTTTCATATTGACTTAGATCTCTCTATTAATAAGTCAAATTAAGACACTCTACCCTACTCTAATGTACTTTATTTGTATGCACATACTGTACATAACTCCATAGAAACTGTACATGAATGTTTTTCTTTTTTAAGTGGATCCTTTCTCATGGCTCATTCTTTTTCAAGGTAAATATTCACTTCACTTGACAGACACTGTAAGTAGAAAATAGGAAAGTAAGATAGGTGATACTCGGCTGCAAATATATACACACACAGAGTAATTCGTGCACACGCAGACACGGACGTGTTGAAAGGACAAAGAAACCATTTCAGACTCTTCTGATGATGCAGCACAAACTGTAATTGATAAACTGGTGGTGAATAATACGCTTCATATGCACCCAGACGCACCGCTACACACACACACACACACACACACACACACACACACACACACACACACACACACACACACACAGTCTCACACACAGTCTCACACACACACACACAGTCTCTCACACAGTCTCTCTATCTCACACACACACACACACACACACACACACACACACACACACACACGTCTTTAAGTCTGTGGTGTGATTATGGCTGTGGTTATTTGCTTTCAGCGACGGTCATGATGGCCCAACGACCATCTTGTCTCCTCGTCTCACACCTCCTCCCCTCTCTCCTCCCCTTTTTTCCTCTCCCCCCTGTCCTCTGTCCTCTCCTCTCTCATCCTGTCCTCCCCTCCTCTCGATTTTGACAATATCTGTCGTGTCCCATTGACCATTTGGTAAATTGCTCTGTCTTCTCCTCCCCCATTGTGTCTTTATCCCATCACCCTGCTCCTTCCCTCTGCATCTCCAGGCCATTTGTTGTATAATTCAGTGTATCTATCATTCGACCATTTTGTAAATATTACGCTATCTTTCTGTCATTTACTGAATGATTCTCACAATATCCATTTGCCAATACAGCCTCATAATCATCTCCTCCTCTCCTCCATTCCTCCCTTTACCCTCTCCAGCCTTCTCTCTGCTGCTTACTAAATGATTTCCACTAGCTCTCTGTCTGCTATTTGTTGTTTAATAATCATGTATCAAGGATGTGCGTGTGTAACCATGGACAATTTTCTGCAGCGGTGATGGGAAAATCTATTACACCCTTGTGTGTGTGTGTGTGTGTGTGTGTGTGTGTGTGTGTGTGTGTGTGTGTGTGTGTGTGTGTGTCACAGAGAGGGGAGATGGGACCAGCTATTTATTTTGTGGAGTGCTGACTGAAAGGACAGGAGTGACTTTGTCCAGCAGGTTGTGTTTTGCGTTGATATGTACAGTCATGGCCAAATATATTGGCACCCCTGCACTTCTTTCAGATAATGCACCATTTCTCCCAGAAACTTGTTGCAATTAAAAATGCTTTGGTATTCACATGTTTATTTCTTTTGTTTGCATTGGAACAACACAAAAAAAAGAGAAAAAAAGCCAAATCTGACATCATTACACACAGAACTCCAAAAATGGACTGGACAAAATTATTGACACTTGGTAGCACGCCCTTTGGAAGAAATAACTGAAATCAATTGCTTCCTGTAACCGTGAATGAGTTTATGACACCTCTCTACTGGAATTTTGGACCACTCTTCTTTTGCCAACTGCTCCAGGTTTCTCAGATTTGAAGGGTGCCTTCTCCCAACCGCTGTTTTGAGATCTCTCCACAGGTGTTGTATAGGATTTAGATCTGGACTCGTTGCTGGCCACTTCAGAACTCTCCAGCGCTTTGTCTTAAACCATTTCTGGGTGCTTTTTGAAGTATGCTCTGGGTCATTGTCCTGCTGGAAGACCCATGACGTCTGATGGAGACCCAGCTTTCTGACACTGGGCCCTACATTGCACTCCAAAATTTTTTTTGTAGTCTTCAGATTTCATGATGCCATGCACACAGTCAAGGCATCCAATGCCAGAAGCAGCAAAGCAACCCCATAACATCTGTGAGTCTCCACCATGTTTGACTGTAGGGACCGTGTTCTTTTCTTTGAAGGCCTCATTTCATTTTCTGTAAACAGAACAATGATGTGCTTACCAGAAAACTATAGTTTGATCTCATCTGTCCACAGGATGTTCTCCCAGAAGGGTTTTGGCTTCCTCAGGTAAGTTTTGGCAAACTCCAGTCTGGTTTTTTTTTATGTCTCTTTGTCAGCAGTGGGGTTCTCCTGGGTTTCCTACCCTAGCGTCCCCATTTCATTCAGATGGTGACGGATGGTACGAGCTGACACTGTTGTACCCTGTGTCTGCAGGTCAGCTTGAATTTGTTTGGAAGTTGATTGAGCTTCTTTATCCAACTTCTTTGCAATCTTTTATCAATTTTCCTTTTCCATCCACGTCCAGGGAGGTTAGCTGCAGTGCCATGGGCTGTAAACTTGATGACGTTGCACACAGTGGACACAGGAACATTAAGATCTCTGGAGATGGACTTGTGGCCTTGAGATTGTCGATGCTTTTCCACAATTTTGGTTGTCAAATCCTCAGACAATTTTTTGCTCTTCTTTCTTTTCTCCATGCTCAGTGTGGTACACACAGACACACACAACACAATGGTTGAGTCAACTTTTCTCCATTTAAACTGGTTGCAAGTGTGATTTCTATATTGCCAGCACCTGTTACTTGCCATAGGTGAGTTTAAATACAAAATAAAGGAGCATCGCATGCTTGAAATCCTATTATTTCTTACAATTTTGAAAAAGTGCCAATAATTTTGTGCTGTTCTGTGTGTAATGATGTCAGATTTGGCTTTTTTTCTCTTTTTTTTTTTGTGTTTTTCCAATGCAAACAAAAGAAATAAACATGTGAATACCAAATCATTTTTAATTGCAACAAATTTCTGGGAGAAATGGTGCATTATCTGAAAGAAGTGCAGGGGTGCCAATATATTTGGCCATGACTGTACATTTGTATGTGTCTGTCAGTATATGATCATGTTGTTTGGGAAAACTAGAAGCTGAAACACAGGCTGAGTTCAGTAATGTGGCCACTGTTTAAATTGCAGATGATTGGATTTGTTCCGAATTCAAGTAAAATAAATACAACATCGACCTTGTTACGGTTTACCTGTGAAGCTGTGTGTTTTAGCTGAATGAAATATTTGATTCTGGTGTACTACGGACAGTAATTTGATATAAAATAGGCCATTTTCTCTTGGTAATGTGTTAAACAATGTTGTTACAGGTCCAATTCGGGACTGCGGGAGAGTACCGTCTGTTGAAAATATACTCTCACTCTGGTGCTGGCTCTGTTTATTTTGTGATTTCTTTCAGTAAATGGATTTCTCACTCTGGACTTCATTGTGATTCACTCAAACAGTATGTAATAGTTATTTTTCATTTTCCACAATGCACATGTGGAAAACGAACATGCTTTGGAACATATGTAAATCCACACGTACTGAAATCAGCATGATAAAATACAATCTTCTCTATTTTAGTCGTATGATGTTGACAGTATCACTATCTATTTATCATAATGGTGAAAAACTGTGTCACTACCATTGTCAACAGTGACTCGTCACTTTTTAAAGATAAAATAAAGTCGTGTCTTTACTCTCCCTCTGCTTTCAGTATAGTCTACAGCGTGCAGCATAAAATTGAACATATCACACATTGCAATGCAAATCACGACATTAACTAAACATGAGTGAATAATTAACACTGTAGATCACATATACCAGTATCGTGGGATTCCTCACTAGTCTTGAAATTTTTGTTGATGCCTAATCAAGTTCCTATTTATATTCTCAGTTGTTTCAAGTGACAGCGAGCTGATATCATGGCCTTGAATAATGCATCCAGAACCTTTCCAGTAGAACATAATCATAAAGTTCTATCAATATTCAATCAAAGTCTGAGGTCATCTGGTAGCTTTAAAAAAAAAAAAAAAAAAAAAAAAGCGAGAATTCTGTCTCAGGGATTGTATCATATCAACTTGACATCATGGTGTGAATTATAGATTGGTTAAGGTCTACAGAAATCAGAGTTCACAAAGACAATACACATGGAAAAACATTTTAAAACACACAGCCATGTTAATAATAAATGATTTATTCTGCAATATACCACGTTTCTTCAGCTCTGTCTATTTGTCTATCTTAAAGGTGAAAGTAATGTTTATTTTCATATTCCAATATTCGCCTGATTGATTTTATTCTGTTTTAAAATGTAAATGATAATTTATCAGTAAAAAAACAGTCTGACCAACAGTCCAACTCACAAACATAAAATACAGGAAATTCTCATATTTAAGAAACTGGAACCAGCAAATGTTGGGCTTTTCTGCTTTATAATTAATTTAAACAATTTATTGATTATCAAAATTGTTATCAATTTCCCGTTGAACAACTAATTGATTAATTGGCTAATCAGTTTTGCCCATCCATCTGTCTCTCCATCTATCTGTCTACTATATCTTTCTCTTTACTGTATCTATCCGCTTATAGATCTATCTATTTATGATGAAACAGCTTATTCAAGGCAAATTGTGGGAGAGCCATATTACATGACATATTCCAAAAGCAATCATATATACTGTCTGCGCTTATGACATGA
Organism: Seriola dumerili; assembly: GCF_002260705.1. Classification (NCBI taxonomy): domain Eukaryota; kingdom Metazoa; phylum Chordata; class Actinopteri; order Carangiformes; family Carangidae; genus Seriola; species Seriola dumerili. The sequence goes on along the minus strand of NW_019174365.1, from coordinate 8,145,729 downwards.
TACATCCACAGAAGATATGCCCCACATATGTGAAACAATGCGACTGAATGCGAAGTAACTTTACAAGTCTGTCTTGTGGATTAGACTTGTTTATGTGTGGTCATGTGCGTGCGCCTGAGTAATTTACATGGAATATTGCTCACTGCTTGCTCCTCCGAGGATGTCTCATGGGAGATGCCCTGGGAATCGGTCCCAATGCTCTGTTCTCTCCTGCATTTGTGCGATTGTGTTTGTTTGTGCATATGTGTGAGGGCTTGTGAATATGTTAGCCACGTTGACACCTCAGTTGAATGCCGGCAAGTCAAAATACCTGTGCATGAATTTTATCCAACTGTCCAGATGTGTTCTTGTGTGTGTCCTGCTGAAACATGCAGACTTTCCAGCAGCAGTCTAATGTGTCTCTGCAGGTTAAGACACACACCAGGTACTTAGCATGTCGAGATTCTCCAAACTAGTATCTCTGTGTCTCATTAAAAGCACGACAATGAGGTGTCAAACAGTGTGTCATTATGAAGGTGCCTGAGAATGGACTTGAATGTTGATTCACAAATGAGTTCAGATTCGGTGTGGTCCCAGATTCTGTACAGAAAAGATGAGGCACATCCAGAAAGCAGAGGAAGCGACTGCGAACATGGAGACGCTTAATTCATGGCAGTGTCAAAGTTCACCTTTTATCTCACCCGTTGTTTTGTGTTTTGTGTGCAGACGACATACTTGTCATATTCTCAGTAGACTTTTGAAGCATGTTGTTCTGTATGTTAAGTATTTATTCAGATCCCCTGCAACGGCTTTGCGAAATTCCAGACATGAATAGACCCTTTTTTTGTTTCCTTATTGCCTTCTGTGATTTAATTTATTAACTGCAGTGCTTTTTAACTTACTGCTTAAGTCTTTGTAGAAATTCTTGTTTTAGGTTTTGTAAATATTGGGATTCAGAAGTCAGAATTCACTGTGTAAAGAAAAACAATATCTCCTTTTAGATACTTAGGATAGATATGGATATACTTAGGATAGTTTTGAGTAAATATGTAATCTTTTGCAGTATATAATAAGAATAAAATACAAAATAAAAATTCCACTTTCTGCCTTTATGACAGCTTGAATCCTGACCAGCATTGATGCATACAAGTTTCTGAAAATATGAGAATCCACATTATGCAAGCAGTCTTTCTCAGCACATCTCTGTGAAAGTCTTGTGATGTTACAGTAGCTTTCACCTTTTGCCTTTTCAAATATTCCCAAAGATGTTTGGCGAGGTTGATGTCTGATGACTGTGAAGGGAAAGCCATGCATGTCAGCACTCTTTGCTCTTTCCTGGACTTCAAACAGACCCAGCATAGCGTCAGCGGCATGTTTAGGGCCATTGTCCTGCTGGGAAATGAATCCTTTTCTACACAATTTCAAGCCTAAAGGGGGTGGCATGCCTCTGAAGAATAGAGTAGCACTTCTTTTTGGTCGGTGTGTAGTTCATCCTGTGCACGTCACTAGTTCCTGAAAAGGCAAAACATGAATATTTCCACCATCATATTTGACTGTAAGCTTTATGCCCTGTTACATTAACACCTCATGTGGCCTGGCCTTGCTATGGATGAAAAAGACTGTGATGATCTGTGAAAATCTCTCCAGCCTGAATTGTACTGCCACTGCAAGTTTCAATTTAGCTGCATTTGGGGGAAGAAAAAAAAAAAATCTTAGATAGTTCAGCCTGAACTGCTCTTGTTACCTCATTACAATCAAAGGAAAACTATTCCTCAGATGTAATCCTAATCTATGTTAAATCGTTAGCAGGTGCAGCAAAACAATGCTTAGACACCCACGCTGAATTAGTGAATACTTCATATGATCAAGATATACAAATTTGCTATCAGCATTACTGAAGATTTAGATCAGTATCAGTTTTAAGTCATGCGTTCATGGTTAAAAGAGAGTAAATTATATTGCACTTTCAATACAAACAATGAATAATTGGTTGAACAATAATTTAATGGTTAAATCAAATGGTTATTGGTCACGGTAGGTTCAGATAAAACACCCCTTTGTGTGTGTAGTACCTTGAGTCCTTAGAGTGTTTATTTCTGATGGTACAATTTGTACTCTGTGTTTAATACAGCATTATAAAAGATGATTCCAGGAACAGAAAATTGAAATGTCTCACCTCTGACTGGCTGACCTGAATTTGCCTGTTGATGCCGCCGGCATTGTAGCTGTGAACAAACTGCTAATTTCAGATGATCATCTGCCTCTATCCATCTACTCTGGCAAAGTGTTTCAAAGACATAAAATGTTGACTGCTATCCATCTATTGAACCATCAAACACAGTGTCACTCTGGCTACAGCCTGTGGCCGTCTCTGTTTATCTCAGCTCATGATATAAAGATAGAGGTACACCATTGCCAAGAGAACCAAACATAAATTCCTTGCTTATTTTTCATGATTTTTGTTATCAATTATTCTGGTGATTATTAATGTTTTTTCAATTAATATTTTTTGTATATTAAATGTCAAAATTGTGGAAAAAAAAATGTCTCTTAGCATTTCCCACAGCCTAAAGTAGTTTTTTCAATTTGTTGTTTTTATCTTCTTTTGTCCAACCAACAGTCAAACGCCAAAGGTATTGAGTTTACCATCATGTATCAAATCCTCACGTTTTAGGAAATGGACTCATGAAATTTTGGGCATTTTTGCGTAAAAGAGTGACTGAAATGTTTAATCAATCATCCAAATAGTTGCCTATTCATTTTCTGTTGATCAAGTAATTGTGGCAGCCATACTTAAGTGCGACTCAATTTGACACACAATTCAGTACTTATTAATAAGATTTAACTGCAGGATATTTCTTGTTTGTTTTTTTTTAAACAAGAATATAGTTAACAACAACAAAAATGACTATTAATGACTAAAAATGATTTATGTCAATCTAGTGATTTAATGATTTAATGTCTTTTGTGCTGAAAACACCTTATGTTTCGGTGGTAGAAGTAATTCTACCAGTAAAATTAGTCACGACAGCAGTACTAGCAGCAGTTTATAATACTAATGATAAAACAAAATGCTGCGGTATGTTTGGGGGATTTTGGTCATTTTCAGTTTTTGTTTGAAATTTTGATGAAACACCAGTTGGACTCTCTGCCGTACAAAAACAATGTAATTGTTATCTGCATAATTCTTTCTTAAAATGAAGTATGTAGTTATGGTAATATTAAATGCAATGCTGGTAATGTTAGTCAAAATGATGCCCTGAAAAAAGCCATTATTGTTTGTATGAGCGTTTCCCATTGATTGTTGCTAAAACCAGAGAAATAGTTTCAAATTACTTCTTATATTAGAGCGTTAGAGTCTGTATTGGAGTGTGTGTTGGAGTGTACAGTCTGTGTTTGACCTACATCTCACTCACTCCCCTGTGAGTTTGATTGCACTTATTGCATTGCATTGTTTTTTGTTTTATATGTAGTTTGGCGACTGTTTGCAATCCCCACCATCTCCCATAGCTGTTCCCAACTCCAGCTTGAGTGAGTGGTGGTCTAATCAGCCAGAATAACGCCTGTTAGAGTGCAGGATCTCCCAACAGGTCAACACACTTGAATCGGCGTAATTAATAATTGATGCATGGGTGCAATTAAGAAATGGTCACACCCCCAACATTTAAAATATTGCCTCTTTCTGGGACATCATGATTACCTCTCACCTCATCATCATCGGGACAATGAGATTCTGGATCCTTCAGGTTTAGGAAAAATGTTTTGGAGGTGGTGTCGTGGTGGAGGGGAGGTGGAGAGAGAAGTCTATGAAACAAAGACAGACCTGGTTTACGAAGCTGTTGGCATCATAGTGATTTGTTAATAGAAAAAGCTGAATGTTTCTCTTTGTGTTGTGTGTATGTGAGTCTCAGGGAGAGAAAAAGAAGGAAAAAGAAAAACCAACTTGTCTCTTGTCCGAAATGTCGACAGTTTAATATTGCATCCGAATCTCATCTTTCTTCTCCTTTGGCAAGGTGTGTGAGCGTGTTTGTGTGTGTTTGTGTATATATATGTGTGTGTGTGTGTGTGTGTCTGTGTGTGTGTGTGTGTGTGTGTGTGTGTGCCCTTCCATGCTTCCTGCTCTTTCACATTACATGCTCAGTAAGGAGTGTTTGAGTGTGTCTGTGAGTGTGTATTTGTGTGTGGGCCTGTGTGTGTGTATGGACATTTGAAAACCCATCTCAAGCTTTTGCAGCCAATAAATCTTGTTACAAGGTGTGTGTATATGTGTATGTGCACCTCTGTCTGTAGGTGTACTTACAAACACACACAGATCAAAGTAACTAACTATCACATGAAATGGAAGCACAGCAGGGTGGAATCAGCGGTTTTCAACCTAACAGAGTAGGCCCTCCAGGGGGTCACCAGATGCTTGTTGTGGGTTGTAGGAATATTTAAGGACACATCATCTTTACTTTACTTCTTCCTTTTCTAATGTCTTCTCTTTCTTCCTTATTTATGTTGCTCCTTCTCCTCAGTCTATTATTTTTCAGGGTCATCATACAGCAAAATACACTTGTACAATAATCTGCAAATCGGAGCATTAACCTGCTAATAAATTCTATTAATACTAACTTTGTAAACTTTGCATGAACCTGCATCACTATCTAAACTCTATATCAGAGTGAGTGATCTGAATAAAAGCCTTCATCACAGCCAATCTAAAAAGTTTTTTAGTTTTTTCCTCCCCCTATCAGTATCCCTGAACCAGTGTGTGTTGTTTGTGTGTAACAGTGGCAATGTGCGTGTCCCTTGACAGACTCGTTAGATTCAAAACTATTTCGTCACATCAGTCAAACTGAATTCAAATGTAAACTATATGATAATGAGAGTAGAAATCAAACAGTTGGCTGAAATGCTCATGTTAATTAAATATGTATGGAAAACATGAAACATTAAAGGAAACTTGTTTCAAGTTATTGTAAATTATTCTGCGTGTATGCATAGAAGAATACAAATATTAACTTAAAAGCTAGAATATGGGCTAAGTCCAAACAAATGACAGGCACTCCCTAAAAAAAAAAGGGGAGTGCAACATTTTTAAAGTAGTACACATCAGAACAGTTACATGTAGGTGAATGTTATGTGTCGGGCTGCTTCAGAGTAAAGATTTTCCTAGTTAACTATTGGTCATTAGTTCAAGCTGTTAATCGTCTAGTTACTCAAGTAGAATTGCTTTAACTGTGCTACATTACAGAGAAGGGCAAAACCATGATAATGACCCTTTACAATATAAATTTTACAACCGCATGCATGAAGCGAGCCGCCTGTTAACGACGCCGGCAAAAGCAGTAATGATTCTGAATGTGTCGGAACAACCAGCAAGGAGAATGTTTAGGGGCGAGTGGCCGTGCTAAGTGGCTATCGTTAGGCTTCTTACCTGTTTCAAATGATAAGCCATGTTTGCGGTTGATGTATAATAGGTGAATGTTTGCCCCCAGAGGTGGAAGGGCAGCTTCATGGTGTCGTCCTTTAGCCTCTCGAAACGATCCCACACTTTGGATTTCCTGCCCGACATATTATTACCGTGTTTCAATATTTTAGGAAGTGTGTCTCCTTAGGTTGATTTTCAATAGACAACAGCAAAATCATTCAATGATTTTAGGCAAAAATAACTGGGAATGAAAATTTAAATTTAAATTCTAGTTTTTGTAATTTTACTAAGACAGTGTCTGGTCTGCGGTAAATAACTTTTGAAAATGAAGAACAAGACAGTTCTCTATCCTTACTATAGATATTAGTGTTGCTGATATGAAGTGTGAAATCTGTGCATGTTTAGGGCAATGACATATTTCCATCTCATTTCCACCTCCGTACATCAACATTCATGTGTGTACGTTCTGTGCATTTTGATGTATGGATTATTTATTGTCTATTTTGATAGTAAATCAAACTAAAAACAAGCAGCAGAATAAGGCCCTACTTTAATATGAATAAAATCCCTTCCACAATCCCACAGCCACTTTCTCATGCCTTCTTTTGAGTGAAGTGACCCTATCACTTCTGTCAGAACAACAGAGCAGCTCCCCGTCTACCACGTCATTCTCTTACCTCTACTAAAATAAAATAAAAATCTCAATTTACACAAGGTATTATGTTTACTTAATGTAGCGTGTCACTCAGACATGAAAGCTTTCTTGTCACAGAAATACTGGAAAAGCAGGAAGTCCGTCAATTTTGTATTTATTCATGTTTGACTGCTTGTAATTTAATTATTTATGCTTAGTCTACATTTTCATTCATTATTCAAGAATCTCTCTGGATTAAAGCAGTGGAACACCCCAAATGTACAAAACATTAAACCTAGGAGCCAGATTTGTTTAAACATACCATGTAGGCGCCCAAACTGAGTAGTCTGTCACCTTGGGACCTTTAGGGTAATTAGTTGATACCACAACTCTACACGTGGAGATTCTAATGAGTAAATGTTGTCTTGCCGCCTCATTAAAACATATTAGGACTCGCGTCATCTAGGGACCCAAACTGAGCAAATGTGGTCTCTTTCCCTGGGAGCCAGGCTCATTACAACACACTAGTTCTACTGTCATGTGGGAGCCCAAAATGAGTATATGTATTCTGTCACCGGGGGACCAAATCTCATTAAAGTATATTAGTACCTCTGTCATGTGAGGATAACAGAGTCCAACCCATTTTGGGTCTTGACCTGCAGTTTAAAAAAAATGAGACCCCGAGTAGGCCGTAAGGGAGCAGCAACACTATCTCCTTGTCCAAACTCTTTTGGCCCTCATTGGACTATATTTTTCCCATCTGTCATCCTGTTGCTAATAGCGCCGAGAGAGGGTTGGCCCAGAGGTCATTCAACCAATCAGCATCTAATGTCGTAAGTGGAAAGTGGGATGATTATCTCTTTTTCTTCTCGCCTTCTCTCATCATGATTACGTCTTTCTCCCTCCATCTCCCTCTCTGATTATCTTTGTCTCTCTCTCCGTCTTTCATTCTGTTCCTGTCCCACTCACTCTTTATTTCTCCCAGACTATGGTTGTCTCTTTATGTCTCCCATCTTTCATTTCTTTCAAAGTCTTCCTCTCGCCGTCTTTCATTTATCACCATGCCATTCTCCTATAGAAAATGTAGTTAACAGACAGATGACTGCAATCAGCTTCAGTTCATTCTCGGGTCATCCAGCATATATAGACTGTGTGTGTCTGAGTGTGCGCCCGTGCTCGCATGCACGCATGTATGCATGCACATAAAAATGTGTGTGTGGGTTTTTCTGTGGATGTGCACATACAACAGAGTGTGTGGTTGTGTATGTGTGTATGGTTAGAATTTCTGTACCACTGATTATGGGACTTCCCTGTGTGTGTATGCATGCATGTGTGTGACAGTGACTGAGGCATAGCGCTCTCCTCATGAGCGGTATATCAGACCACAGTTCTATTAAATTCCACAGTAGGGCGTGTAGCGTTAACGCTATATTTAATGATTTACTCTCGTTGAAATGGGGCACCAGTCCTCTAGGAGGACAACAATGAATTACTTCATTGCCAAATTTATCAATCTCATATCGGAAGCCATGACTTCTCGATTCAATGGATCTCCAGTCTCTACGTCAAAAGAATACGACAGGACAACAACTGGGTGTAAATAAATGAGTTTATTTAATTAAAACTACTATGTACAGAGTTAAATGCAAGGTGTAATAATCATTAAAGATGAAAATAATATTAATTGAATGAGCAGTGTTGATGAGTTGGCAATGGTGGGAGAGAATATTGTTATGGCTATTACCATTATGACTATACAAGCTAATGATACTACATCTACGAATTAGGATCTTGATGATACATATTGCCTATATTCGACATCAAACCCAGTCATGAGCAGAGTGTAAGACCGGCCTTACTGTGAGTTGCGCGTGTAGCTGAAGACCCTCGGCTGGGGAAGCCAGGTGGCTTTGTGTTTGCCAGTGGTAACCCTGGAGACGCGGCGGGTCTAGGTGATTTCTCCTGGAGGCCGTGTTCCCGTTATCCACGATGAACGGATTCTGCCCTGGTTGTCTCAAGCGGTTTCAGCTCTGGTGGAGTTTGCCAGGAGACTTTTCTGTCTCGGGAAACTCTTGATTTCTAGCTCAGCTTCTCTTGCAGGCGGTCGTGCATGATTTGTTTATCTGCCTGCTTCTCTTGGGGTTGATGCGAAATAAACTCTAATGCTCTTCACTTTGTGTTTGGATAACTTTTAAGAGGAGACTGCGTTTGACAGATGACTCTCAAAGTTTGTTCAAAAATCTTCAAAAAAAGGGAACTTTGATGATGATTTAAAAGTTACAAATTTACTCTGAGGGCCATTCATGTTGCTTGGTTCAGTTGGTCTTGACTTGGCTTTTATAAAAATAAAGGATCGCGCATGCTAGACAAAAAATCATGTACTTGTAGCTTGTGGCCAAAGAAAAATAAAAGACGCGAAAAGTGCAAAATGACTTAGAGCCATGAGTTTGTAGCGAGCAGCTTAGAGCTAAGAGTTACATGGGCTACCAGCAAGCCGGCTTTGAGCCGGACTCTGAGCTTTGCAAAATTCTCAGCTTCTAGTTTCTTGCATCGTTTCTCGCTTCTCGCAATCTTTTGTTCGTCCTGATTTAGCTTAGCCTGGTTTGGCTTCTGAACAGGCTTAGAAAATAGCCTTAGAAAAGGGGGCTTTTGGCCTTAGAAAAAAGGGGCTTTTTGGGCCTAGAAAAAGCGGGCTTTGGGCTTAGAAAAAAGGGGGCTCTTTTGGGCAATGTGTGAATGGTTCACGACTGCTTTTTATCCCCTGGGGGCTGGCGCATTTTCATGGGCGTCACCATCTTTCTCCTGTGTTCCACTTGGAAGAAGGAGAGTAATTTTCCATTGAACTTTAGAATTAATTTTAAATCTAGAGTTTTACTTATAAACTTCGCAATCCTTCTTCCACCATGACCACAAAACATTAGATGGAAAAAACATAAACTAACTTGCACTAATATAGCAGAGAGGAAGTAATAGGAGTCGTTTGATTTCATTATTACATCCTTCAAACCTGGAATTAATTTATGATACAAGTGGTTAATGATCCAACAATAATATAAACATTTCCCAAGCTAATAATCTATTACATATGGATTCCACAGCAGTTTTCTTCGACTGTAATAATAATAATATGCACATTTGCTGGATGTCATTGTAGGGTGTTATGCGTTGTGTGGAAGGATGCTGATCGCGCGAGTTGTGTGGTGTGTAATGGTCACATGAGGACTTGTCTTAAAAAAAAATCATACAATGGTTACACAGTTTCCTCACACATTCTTATGGGTATAGATAAGTTCGGATTAAACTTTACATAGGAACATGTCATGAGTTATGAGAGAACACGGTAATGGATATCTAGAACTTTTTTAACATTTCATTCCTTTGATCTGTGTCTGTGAAGAAGTGTTCCTGCTTTGTCACTATTGAACCCAGGATTGGAGACTGTTGGTTGCAGTTTATGACTCTTATCTAGAGAGGTGACAGAGGAAGAGAGGTTGGTGTGTGTGTGTGTGTGACTGTGTGTGTGTGTGTGTGTGTTCATGCATCGGCACAGACAGGCTAGGAATTCACACCTTAGTCGTTTAATCAGTCCTTTTGTTGTTAACTTTGTCTATAAGAGAACACATCAAGATATCACTTCCTCGCAGTTATCTGGTGTCCATTGTTGACCGCCTGGAGCTGACCCTTTGATTCTTTGGTCTGGTATTTTTGTCGTTCGGGAAGAGCATGAACAGCATTGGTCTGTTTGTGAAGAGCTTTGTCTCTTGTTTTCCTATCAATCTGATAGTTTGATGGTGGGAAAGAGTCGCAAAGTGTCAACTGTGAGGTCATGCAACTCTGCATGTCTGTATAATGAACTTCCTTAATGGCTTGTGACTGATTTGCCGAGGCCATCGTAGTGTACGCTACAGGAGGATGGCATATGATCTGGCATATTGCAGTAATATTACCATTACACAGCGGTTCAGATGAAACCCCTTTCTCTTCTACATCATGACTGAAAGATGACTCATACTTGTATCAAATGTATAGAGAACTTTTGATCACATCAAACTGTGATATCTATATACTGTAAATATACTGTAAAATGACTGAAACCAACCTTTTAAAAAGATGGTTTGGAAATGAACGTTTTCTACAAAAGAGTGATGATGTGTTGAGATTCTTGTGAGGAAATAACCGAAGTAGTCAAAGTACGGAAAGTAGAGGCACAAAGGAATGAAAGGAAAAATGAGAGGATGAAGGAAGGATAGGAAAACAGAGGTTTACAGAGAGCAGACACTAGGTAAAATGGAGAGGAGTGCATTGAAGATAGAGAGGAAGGGGAGAAGGGAAAGAGGTCACCTAAATTCAGCCTGGTGAATCATGGTCCTTAATTTAAATGTGTTTACTCACTGACCCTGAAATCATCTAAACTTTGTGATTTTGACAGGGCGGTCCTGCGTGACGGCTGCTTGAGTCGTGTAGTCACGAAACACTCTAATTGGGCACGTCAATATGTGGCCTGATGATCACATGTAGTCATGTGAGTAAAGCGGCCATTTCCTTCCCTGACTGGCTGAGAACTGTGACTGTGATGAGGACTTGAATATGAATGGTCTAGCAGATGAAAGCTATGCCAGTAATATGAATCAGAAAATACAAAATATCACATGGTTAAGAAGCAAATATGAGCAGCGAAGGAGACAAATGATTCATGTGGCTGGATCCAGGCTACAGGGACGAGGAAAAGGGATTTGCAATGTTAATTCATGTGGGAACAATAGCTCTAATACTTTCAGACAGGGAGGGATGTACCAGCAGGGGTGAAAAAGAGAAAAAGGAAAGCAAGGAGTAGAGGGAGATATGAGAGGTGATTACAAGAGAAGGGGAGAAGAGAAGGGATGAGAGGAGAGTCAAGGAAAGAAAAGGTGAGAAAAAGTCAGGGAGGCGAGATTAGAAGTGCAGAGGAACTGAGAGAAAGCACGAGGTACTGGAGAGACGGGAGGGAAATACCAGGCGAGGAGGGGGATGGCCAGAGAGAACAAGAGTGAGAAAATTCCCCTCTGTAGAGAGGAGGTAACCAGAGGAATAGAGCAGATAAGAAGAGAGAGGATGAGGAGAGGGGCGCAGAGGACAGAAAAGCCAGATAGAGTGAGAGGAGGAGCAGAGGGGAAGGAGGGGGGGGGGCAGATGAACAGGAAAAGGTGGAGAAATTCAGAGAAGAGGTGTCCTATTTGAGAGTAGACTATGTCATGTATGCTCCAGAAAAGAATTCAGGCATTTTATAGTGACACTCCCTTATGGTAAAAAAAAAAAAAGAAAGAAAGAAAAAGGGCAGTGGAGACAACAGGAAAGGAAGGATGACATGAGTGTACAGAGCACAGGCGATACAAAAGCATTCATTTGGTATGAATTCCATCAAAAATACATTTTTCAATCTTCCATAATTTGTGGAAGTGAGTTGCAAGTAGGGTTAAAGTTGCATTACAGCCTTTTTATTCAAGTTGCTTAAATTATTATACAGTATTGTGGTTGAAACTGCACATTGCTGGTAACATGTTGGTTTAATGCTCGTCTTTTGTGAAGAACGCAGCTACCAGGAACAGGAAACACTGTCTGGGGTACGTTTTTTGGAAGATTTGGATCGTGCAACCATATAGTCAACATAAGTGTTTAACCGTTTTTAAGTGGCATTTTCTTTGTGGGGAGCAATCGCCTACCCCGTTCAATTGTTCCAACAAAACAAGTTCTCCTGACACTATTTTGCAGGGGTACTGTTGCTGCATCCCGGGCTTAACGCCGCCCAAGACAATTGTGATTGGTTTTAAGAAATACAAAAAAGCTAGTGTGTTTTTTTTTTCTCCCCCCCCCCGATAGCAGAATGATGGTGGGTGCAGCTAGACCATTCTCCAGCGCTGACACAGCACTGTGGAGATAGGTTTGGCTATGCGAGACAATTCCCGTCATAATTACTACGGCTGCTACAGGTCGCCAAACAATAAAACGTGACTACGGGTCATAATAAGCTGCTTGCACTGACAACCTATGGGGTCATTTTTCTCCAGGACAGTCTCTTACGGCAAACATGAACCTCAAATCTCAAACCCGCCTAACCCCATTGTAATCCGGTGTGGTGTTCACTGATTGGCAAAGCTGTAGTGATTGTAAAGCTGGAGGGGATAAACTAAGAGAGCTAAATGTGGAGAAGAGAGAGAGAGGAGGAAGGTGGAAGTAGCTTTGCAGGTTCGGGAAGAGGAGGGGGTGGATGGGATTACAGGATAAAGAGAAAACAAGGATTTTCAACATAAGTGTTACAAGAGCAGATTAGACTGGGCATATGAGGAGAGAGAAAATGGAGAGAGTAGGGGCAAGACAGTTGATAAATTAATAGAAGAGGAGTGGAGAAAGCAGGGAAGGAGTTGGAAAAGTGGGGAAAACACATGAAAAGATGTGACGAGAAGAGAGATGACATCACGTACGTGTCAGTGGTAGATGGTGTAATTGAAAGCTGCAGAGCAGGATTGGGAAAGAAAGGGGAGATGTGAAAAAAAAAAACGAAAGAGGGAGCACAGGGAGGCGCACAAGGGTTTCATATGTCAGAGCTGTCATATGTCAAAGGAGAGCTTCCATGTGTCGGAGCAGAAGATGGAATAGGGAGGAGAGGAAATGTCATATGTCAAAAAACAACGTTGTAATTTACTGTTAATGAACAGAACCAAGCAGCGGAGGAGAGGGTGGAAGAAAAGAGGAGATAAATGGTGTGGAGAGAGGAAGGTGGAGAAGCAGTAGTGGAAAGGGTGGCAAAAGCAGAGGCAAGAAATAAGGAAGCAAATGTGAGCAGTTAAAAGACCAGAAGAAAAGGAAAGAGAGAGTAAAAGAATTTAAGAATGCTTTTATAATGGGAGTCTCGGCAGTAAATGATGTGCCGATTGTAGTCAAATGTGTCTGCTCTGAAGGTGCCAGAACTCAGTCACCCCTCCATTGCAAACCCTCTTGGCCATTCAAATTCTGTCTCAGAAATGATTTAAAACGCCAAAAAAAAACAAAAAAAAACTTGATATCTCACCAGATTGGGAAAATAAGAGGGGCAGGAGAGGAGGAGGGAAAGGGGCAGGGGAAAGAAGTGGGGGTGAGAGGAATGTCATTTGTCACCAGAAATGGTGTAATTATTTGCTGCAGAGTAAGATGAAGCAGCTCCACAATGACAGTTCTCTGACGTCAGCCGTTTTCTAGTATGAGAATGAATATTAATGAAACACTTAATGCTAAAGAACAGACAACTGGGAGCTTTATACGTGTAAGAAAAAAAAGACCAGCCCGTAGTGTGTATGTCATTAAAGCACTGGCTGTGAGCCATTTAGTAGCAGCCATTTAGCGTCTTCTCTGTTAAATGCAGTCAGGTGAAAGCAATCGTCCAAGAAACCGCTAACCATCGGTCTAATACATCATATATATATATATATATATATATATACACAGCTTTGTGGCACAGGTTAAATTTAAGTATGCAGTATACAGTAGCCATGTCTTCTGTTTGAGTATTGAGGTTATTGTATAAAGCTCTGACATTAAAGAAGCGATAATGATACCAAATATATAAGGCTATTCTTTAGGGGAAAATGTTAAGAAATGCTTATCAGGAATACTACTTAGTCGGTCCACTACAGCCAGATGTGGAAAAACTACCCAAAATCCTGATAGTGGCTTCTTACTTACTGCATAGTAAGAAGGGACTGGGTCCACTGACCAACTGGGACATCATTAAACACTAATTTTCTGATAGTATCACAATTTGTTGTGCACATTCTGTGATGAGTATTGCAGCACAGCAAAGAGGCAAGACTAGCCTTCCAATCTGCACTATGCCAGGACAAAAGGGTGCCTTTGCATGATCGTGCAGGTGGCTAATATTCACATACATAATGCAAACTGCCCCAGGCGTATAGAAGTAAATGAAAGAGTGCGTGTCCCTGTGTCTGAATGCGTTTCCTAATCTTCTTTGCGTCTGTAATCAGTACCAAAGTTCACCCAGGGGACGAGCCTCCGGGGAGGGAAAGGTGACGTTACAGGGAGTAAAGAGAAGGATAGATACAGAGGGGAAAGAGGTTGATTCATAACTTCAAGGAATCCACACTGATAAATAAGAGAGAGGCAGCGACAGAGGGAACATTTCAAAACATTTCATGAATTGTAAATAAAGTCACTTCGTCTTGATTGACTGCTGTGCTATTCACCTCACATGAACTGTATCAAAATTTCCCATTAAAAGTAGTTTTTTGCGTTCTCTTAGCCTTTTGTTTTGAAGGAAAAATGAGTTCAATTTGAGGAAATATGGTGTTAATCAGAATTATCATAAAGAACCGTTTTAATTATTCAACCTGTGATATATTTTCAGAGTCAGCATAACAACACTAATAAAACCATTCCTCTTGGTGATCAATCAAGCATGTCTGTAACGCACAGATTAACTTTAAGAAAGAATTAACCTCAACTTGGGTAGAACAAGCAACAAAGGAATTGGATACGGGCAGTGACTGAAAGTTCATTTCAAAAAGTAAAGGCAAGGACTTCATACTTAAATCATTTACTTGTGCGCACTACTAACAAGAACTGACGCAACAACAACACAACATATGCTAACTACACATACAATGATGCTACAGTGGAGGAATAGAAGAATGTACAAGCAAAAAATTAAAAAGGTGAATAAACCAAAATAATGTGACCTTTACTGGCAGCGGCTGGTAAAAAACGGTGGTAAATTTAGAATCACGTTTGGATAGAAAGGCCATTTGTTAGCAGAAAAGAAAATATGTTACCTGTGTTTCTGTGGAACGGCTGATTCAGCCTGGTGATGTATAGAGTGGGGGAGAAGGTGATGAAGTCAGTAGCGGAGGTGTGGAGGTGAAGACTCTGTTGAAGTTAAGATTAGTGGAGGAACGCGGAGACAAAACAGGACACCTTGCTCCGGTAACAAAGGAAAATCGGAAGGTGCATTCCAGTGACATTTTAAAGGGGAAGTTGGCAAGAGGTTCAATGGTGTTCTGTCACGCTCTCTCTGGGCGTGTTGTCCAGCAAAGGCCAGATGTCACATGCCTCGTCTTACTATTAAGACATAAGTTCATAAATAACCATATTTTGTCATTCAGTTATTGCAGTCAATAAAGGTCTGTCGTCCTGATTCTCAGGTGATTACAATGAGACCGAACATCATATGTGTATCTCTAATGGTTGTGGAAATATTAATACATATGTTTAACAGACATACAAGTTGCAGAATTCAACTATAACTCATAGCAAGAAAAATAATTGTCATGCCACTTTGAGATTACACGTTTTCTTGAAAGAGTCTCTGCAGCAGAGTAGAGGAGAGGCAATCAGAAAGATATCTGGGGGAAAGTGTCTTTTAGCGAGGGTGAATGAATGTGTGTATTCAGGCATTTCCGTGTGCCTTGGTTTTTTTAAACGGTGAAGCTGGATACCTTTTTTTCCTTTTTAGTACCATCGTGATATTCCTCTGTATGTATTTCCATGCAGGTTGAAGAGGGTTCTAGAGGTTAACCTACAGACAAAACAGGGCAGCTGCCCCCCGCTGCTAGAGGGGCTTGTGGAATCTCAGCTCTCCAGGGCCATTAGCAGTGACTTGTTGATCCAGTTTTATCTTGTGCTTCCTTCAAAAAAGGTCTTTGATTGTCTTTAAATGTGAACACCAGATCCGGTTTGGTACCTGGCCTAACAACTACGCCCCTTTTTGCACCAAAATTAACCCATCATTTTTTATCAATTTTTTTCTTATGGGTAAACCCGCTTAAAAAGACAATTGACTCACAGTGTCAGAGGAGTTTGCCTTTCTGTCGGGACTGATGAGAGGACAAAGACGCACAACGGCAGGGGTCAATGTCATCACATGCAGAGCACACACACATGCAGGGGAGAAAAAGTGAACTGGTAGCTGCCGCCCAGACTGGCGAAAATGGATCACTTGCGTGTCATCCCCGCTTTGTTGCTCCTGTAAGTGTCAGAGCCTCCGTGTCAGACGCAATGGTTGCCGACTGTGTGCATTTAAAACTTATTCCTGGGCTGCGCTCACTCTTGCTCTCCCTGAGTGCAGTGTAGCTTAACAGCCCTGTGCTGGGCAGGTGTGCTCTGAAAGACATCACAGCAGGGAAAAGGGGCGAAAATTGGCGTGTTCATCCAGGTTGTCATGTTTACATCACTGCTGATACGGAGCTGGAGCCGATACATAGTTGTGAATTCTGTCTTTTAACCCGGGAGTGAATGCCTATTGTGCCCTTTGATATTGCAGACAAAAGCCAGGCGTTAGCAGGTTTTAGCAGGTTTTCTGTCCAGTGTAAAAAGGGGCTTAATTTACAGCTGCGGGAGAGGCTCTAGCCCTTGGTGTAAAAAAATAAAGTGGGGGTGAATCTTTGAAGCATGGAAGGCGTCACACATGTTCTGCTCAGAAATATCCTACAGTTCTGCCTGTCCAATGTCCTGTCAACAGTATTTACTTCCCTGTGTTTCTTCTGCCCTTGAGTCAGCTCTTTGACCCAGTGAATATTTCACCCTCATTAACTTCACCACTAAATGTTAAACAGCATACATTAGTAAAGATGGACAAGAAAATGAAAGTGTTTGCTTAACCACCACCCAAAGATTAGAGCTTGTACCTCCTGCTTGTTTGTGCATTTCAATGAAAAGGCAATTTGCAGTGCTCCTAACAGCGGGAAGCCGGTGAGGGATCATGCCCTAGTTGCTGCAACACAGAATCCTGTTGGATGGTTTGCTCGGCTGCACTGATGTGGATTGGATCTGGGGTTATTAACTGGTGAGGTAGCACATGACTGTCTACATCCCACACAGGCCAACAGTGGTGGTGGTAGTATAGTGGCCACAATCACAGCACACAGGGAAAGTGGGGAGAAACATCAGCCATCACGGAGACAGTGTGATGACCATAGTCAGATGTAGATGTATTGTCAAAACCTCTTGAGGTAGACAAATGATAATACCAGCAATATATTCAGAATGTAAAAAGGCCTCCAAGCCATATTTTAGAAAAGGCCTATTATGTAAAGTACATAATACACACAGAACAATCTGCAAACTTGGTGGCAGGGATTTTGGAAAAAGCTGTGCAGAGGCAGATTTGTTTTTTCTTAGATTAGTCATTTAAAGCAACTCAGCGGTAGATCAGACCGTTCAAAAACTACAGTTTGTGTGAATGCTCGGTTGCAATTGTACGACACATGCAAAACACATGAAGACCATTTCATTTCGAGTGGTCTGAAGTTCAAGATGCATGAGGCCTGCTTGTCTTGATGAAAAGGAAAAGAGGAAACAGTGTGAACCAGATGCACTGAACAGATCAATAAACTTGGAGAGAGCCTTTACAGTGAATTTCTGGAATGAGTTCTACTTGCTAAACCACAAGTGCTACACTGCCAAACACGGACATCAATCTTTTAACAACCGTTAAGCTGCTTAAATCCCTGTGAGCATGCTGTATATCAGCTGAGCAACTTAGGAGAGTTTGTATCCAGTAATATAGTCTTGATTTTTCAAAATTCATGATCAAATTATTTTTTCTTCCAACCAACTCCTCCAGTACTTTATGTATGTCCAAAACATAATTAAAATGTATTTTTTATTCAAACTGAAGCATATGAGGGTGAGATATAGGGTAAAGCTTTAGCTTCATGAGCAATCAGTTTTGTAAACAATATTTTTTATTCATAAAACTTAATATTCCACATGTTGGGAGGGTTCGGTGGTGCTTAATGAAAACGTGTGAAATGCAGCCAGCTTGGTAAAATAATAATAATGATCACATTTTTATCACTTAAAAAAAAAAAAAATGGTACTACAAAGATTCCAATGTTTCCACCACAAGTGTTAAACGAACCAGGCAGTGCAGAATTATAATGAGGGGGAATTTAGAGGTTAGACTGAGATAGGGGGACTAAAAGGCAGACACATGTTATGTTTAAATGAGCAAATACAATTTTAATAGGGTAGTTCACAAATACATTTGATAAACATTTTCTCTGTACATGAGAAAAACTATGCGAAGAGCCACTGAAATATTGAAAATATTCCTCATTTCCTCATGTGCTAATTATCTACTTGTTTATGAAAAAGGCGCATGCGGGTGGGGTTAGCTTGCTAATTTTTTACTTGTGATATCTACAGAACTAAAAACAGAATTCATATACATCGTCTTTATTGTTTATTATATAAATTTAAATACCTATGATGCAACTATTTTCTGCTGAAATCCCAAGAGAGTTGAGGTTGTGATGCAGTGACTCCTGCCCATGTATACAAGTACAGACACATAGACAAGAAAGCATACACGTGGATTGATAGTAATCATAACAGCTGTCTTCATCTCTCTTTCTTCAGCTCATTTTCTCACACTGGAGAGAAGGACAGAAAGATAAGAGAGATATGATGTGATCAAAGCGCTGAATTGATTTGAGATGTGAGTGGATTGAAACAGTTTTGCTGAATAGCAGACATTACTTGATGTCACAAATTTTGAAGGTCAGAACAAAATAATCTTCCATCATTTATCATTTTGTTTTGGAAAAGCGTGAAGCATGCTGTTTTTAATGGATTTATTTTCTCCGGGCAGCCTCCTTCAAGTAAAGGTCTATGCAGTAAACCCAAGCGGCCCTTTGAAGCAAGCTGCACACAAAAACATGAGCAAACAGTTTGGAATACTAAAAGCTTAACAGAAATTCAACATTTCCCACCATGAGTCCTATTTAACATTTCCCAACTTGCCTACAGTGTGGTCCACTATACTGAGGGCACTTTTGGACTCCACTGTATATTTCAAGGACCTTGAGTATTTTCATTGCTTAGAAAAAACAATAAAACAAACAAACAAAGAAAAAAAAAAACAAAGATTCTTCCAGATACATTTGGGCTGTTTTTCCTCCTGGGTATCACGTTTGCTACAGAGATACGTAGGTGCATATATAGTTCCTCTAGGTAATAAACAGTATAAGTATAAAGTACATAGCCACTGTTACTTATAAACACCTATATTTTATGTTAGCTGATTAGTTTCCAAAGGGATAATTGCATGATTTCTTTTAAATACTTCCTCTTTATACAGTAGATGATATATCAACAAACCTTATAGTTTCCAATGAATAAATAAGGTCCTCACTGGAGATGTTCAGGAAAGAGGGGAAATTAGCTTTTAATGAGTTTGGAGTTAACACAGTAGAACACCACGGCTTCACTGATGACTGATGAGATGCTGGATGTCCCCAGTGTGTGTTTACAAATAAGTATTTGCTCTTATTGTGTACTTTCTGTGTAAAACATTGAGGCTCCTGTCTGAGCTGCTTCAGTCTCCAGTCTTCTTTTTCTTCCAGTTAGGCTCCCTCTATGGTTGTTTAACTTGTTGCCATAACAACTGAGACTTTGAAAGTTCTCAGTGTGTTTGACTCGATAGTTAACCTTTTAAAATGTACACAGCATCCACACATATGCGGACGACTTCACCTAAATGCACACACACACACTGATCTTTTGCCCCCCTGCGCCAACAAAAGGAATAAACAACCTCTTTTATTTATTTATTTTTTTTGTGTTTCTTAAACCTTTTATTGAAAGAGGCACATTTTTGCTCATTTTGTCCTCGAGCTCACACACGGTTATCCAACATTTAAATGTGGTTTCAATCCCTGGCAGTGTGTCTCATATTTAGTCACAACAATATAACTGATGACAAATTATCATATTCATAATTCCCAATACCTGTTTGTATTTGTAATGCTATAATGATGCAACATAACGGCACCTTTCAGTATGCTGGCTAATTCAGCTCTCTAATATTTGAGATATGATCCCGGTTGTTCTTTTCCAGTTTAATGTAAATGGGCCATTCACAAGCACCAAATGCAAAACAAAGTACTTCAGATTTGTATTATTAATGTGCATGTAAATGCACTCATTTTAATGCATTATGTAAGTGATTCATTTGCCGATCTTGGTAATTAGTGTTTGTATTTGCCGCCACAGATATTCCTGTGATTATCTTTAATAATACCTTAACATGAATGTGCATGTAAACATTGACTGTGGTGCACCTGTCAGCACGTTGTTTCTCCACTTCTCATAATAATATTTTATTCATTTATGACACATGCTTGTTGCCTCTGTCGAGGGCTCTGACTTCAATTCACAGTCATCCACTTTACTCGCTCCGCACCCACCGACGGAACAGCACGGCGAGCAGACTAGATGCTGCAGTGACAAACAGAGCAGAGAAAGGCATAAAAAGGCAAATTAAAAGGCAAATTATGTGCAGTGAATTGCCAAATTTTAGGCCAATTCAGTGCCATGAAAGCACAAGACTGTTTCACCGAGGAAGGAGTGAGAGACAGTGAGGGACAGAATGACTTATGAGTAAAGGAGTGGAAGTGGAAATTTGACTGCTCCTCTCACGTATTGTCGAGCTAGCAGACTGCAGTCTTCTGATATCAGAGTCATGTTTTGTTAATTAGATGAAAGCGTTCTGATTGGTTAATTAGCTGTTATCTCATTTCAAAGCAGTGTATCAGAACAGAAATGTATTACTGCTGTTGTTTGGATTTTGTTTTTGTTTGTTTTGCTCATCTGTTGGTTTTGCTTTGTGAGATTCTACGTTAGGATGTTATGCACATGTGCACACACACACACACCCACACACACCCACACACACCCACACACACCCACACACACCCACACACACCCACACACACCCACACACACCCACACACACCCACACACACCCACACACACCCACACACACCCACACACACCCACACACACCCACACACACCCACACACACCCACACACACCCACACACACACACAGGGTTATTAGTCCAGATTCATTTCAAACAAGAATTTTTGTGCAGCAAAAGCAATGATTTACCAGTCATGACTGTAAAACTAATTTCACTCACAATACAAAATGAAAAGATAGAAATGTACAAATATGAGAGAGGAATGATAAGAGAGTGATGTGGGGAAAATAAATTAGTAGTCGACCAGTCCAATAATAACCCCTGACATTTTCTTAAACCTTATAGACCCAGAGAATAGACAGCACTTTCTCTTTTTGGGAATGTCTTACAATCAGTTATGTATCATCCCTGTAACTCTACTGGTGGAACACTGTCACAACTAAATGCAAATTACACAAAAGCCACACCTCTGCCAAAACAACAACAACAACACGTGCACACACCGTTAAAGACTGCAAGAATCGGGAACCAAATGCAGACACAGGATACAGGGCTAGTATGATAAAAGATGGCTTTATGCAGGGTGCAGGCAGCATTATGTCAACATCAGAAAAAAATAATCAGAATAATCAGCAGGCAGCAAGGCATCAATGACAGCGAGGCAGGCAGACCGGTAGAGTTCCAGTAAAGTAAAACACCAAGGTAGCATAGACCTTCTGACAGGAAAAATACAGGTGGTGTCATTCAACTACCACTGTGTAGACCTACCAGAATTATAACGCTCAGCTGACACCGAGCAGTCCTCTACCTAGAATCCTCTATATAATAATGAGTAGTAAAAGACTAAACAGAAGTAGCCACTACAGTATAATTATTTATACATGAAGTAATGAGATAATCAGAGCCAGCTGCAGAGACAGGTGTCCGGAGCACACGGGCTGATGAGGAGATGAGCAGCAGGTGTGCACAGCAGGGGAACACACAGAGCACACCTGGTGGACAGGTGAAAAACGGCCAGACCTGAAAGATGTACACACACCCGCACAAACACTTACACACACAAAGACACACAGTGAAGAGTACCAGAGAGAGAGAGAGAGAGAGAGAGAGAGAGAGACCCATGTGTGTGGAGCTGATGTCGCTGTGACACACGCAGTGCTGGAGATTGTAGCTTACAATTGGGAAATAATTGCACAGTTCAATTCTGCTGACAATACTCCGAGCACTTTGGAACTCATTCCAATCAGCTGTCAGGTGCAGGCACCTGGGACATTAAATATTATCAGTGATGTATCAAGAAAACAAGTCATGCAAGTAAGCTGAGTAACACAATCACACACACCACTGTGTTGTCATTTTGTGTTGCTGTGAATCATAAACCCACACTGAGAAAAACAAAGATTTTCCCTCGCAGAATCACCTCTGCATCAGCTCATTATTAAGTTGCTTGTCTCCTTATACAACAGATAGAAAAGTAGGCTACTTGCCTTACTCCTAGGCAGAAGTTTACATTTGTAATTTGAAGCTAAACTACCTCTGAAGTTTAAGTTACAATAAAACCCCAAAACACCATTAATATAGTATTGGGAAACTAATCCCTGTTAGCTCCACAGTTATTTCTAAAAAAAAATATGTGATGGCTTGATCCTGGAAATGCCAGAAAAAAAGGTTTAAGTTTTTCTGTCGGCTAAGGTCGATCTATCCACCAAATTTCATGAGAATCTCCTTCATAAGTTATGAGTTATCCAGCAGGAAAGCAGACGGATAAATAAACAGGAGCAAAAACATAACTTCCTAGCTGAAAGCTTGTTTTTTTCATATAGGGATTGAAAGAAAGAAGAAGATACTACCAAGAACATCATGCTCTTTATGTCATCAAATAGCTAGATAGCTCATAATGCTGTTCTGTAAAGGGGAATAAGTATGTGATAGCAAGTGATGGTGTCTAAGTGCTTACCGTAGTAATTCCTCAATAACTCAATAACTGCATACATGAATAATAAATGCAGTGAGCTTAATGTTGAGATGAAAATTTACAGAAGGAAATTGTTTCCGATTGTGTCTGAGGTGTGTGTGTTAAGTTTGAATGAGGAATAGATTGATATGGTATGTGTCTGTCTGTCTTTCTTTGTGTGTGTGTGTGTGTGTGTGTGTGTGTGTGTGTGTGTGTGTGTGTGTGTGTGAGTGTGTGTGTGTGTGTGTGTCTTCGTGTGTGTGTGTCTGCGTGTGTGTCTGCCAGCTGTAGACTTGAAGAAGAGACAGTGGGTTGTTTTGTGCTGTTACCAGGGTTACACCAATCCGAACCCGTGGAGTTTTAAATAAGGGTTACGAAAAGTCACCACACAATGCCCAGAGAGAGGAAAAAAAAAGCTTTCCATCTCAGATTCAGTATCGCTGTCTGAATACCTACCAGTCTGCCTGCCCATCTGCCTTCACAGTGTCTCATGCATGCATCCTTTTGTGGAAATTAAAAGGAGTAACTTTTTACACCAGAACTGGAGACTTTAGCTTCTCAGTGTGAGAGCAACATCAACAGCGATTCTACTGGCTTTTTAGATGTAAACTCATTTGCCACGAGTCACTAGAAAATCAATTTAGATGAAGCTGTGTTATAATTAAGAATCAGAATGAAGGCTCTTTATCTGTGCTAACATGGCTCTGTTTCGACTGCTCCGATCGCTGCAGCAGATGCCGAAACTGTGTCAGTCAGCGTGTGAACGAGCATCGTTTTTTTTCATGATTTTTATAGAGAGTATCCTCTAGAAACTTGCTGGAGACTTTTTTTTTGTGTCACTGAAATTAAATCGGGAGAACAACACATTAGTGGTGGTTATAGAGAAACTGCGCAATGTAAGAGAGTGAGAGGAACTGTCTGTGTTTCACTGTGTGTTTGTGTGCCTGTATGTTTCTACGTGATACTTGGATGGATAACGGTGTGTGTATTTGAGATGTTCCCTCTGTTTTTGTTGATAAATGTGTGTGTTTGTATGGTGTGCAACCCTGTGCAACATGTATGACTATCTCAGGGGGACAGCAAGCTTTCTTTCTTTCGCACTTGGTTAACAATGCAAGACTGCATGTGTGTGTTTGTGTGTGCGCAGTTCGTGCACATGTAGTACATGTGGCCTGGACATAAGACTTTCTCAACCCAAGGTGACCTAAGAAGTGTTTTAATGGTCACACCAAATCCTTTTTTATTCCTCTAGGACTCAACAAGACTAAGCTCCTACAGCCATGCTAGCAGGCTGCATTTACATACAGCTGTGCTTTAAGCTAAATGCTAGTATTGGAGTGCAAACATGCTCACAGTGACAATGATAACATGCTGATGTTGAACAGGTATAATGTTTACTATCATCCTCTTCTTACTTTAGCATGTTAGCGTGCTACCTTTAGCATTAAACCAATGATGGGAAAGGGATTTGTTTTGCAGGTATTTGGTCAGAAGTCAAAGCAATGGACAAATAAACAATTTAGCCTGATGATTGATGTATTGAAAAGCTAAGGGAACTGTTATAACTATAGTTATTACAAGAGGGGGGGGCATCATCATGTGAATCCATCCAATACTGGTTGAGATACGGACCAAAACGAACCAATGTACCTACCATTCCTCATGTCATGCTGCTAGTATGGCTGGAAAGTTTAATTTTTACTTGAGAGAGAGAACAACAGCAGGTAAGTCACTGTGTAGGAAACTGCACAGAGCAGTTGCACACGCTGGATTCAAAGCAAAACCAGGCAAACTTTACGAAAAGAAGACAGCTAAAAATACAGTGTGTTCTCTAACAGTTTTGTCTGAGTGAACTAAAGTCGGGCTGCAGTGAGTTCATTTTGGGTGTTTGTGCACATGGCTTTTCATGTTTGTCATGCTGACAAATTCATCTTTTCCTCCCCTTTCACTCCCTGTTTGACAACAGGGAGGAATGTCAAAGTTGACATAGATATCAGTAAAAAAAAAAAAAATAGAAAGTACATGCCAAGAACTGGTTCACAGGAATTGTAAAATACAAAGTTTTGGGAGAATTTAACGGATGAGTGTGAATCCTGCTGACGCGCTTTTGCCATGTCTCTTCATATGGATTTGTTGGCAAACTGTCTACTTATATACGAGCTAATAATTTGCTCACAGTTACTCCACGTCTTCTTCTCCCTGGCTGCACCCCCCTCCTCTCTTCCTGTCCGTCCCTCCCTTCCCTCTGGCCTAGTGCCTTCTCTAGCTCAAAGTCTGTGTGCGGATTATCGCTGGATGAGCAGTCATACTATGAGAAGTCTAATCCGTCATTAAGAGACAGAGTTACACAGGATTTAATAGACACAGAACGACCTGACGTGTGCCTGGACACACAAATACCCAGTTCAAAGAGGATACACATGCAGATGAACTGAAAAATGTGTACACTCCCATCATTAGTGGCCATATTTTTACACATTCAGATGAAATGCTGGCTGCTGTTTTATACCTACATGCTAACGAGATGCTATGTGTTGGAACATTGTGCAAAACATAAGAAAAGAATTACATCTTATCAAGAGTCAGATTAGTTCTTTTTATCTCCATGCTCTTATATAAACAGATATTGAGCAATGAACGTCATTTATTCAGTTAATATTGCTGCTCCCTGGCAAAAAAAAAAAAACAGTACAGAAAAATAACAGAAGCTTCTATTAGATAAGTTAAAAATTCACATAATGATTAGAAACAATTGACTGATAATGAAAACCTATTTTATACTGTAGTTTCAGAAATAGGTGGTGTTGGTGAGGAATAGATGGCACTGACGATCCTTTTCTTCAGTCCTGTAAACAGGATTCAGCAGATGTTGTTTGAATCACATCACTTCACATTTTTTATTTTCTGACAGAAGTGATATTTTCATGCTAAATGTCATGCCTGGGAATTGTGGAGTACTGTGCTCCAAACAAATCCGCCTGTTCAGCTGAATTGGTGGGCTGATCGCCCCGTTGTGAACTCAGCTCAGTCGTCCAAGTTTCTACACTTCCTAATTACCAACACTTCAGAATGAGATGTGAACACATCCTGCTTAATTAAGGACAGCTAAAGAGGATGTTCTGGCTGCACCAGCTGACAAAACTCAATACATCAGCCTTCAAATGCGTCCTGAAACTCTGTAGTGCAACCTGTGTCTCCTGTGTCTCCTCCGTTTCCAAGGATGAGATGCAACTTGTTTATCCTGCTGGGCGGCTGATTGGCTGGCATCTGCCCTTCATGAAGGGTGAGTAAAAGGGCAGGAAGGACTGCACGACCCTGCACAGCCAGGAAACCACCTATTCCAAAAGCTCTGTTTTGGAGACTGCAGCCATCTTTTAAGTCAAAGACCACCTGCCACCCTCTCAGCTTCCCCACAAGAGCTATCAGCACATTCTGTAGAACTGATGTTTCATTTGTTTTACAACCTAAATGTTGTTGGCGCAATCCTACACATTACGTCACATTATATGGACTCTGTGTACTTAAGTCTCAGGACATACTCCCCATTCTTATACAGTATTCTAGTTGCAACTTGCTACATTATTACATTAACTCTTTCTTCTACATTTATATTGCTGCATAAATAAATAAATTGTGATGTAGAGTGGGCTCAGGGTTGCTGTATTCAGATCTTTCTTTGATATAAAATCTGGCAGTGGAACTTTATTAAATACATACTTTACACAATGACCTTGAAGAAAATTAGAAAAAGAACTTTCTTTTTATTCCAACTTTTCTCTCATGACGTGTGGCTGCCCTTGTAAGCAGGTGGACAGATCAGAGTACTTAAAGACTAGTGACACCAGCATGTATTTTTGAACTCAAAATTAAAAGTGCAGTCCATAATTACAGTGCCTGCGAGAATAGTCGGGTTTCTTGTCACCAACAGGTATTGCATGTTGTCCTTTCTTTACGTAGAGGGTGAGAATAACAGCAGTGTTATCACACTTATAATAATATTGAGGCTATGCGTATGGGTCCGAGAGGAGAAGGCCACCGTGCCCGTGACACTCTTATGTAGATTCTACATTTAAAAGAATTCAAAATTCACATGTGAAAAGGTTAAAAGACTTTGGGAGCAGCATGGAATAACATCCCCAAGGTTGTGCCAGTGTTTGAGTCTGTCTGTGACTCTGTGTCTCTAAGCATTCGTGATAGTATTGTGCATGTGAGTGGTGTCACAGTCTGACCTTTATAGAAAGGTCAGTCCATTTGGAAGAGGAATAGAAAGACCACACGCAGACACACATGATGACTGGTGATCCACTGCAAACGACAAAACCAGACTTTGCTGACCTTTATCTATCTATATATCTATTAAGTAAGAAGTTATCTGGGAGCAGATGTAATTCATACTGTGAGTCTGAGTGGATCTGTGAAGTCAATTTTAAGCATCCACTGATATAATTGATGTTGCTCTGCTCACCCTTCAACACAGTTTCTTTCCATGCCTGCCTGTCTGCGCTGCTCTCCTCTGCTTCCATCTTCTCTCTGCACTTATAGGGAATTAGTGAGTGGTCAATAACCTTTCTAAAGAGACAGGCTTCACACGCTGACATGAAATGGTGAGACGAAGACATTGTCAGATGCAAGAAAATGTCTCTCCGTCTATATGAACTATCTTTAGGGTGATAATACTAATGAGATCAGACTAGTTCAAGATCAGATCAGTGTGATCCACTGCCAGTGTGCTCGACATGCTTGTGTATGTTTGTTGCTCACTCTTTCTGTGCAGTAAGGCCTCCAAATTAAATAACAAATAATGTTGTTGGTGCAAGCTCTCTCTGATTGGACACCGCTATTGTGTGGATGGCATAGCAGTTTCAAAAATAAATGCATTTCTGACACTGTTAAGGTTTGATCAACTGCTACTAAGTCACTGTTACAATAATAAAAACTTGTTTATGGTTAGGGAACCACTGCAGTATTACTGTCGGTAGGAAATGGGAAACAAACATCAGTGTTTATAATGAAATATATAATATAATAAAAATGTAATAAAAAGTCACACACAGACATAATGATTATGGATGCTAAGCATGCTCTCCGTTTTCAATATACAGTTTCTTTCTGTATATTTGGGACATGTTTTGCTTCTGTTAAAACAGCAAACAGTGATAAATATTTGTAACTTAACGTGTAATTTAGATAACTTACTATCATTAAAGTTGCATTTGAGCATCTATTTTGCTCATAGTTTCTGCAATAAAAGCCACTGTATTAGATTGGGCAGCTGTCTTTTTTTTCTTTTGCTTCCCTTTTTAAAAAAAAAAAAAAAAAATCTAGTGGTCTATTATGTTGCTAATGTGTGAGTGAGAGAAAGAGAGAAAGAGAACAATCAACAGTGCCACAAATGGTGCTGTGACGTGTAACTGATTCTCATTAACTGACAGAAATGAATCCTTAATTACTGTTTTACTGCTTTGGAGTCTTAACACATACAAACACATATGCACACAAAGGCACACACACAGGCAGGTCATTATGGTCATTTGCGTCATGGATAGTGATTGTATGCTAATGAAAATGTCACACTGGTGTGTGTATGTGTATGTTTTGTAATAGGCACAGATATAGTAATAAGGGATTTATCAGTCATTGTGGCAGTGAGGTGGTTAATGCATAGAATACTGTCCTGACATTATGGTAATTGAATGTGGGTTATATTTCTATTAAGAGGTGTGGCCATATCATCTTTTCTCTTAATAACTAAAGATTCATTCTGAAATATCTCTTAATGTGTGACAAATGTGTCGCATGCAGTTTTTCAGAATATTTGAACTGTGAAGCTTCGCATTTGCGTAATTGCTTGTTTTAACCCATATGGTTTTACCCAACCAATTGTTTTTAAAACGAATGGTGACAAAGAAGAGAGGAAAGTCTGACAGAAAACTAGAGAGAGGGTGTGTTAATTAGATGACTTAACTGGCTAATTAACAAATGATGAAGTGTCATGGTGCCCCTGGGAGACAGACGCACATGCACATGCACACGCACACGCAAACACACAGAGGAACAGCTGTTGAGGTTCCCCATTGCAGTTTGATGAGGCCAGATCTCAAGCAACGCTTATCTATATGTACAGTCTGCACCGATGCATACTCATCCTAACAATTGAACTTGCGTTTGTGTTTCTTTGTGTGCATGTTACACCTGGATGTTAAACTGCTAGCTTCTTTCTTTTCTTTTCTTGGCGTCTTTCCTTCTGTGTGCATTCTATTGTCAGCCTGTGCTTATGGTCGAAGGTGGAAGTGTGTTTTGTGGCCTAGCCTGGTTAAAGTAAAAATGTGTTTTGATTCAGCTTCCTCCGTCAAAGCCGTGGTAAGAACATTCAAAGAAAACCAGCAAGACTAATGCACTCCTCATTGTCCTCTCCCCTCCTTCTAAGAAGGAACGTAGCAGAGTAGTGATAATATAAATACTTTCCAGATTCCGATGTACGGTTCCTTGTGTCATTTGGGCCCAAAGTAGCTTTTATGTAACAATATATAACTTTTGCGTATTGATTTTATAATGTTGAATTGAGTGGTGTTAAGCAGACATTGCTGTTGTGTTTTTGCACTCCCCCTCTGAGAGATTTTGTGTACAGATAACTGCAGTTTCATATGTGATCACATCCCTCCAATGGGGCTCTGTAGGCTTAGCCATTCATCTTTGCAAATCCACATGCTTACACTTTGTATGTACATCAGGATTATCCTATTCAACTATATGGTTGCTGCCCCCATGAAAAGGCAACAACAAGCTTACTCCTCATCCACCACATCCTCTGTGACTAGTGAAACAGCAGGGTGACTTGTAAGACAGCTCTGCGGGGAGTCTGATCGCTACACCCCCTGCCATGACACTGACTCGACAACATACATCGTTAAGCTGTGTAACATGTCAGCCTGCAGAAAGCTGCCACTCTCCAGCTATTCCACCTGCATGGCAGATTGAGCCCATTTATGTGCGTTACTGCATTTAGTTTTTGGAATAATTCAGAATCAAAGTCGAGGTTTAATAGAGATGGACAGAGAACGCAAGAGATAGAAGCAGCGAGTGTGTTTTGTGGGCAGCCTTTTTAGTGGGAGGTGCGGGCTTTGTGGTGCTTACACAGATTGTCAGTTTTATCTGAGTTTCTGTCTGTCTGTTTTCGGCCTGATAAGCACCATTACTCTTGTTTGCTGGTCATGGCAGCGGCCTCATCGGTGCAAACACCCACACACTGAGACAAGTCAGCTCCATTTAACGCCATGTACTTGTCTTACAGTCAGTAGTTCTTCCAGCGACCCCACTTTTGAGTGATTTGCGAAAAGTGTAAATTCAACAGCTTTTTTTTCCTTGAGGTGAAACTAGGTGTAAATAAGCAGGTGTGCAACACATCCATATCTCCATTCACTTGCAAAACAAATTACAAGGTTGGCACTCACATGCTCCACATGCTGAAGTTATACCTCTACAGGAAGCGTGGAGATTTGGTAATTTTATCTAGGTTAAGGATTTGTCTCCTGCTCTGACTTGGATCGACAAGTTAGCCTCTTCTTCAGAAGAGATATATGGCTCTCTTATACCAGCAGCTTTACAAAGCAAACCTCTTTCACATAGCCCCATTGCAGCTTTTTTTCCCCATCCATCCCATAATGAGACAGTGGTGCCAACACACTGCTGCCAGGGGAGGGGCAACGAGCTGTGAGACCAGGAAGCTTCCTCATTTACTTCCTCAGCTCTCATTGCTGTCAGGAGATCAGTCCATAGGGGGGTGCAGTATAAAGGGCCCTCCTGTACTGCAGCCAGTGAATGCTCTTTAGGTATCAATGAGCCTTCTCCTGCTTTCAAGGGACAGTCTGCTCAAACACACCTGCTCACTACTTAAGAGGGCAGCCAGCTTCAGAGAAAAGAAAATGACAACCCTCTCTTAACAAGCTTGTCTTCAAACAGGTCTGCTTGCTGAGCAGCACTGCTTGCTGGATGGTAAGATGATGAGGAGGGCGCTGACTCCGTCCTGCTCATCACTCCAGATGGGCCCAGGGAGGATGGCCACGAAATCAGCGCTGCTGTCTGTGAGCCAGAGCAGTAGGCCTCACTTGCCTCCAGGCTAATGTACTGGGGATAAAATAGGTTGTTTTTTTTTTCACACCAGGGCTGCAGTTGGCTCCTATTTGCCAAGGCAGGCTCTGAGCTGAGACACTATTATCAGCAACGCCTCTCACCCCAAACACCGGCGCCCAGAGCCGGCGGCACAGAGAGCATGATGCTGATTTTAAGTTGGGCTTGTCTGGAGTCCTCACCTGATTATGAGGCAGCGTAGAGGGGGTGGGGAAACAGCCAAAATAAAAGATCTGAGGTGAGGGTGGCAGCAAGACACAAATAATCTGCTGCTCCTGTGCTGCTGCTTCGGAGACGTTGAGGGGAGGGGAGGTGATAGTAGTGGAAATTTCACTTGAACAGTTTAACAGTCTTATCAGCATTAGTGTGAGTGTTGGGAGGAGGTGGTGCTGCCACCACTAATGCACAGTTGGTGTTGCCAAGCACGGCTATTTTGTTCTCTGTTTCAGTGATTGTGTTGTAGGTCCTTCAAAATACCCAGATCACCTTGTGTTTATGAAGGGCTTTTCCCCCTCCCTCTGTGTGTTTAGGACAGCAATGTAAAACCTTTCATGCACAGGTTAATGTCTTGGGAGAAGAAAAACAAACATCAGTTATACAAAAATGCTGCAGATTATCACTTGAAATGGTGTTTTGTTCTTCGTAGTGTGTGCTTTTAGTCAGCCACCTGGGATAAAAAGAGCATTGTCAGTTGGTCAGGTTAAGTAAGAGTACTTTAAAATGTGTTACTATAGCAACCTTCAGAGGAGCTTCTGGTTAATGAAGCTAGATGTACACAAGTTGTGGGATCATAATTAGCTTTGTCTCTTGGGGAGAAGGAGATGGCAGCTTTACATTGCCTATTTGCTGTGTGATGTGCAGAGAGATTTCAGCAACAGCAGCAATGTAATATCAGGCTTCAGCTGATGATCAAGGAGTATTGATTCATCTCAAATTACACTCAAGTGTTTCAGTGTTTAAGACATGTTACTTTTATTTTTACTCTAGGAAGCAGTGTTTGTCTGATTAAAAGGATTGAAAATAAGATGTTTCATTCCAGTCCCTCTTCTTTTAGTGTCCTCAGTAGCTCTACTGGGTGTCTTTCTGTGGATCCCTGCAGAGCAACTATTTTAAAAGACAGGGAGGGTGTTATCATTTGGATAAATGTCAAATATTTAACACGTATGGCCAAATCCTACCCTTCCAAACCCCCCCCCCCATCCCTCTCCCTCCTCATTAGCAGTCTCCTCTCTCCTTCACCCCCATCATTCCATCCCTCCTCATGTCTTAGTCAGATGGAGCTTTGCAAGGCAGAAGGTCACAGAAATGTCTCTTACATACACACACACTCTCTCTGTCTCTCTCCCTTTTTCCTAACACACTCTTTCTGCTCCCTCTCACATGACAATGCATACATTATTAAATTGCTTCTTTGTCCCTCCTTTCCCTCTTTCCCAGTAGTCTCTCTCTCTCCCTCTCTCTCTCTCTCTCTCTCGACCTCTCTCCCTCTGAATACAGTACATGTATTATTCTTTTTGGTCAGACTCCCCGGGTTGATGAGATACAAAGAGTGACCGACTTTGGGTTGTGACCTAAAACTGCAAAGGTGGCTTTAACACCCAGAGGAACGAAGCAAGCACCACTTTTGTCTAGGTGCCTGTGAGCAAGGCACATACTTGCCCTCTGAGCAGTTCCTCTCTGGTACTCTTTCATATCTTTCATATGGATTTATACTGACCTCCCCCACCCTTCTGCACTCCCCCTGGACCTATACCAATTCCCACCCACCTCCCCACTTGCACAGCCACTTTATTGGACAGTTGGATAATTTACTTATTGCTTAGATGCACAAAATCCACATACGCCCTGCAGTGTTTACAGTATATCTACCTCATTCACTATATTTTTATGTATATGGGAATAAACTGACAACAGACAGTAGAAGAATAGTGAGGGGGAGTTTTTCCTTATGAAGGTTAAAAACGTGGCTAGTGCTTTTCGCCTTTGGGTGGTGCTTATAGGCTGTTAATTCCCTTCGGACAAATGGCATTTCATAGTAGAGTTACATTCACTGGTACTGCTGGTGATGTAGGGAGTTTCTGAACATGAACAATGGACGAAATAGTTTGTGTTATGACAGATGTTTTGTGGAAAACCGATATATGAA
The DNA here is from genome assembly GCF_002260705.1 of Seriola dumerili. Taxonomy (NCBI): domain Eukaryota; kingdom Metazoa; phylum Chordata; class Actinopteri; order Carangiformes; family Carangidae; genus Seriola; species Seriola dumerili. Next base: position 8,112,747 of record NW_019174365.1, on the reverse strand, counting down.
TGTTGTTTTTGGACTGCGTGGTCATAGCTTTGCTGGGGTTGGGCTAGATGTGGGTTCATCCCCACAAACAATCACAATAGCCCCACGACATTTGAAACACAAAACCCAGTTTGATTTCCATTATTCAGCCTCAGTTTCTGGTATTCCCCTGTTGGTCAAGTTCAAAAGCACTCTTAGTTGCCATAGCAACCTTCAATGCTCCAACATCACCTGGATTCGTACATGTTGCTACATCATGCATTTTTTATGTATTTAGCCTGCATGAGTTACTGTAATTAAGTTTGTTTTGTTGTGTTAACACCATGATAAAAAATACATTATTTCATCATTGAAGTGCCTCGTTAAGAGGAACCAGAAATTAGTGAATATGGGAAAATGGAGGTCGGTAATGAGATGGAAACCACCTGTGATGTGCTTTAGTTTCTCTGTTGATTTGTGTTTTCTTTTCAAGTCAATACTTGAAATTGACTTTTTTCCATGCTGCATGTCCGTGCCTAGCCTCGCTTATGTGTTTCATACAATTCTATAGCTCCACATTCAATCCACACCCTGAAATCCACCCTGCATATACTAATGTAATGTAGTGTATAATGTAAAGTGTGCCAGAGCTCTTTCCCTAATCGTTGGTGACTGTTCCAACACACATAACGATTATAAACAGAAACCATACTATATCAGTTGCTTTTATATATGTTCTTAACCGTAAAACACAGCGGTTGTCAGTAGACTTATGGTTTGTATTGTAAACAAGAAGACACCCAGCTACCTGCTGCGTAAAAACACCATTCTATTCTCTATTACCCATCAACAGTGTAAAAGCCCATGTATTTTTGATATCCAGTCTAATTTATGTAAAATTGTACTATATACGTATGAAATGTCTAAGTTTCAGTTGTGGTTTAAACTCAACTTTTCAGCGTTAGAAACTACTTTTGAATCTTGAAGTTCTGGTTGTGTTTGTGTTTTCTGAGTTTACTTGAAGTGCAGTGTAACAAGTGGAATCACATGAGTCTGACAGGGTGAAGAGAAAGGTAATTGTACTATGGTCCAAAAAACATTTAGATTGAATGACACTCACAAAGGACAACAACAGAGAGGCAGAATCAATAATCCTAGTCTGTGTTTGTACTCACTAAGACATCAACGATGTGACCCCGCCATAGCCATAGAGATTAGTTGTCACACACTTGTCAACTCTGTACTCTCTCTGTACGATGATGGCTGATTCTGACTCGGCCATCATGTGTGTTTGTGTGTGTGCTACATTTTTTTTTTTAGATTGTTTGACTTGTCACCAACGATGGTTTTCTTGCCAAGTATCTTGTCATCTGATCTTTATCATAAATTTTGAAGGTATGAAAGGGGCGAGCACCATCTTGGACTCCCAACATTCCTGTGGTCAAGAGTTGGTTGACTTGAAATCATGCAGGTACCCGTTTCAAATGACGCAAGAAACACTTGGAGTTATATTTGTTTTTAGACTTTCAGACTTATGTATGTGTATGTGTGAAACAGATGATGACTGTTTCACGTATACTATAGGTTGAAACCAGTAATTGTAAGATGATGATTCGAGCAAAGCCTTGGAGTGAGTTCCCAACGCACCCTGTGCAATAATGTTGTTTATTTAGGTTGACAATGCTCTGCCCACTTCTGTCTGTCATGCTGTTGATGCACTGCTCATTAGCAAACACTGCTGCTGTTGCTCAAATAGCATTTGATTCTGTGGTTGCTCAAATAGCATTTGATTCTGTGGTTGCTCAAATAGCATTTGAGCAACCACAGAATCCAAGTTCCAAGTTCCTCAGGGGTTGTTTACCACTGTCACTCCGCAATCCTCTCAGTGCTCTGTTTACAATATGCTTGCGAGAATGATAAAGTAGGAGCCTAGATGCCAAAAATCAAATAATTATAAATAAATCAGTTCCACGTAACTGGGCCAGCTTTATGCATTTTAGCCGCTTGGATGAAGTGGGATGTGACCTTCATAAAAGACTCTGACATTTGATTAATGTAATGTAGACAGTTGGCTTCCCATACTGCGAGTACTGTAATGTAGTGGAACAGAATTGGTGGTGTGTTTATTTGCAGACTGATAATTTTAAAGATAATTTTATTACATTAACTTCATTGCAACAAGAGGAAAGAGGGATAGAGCGGATGGTGCAGGGCAGTTGTTCCTACCTTTTTTGGGTTGTAACTGATTTATATGACGCATCAGCTCATTGAAGCCCAACTTTTTTTGTTTTCCCTCCTGGGTAATCAACTCACTACTCACTAAATTTATCTCGCCACCTCTTGTAGGGGCTTTGACCCTTGGGGGGGAATCCACTTACCTAGAGGTTTAAGGCACCGACCACGAACCACAACGTCCCGGTTGAAACTGGTTGGGGATCCTTGTTACATGTTTATTTCATTTCTCTCTCCTCTCCTTTCCCATCATCTCTCTACTGTCGATGCCCACAGTAAAACTCAGACCCAGGGTTGTTCTGGACCACTCGGCTAAACATGAAGCATACAGTGTTTCCCTTTGGATGGAGTCTGTTAGGTGTCTGTGATAATTGATAAGGTGGCCATTGTGCATAGTAAGGCATTGGTGCACGTGGTATAAGTAGTATGTTTTTATCGAAATGGGTCCTCAATATGTTGTTTGTTTCTTTGCGCTAACGTCACTGTGTGATACTCGCGTGAAGTTGCAGGACTGTTCAGTGTCCAACATAACATCTTTGCTTGTTATAATTATTGTCCTGTCATTATTAGGTAAGTGCAAAGTTTCTCATTTATATGCTTTACTCACAGGCATATGAATTGACCTGGATATGAAGCGTCCTTAGTGCAAAAATAATAAATGCCTACCATTCGTTTCCAAAAAGATAAGATGGATCCCTCTCATCTTATCCTTCATCTTTTTGGCTACCAGCTACCTAGTAACGTCCAAACATTCATGCATGGCACATTTCACTTGACACTTCTCATTATTCTCCTGATATGCTCATGCCAATGCTATTTTTTGACACATCTCCCTCTGCAACACTAACCTCCTCCATTTTTTTTCCTATTGTCGATCTACTATGACAGAAATTTAATGTTAATGTCTGTTTATTAAGTAGAAATGAGTACTTTCTCTGCAGCAGAGCTTTGCAGCAAATCTTATTACCCTTTTATAACTGTTATTTTCTAGAAATGAAAAATAATGGTTCATTTGTTAAGTAGCAAATGATATGGATTGATAGGCAGACAAGAACCTTGTGGGTCACCATATTTAAACAATTAGTTTAAATATGGTGACCCACAAGTTTCTTGTCCCACTGTATCCTAGCAACAGATTGTTCCACCATTGCTTTGCTGTGTTTACAAACTGTCAAAAAACCCTAAATGTCGTCTCCTCTCCTTAACTACCATGCTCAAATCAACAGCCTCTTCTCTCCTAAAGTGCATCTACAGTATGAGTGTGTGTGCACTTCACTTGTATCTTTGTTTGTGTGTGTGTATGAACACATGCATGTGTGTTATCACCAGCAGAGCAGTGAAGTTAATTGGCTTCAGCTGAGAGGAGAAGCAAGACTCAGCTTGAAACACACACACGACGCACATACACACACTGTCAGAAAAACTCCCATAGAGACATACACCACACAAACTGCTCAAAAATAGACAGATTCACACACACACACACACACACACACACACACACACACACACACACACACACACACACACACACACTCCTGCTGCATAGCTCAGCTGAATCCAAACACTGAAGCGTATTGTTGTGTCTTTATTTAGACACATGGCTTACACGGGGCACAACAGCGCCCGCTAACAATGTCTGTGTGTGTGTCTTTGTGAGTGCATATGAGTGTTTAGGTCACTAGGGTAATATGTGGGCCTTGGAACAGGCTTTGTGGTTAAATGGCCGTGGTGCATGGCAAGAAAATTTTGCCACCCAATTATACTTTTAGCTGCCAATCTTGTAGAATAGTAGAAGTGGTCTGCCTGCTGAAAAAAACTGACAGTCAACAGCTACCACAACAGCACCCACATTTTTCAACATTTGTGCTGGTTTTTCCGTCCCCACTCTCTCTCTCCCTCCCTGGGTTTTTTTCTTTTCTCCATTTATTGACTTTTTTCAGTCTCTCCTCCCCTGCTTTTTATTTTTCTTCCGTCTGCTAGTATCCTAGTATGCTTCTTTACCAGTAAAAGACGTAAATACAATAAGATAAATCCAAATCCAACCACTCTGATTATTGTGTCTGTGTGTTTGCCAGTGCAGGTGTAAGATACCCTAAATGAGTGTTGACATTTAAGGAATGCATGTTGTCATTCTTTGCATGTTCCCACGTGTGTGTGTGTGTGTGTGTGTGTGTGTGTGTGTGTGTGTGTGTGTGTATGTGTGTGTGTGTGTGTGTGTGTGTGTGTGTATATGTCTGTCCTTGTTTGTCTATATTTGTGGGATCTGACAGCTTTGCAGGGATCAAAGTCATGGACTCAAGAGGTTTACATGACGAAGGTTTGTAGGGGCTAGGGAATGCATTATGTCAATGATGGGTCCCCACGAATGTAGTAAGACAAGAGTGTGTGTGTGTGTGTGTGCGTGTGAGAGAGAGAGAGCTAAATAGATGGTAGGAGAGGTTTCATCTCTGTGAAGCCCAGACATGCTCAAGCACCTGACTCAGAACCCAGTTCTACACACACACACACACACTGACACACACACACAGACACACACATCCATCCTAATCCAGCACCACTGCCTCTTAGGCACTCCTTGGTGAAAAGAGAGAAGGAGAGACAGCAGAGAGGGAGAGGGAGTAAGAAGTGAATTCAGAGTTGAAGTGTTTTGTCTGGGCTTTACTCTCCATCACGCACACACACACACACACACACCCCCCGAAGTCTTCCGGTGGAAATGACTTTCAGATTGTTTCCTCACGAAAACACTTTCACCGGCAGAAAAACAAACAGTGCATTTATCAGCGTATCAGATAGCCAAGGCAGAGATAGATTTTACTTACAATAGCCATGTACATTTAGTAATTTTAACACTGTGTATTTACAGATACAATGCATTTTCTTTTCAGCTTAGCCTTTTTTTGTAATGTATTAGAAAGCTGACACTGTATCCCACATCAGATCAAGGCAAAGGTACATGGCCATGATACTCACAATATTGTTTTTTCGGGCTTTTGTAGCTCTGCTGTGCTACCAGTTCACCCCAATGTTGTAAATTTTGAAACACTGCCTCAGTAAAAACATCTACTCCTGCCCTGTATTTTTAGATCTTTTGCAAACAAAAAGTGAAACTGTAGTAAAAATCATAAGAATTTTTGTTACTTATCTGTGTATTATTTAAATGTGTGTTTTATGTCCATGAACTCTCTTGGGCTCTGTCCCTGATGCTGTCCAGAGTGCTGATCCTGGGTCCGTCAGCAGTGCAGGAACTGTCCGACGTGCTAGCTCTTGTTGGTGCCAGCAGACAGGAATGCCACTGGTGATAGCTCATGGCTACAAACACTACACTACAAACATCCCGTCAATCTGCTTGTCATTGCTTCCTCCTGTTTTATAGTCACAGATTGCTCAGTCATGGAATTGACTACACCAATTAAGCCAGTCCATCTAGTTTGTGTAGTGGAAGTGATAATTAGCTTCTGTTAGTTGTACGGTATGGTTCCCTGTTTGGTGTTTTTCCTTGCAGCTGTGTATCCACAGTCGGTGTTTAGTTTTACTCTTGTCCTGTTGGCAGTGTTTTGTTGTTTTGTATTAGTGTCCTGCTGAGTCATATATAAAGAGACTTTAACCTCTGCCAACCCTCTTTGTCACCTCTGTGATTGGGCCCTACCTACACCATGTTGCAGTTTTTTTTCCCCACCAATGCCCTGCTTCACATTTGCACTACATTTCAAAGCAGACATTTTGTAATTCTAACAGGAAAAATCCAGAGTGAAATCCCACAGTTAATACTTATATGGCGTCTGTACTACCCAGGGTCCACAGCAACCTGATATTTTCATTACTGGTTTTTCCAATGTCTTATTACCCTTTCCAGAAGGTTCTTCTACATGTTTCTGAGGAGAAATAATCATATGTTAAGATTACTGAAAAATAGATGACTCCCTCCTCTGCTTTTCCTTCTCTTGGCCTAGCTAACAAGCCATCTTCTCCACCTCCCTCTCCTTCCCTTTTGTGTCTTGAGGGTATATTTTTGCATGCCTCTCTGGCTTTGCACGCAAGTCAGATCACTCTTTATATACTTTGACCAGCATTTATCCCAAGAGAACGGACTGACAAAAATACCCTGTGTGGCGCGTCCAATATCTAAGATATTGTCTCATTCATACAGAACATATTCAGTGTCAGAACACGAGTAGATCTGCATGTACACAAAAACATATGCTAAAATTCATAAACACACGAAAAAAAACAGTATAAAATAGTTATACTTTCTGATGCATTTTGGCTGGCAAAGTGACTTGAATTGACATTCAGTGCAGTGAGTCAGATCAACTATCCGTATTGATCAGGAAAATGGCCTGAGGGTAGGACCGCTTCTTGAACCTGGAGGTCTGAGCACTAATCCCTACAATAAGACACTGAGACGCAGACCTGGGAATCGGTGTTTGACCAGGATGGTCTGGGTCTTTACAGGGTAATGTGGATGAGTGCAGTCATGAGTGCAGTCTGATCAGTGCTGAAAGCAGCTGTGGAAGGGTGTGGTGCTGAAATGTCACTTTCTGCTAACCCACATGTATCATGGGCCTAATTTAACATTAAGTATCTGCAGTAGGACTAGCTCTCTCCACAACCCCTCTGACATTACTGGCCCTGAACCATTAAAACACTGTCTGCTACACATATGCACAGACCAAAAATTACAGTGCAAATGTTCCACCCATCTTCCATCTGCTGCAACTTCTAATTGCATCCATCTGCATGACCTGTACATACAATACATCCTGCAGTGCAGATTTACACGGCATAAACACTAACACTAATTACCTTTGAAACCAAACACCCAGTATAGCTTTTACTTTTAATGTTTCCCTTGCAGATGCGAAGTCTTCATTAGCTCATAATTTCTTGTAATTTTACATCTTTTTGAACCAGCTTTATGGAATTTGAAAGCTAATGCTAGTAGCTACTTTGAGGGTTTTCTTTAACTATGGCCAAAGTTTGAATACTAGGTTATAGAAACATTTGCTTTTTCAATTTGAGAATAATAACTGAGGTTTAGTCATGTCTTTTTCCAACTTGGAAAAGGGTCATAGACCGTATATGTTCTTAAACCTTTTCAGTATCAGAACTGATTGAAGATTAAGTACATATCAGCAGAAAAACCGGATTATGTGACTCCTCTTCCCGTGTCCTCATGCTCAGCTGTAGGACTGACTTTTTTTTTATCAAGCTCTGCATTGTGTTGCCTGTGAGGCTCTGACAAGACCCATGGGTGTCTGTGGTAATGTATCTGGGTGTTGGTCATTCTACAGACCAGGTTTTACCTGAGGGATTTTGTTATTGTGACTAGAGTTGTGCCGATGGATGATGATCTGGGGGGTTGATAGCTTATTCCTTTGCCATTATTATTGTTTGTAGTATTAAATTAATATTAAATTTAATTTGCCCTGCCATAGTTTCTCGTCAGCATACCTTGCATTAAAGAGAGAGAGAGAGAGCGAGAGAGAGAGAGAGAAAGGTGCCGTAACAGCTGTTTCAATGGGCCTCCTGCTGATTATGAGTGAATATTGTGAATGCTCTGATTACTGAATACAAATAAATTGTGCTTTGTTCGTGATAACAATTTTGTTTAGTTTTAACATAGCTATAAAATGTATTTGTCATCCTCCTGTCATCACCCAGGGTATCAGAAAAAGAGCGAGGGAGAAAGTGGCAATCTCTTTGGTTGCTCTTTTGAGAACACCTACCCTGTTATTAGTAATACTAAGCTACAGTGCATAGGGCACCAGCAGCATTTTCGAATGCTAAAATCAGTATTTCTTTGAATTTACAACTAATAAAATCACACAATAACAGTAGCGATTATGACATAGCAATGAGATACTTATATGAAGTTGTATGCATTGTTTAATGCAATTGTATAATAAAACCATACAGCTGTCTTGCGTAATGGTTACAGACAATAAATAAATGAATAAAGTTATCCTTCAGATCAAAAGACATGTGTAGGATTGTTTGGCCTCGGCGGAGGGACGCACTCTGCTGAGTGTCATTCTACTTTCTTGTTTTGAAAGATAAAAGTGGCTTTTTTTTAAATTTAACATATATGTGTATCATTTTAGTGAAGTTGTGCTCCAGAAATGCATATCGTCATTCAGTATTATTGTTTCTAGGTCTGTTAGACCTGGTCCTAGATTGTTCTATGAAATCATTATAACTGCTTTTTAGACATTTTTCACCAAACATTTGATTTTTGTGAGTCAGTTCTAAACATTGGTAATAGGACTTTGTGGTATGATGTCTTGCTAGATGATATTTGGTCTCACTGAGGAGTACAGGATATGGTCTATTGTGGTTTACCTTGTCTATTATTCTTGTCATTTCAGTTATGTACATGTTTGTAGTGGGGACTAGCTAATGGTTACTGTTATTATACCAAAACTCTTCAAGCTTAATTTTAAGCCACAAATCCACTAGTGTAACACAAAGCCTGGTTTTACTGCAATGTGTCACTTTCACTCTCTTTGGGTCCTAGACAGAAAAAGTTGAAGAGCCTCACATTCAGCTCTGCTTACAGAATGATAACAACACACACACACACACACACACACACACACACACACACACACACACACACACACACATGCCAGAGGCTGAGTTAGAACAATACACTGACTGCAAGATTGTGTCCTGTGTGTGTGCACGCGTGTGTGCTTGTGTGTGTGTGTAGTACGACATGTGTGTGTCTGAGGTATTATTGCAGACATGCTTGGGAGGTTTCATCGGCTGAAGTCGGCTGCCTAAATCCTGCAGAGAGAGAGAGAGAGAGAGAGATGGAGAGGGGAGGAGAGAAACAAGAAGGTGAAGCGGAGAAACCCGTCAATGGGGAAAGTGAAGAAGAGAGTGGTGGAGAGAGGTGTTTTTAGCGGAATTAGATTGTTCCTGAGTGTGAGTCAGGCTCTCTGCTTCAGCCTAATGGTGATGGATGGTCCACCACTTTGAAACAATGGGACACACATAAATGTACAGCACAGTGAGGTGTACACACACACACATACCATGCACACTTTTATAGCCTTCAGCCTTTAAAGCAGAGTATATGCTACCTGATAAGGTTGTCAGGACCGGTTCATTCGAAGCATAATCCGTATAAATTGGTCAGACTTGACAAAATGGAGACATAAAACAACAAGTTTGAAAGAGATTGTTTGTGGAGTGAGGAAATCCTGAATCGCTCAGCACCTATTGTGATCAGTGATGCAGTAACCAACAACATGAAAAACTTCCATTAGCTCAGACTGGATTTGTTATAGGCCAAGTGGCTATATCAGACAAAAAGCAAGGCACTCTGATTTCTAAAGGCCCGTGTAAAAGACATCCCTGCCCTGGCATCAGTCACAAGCTATTACGGAGTTCACAGTACAGACCTGTGGAGTTTATGGACTGAGGGACTTACTCTTCCTACCTACCTGCCATTAAACTATCACATGTATAGGAAACAGAGGCAAAGGATTGTCAGATCCAGAAACAGACCAGCAAATGCAACATGGGAGGAACAATAAGACTTAATTTCACATTGTCACTTATATAGAAAAAGTAACACCAAAAGGACTTTGATTATCCCTAAGGTGTGAGTCCTAGACTCTCTCTTCCTTTTTCCTAACTGTGTTGAGCAATTGTAACAAAGCAATTTCCCTGGGGGGATCAGTAATGTTTTTCTGATTCTGATTAAGATTGTGTAGCTGTGATATACTGTTCATCGGTAAAAATGTTTCAAGACCAGTTAAGTTGATAAAGGTAGGGAGGACCTTGGATTTATCTTCTATCAAAATCACAAGGTTTCTGGCGACAGCGCTGAAACGAGAAAGAACACGCTCATAATAATACGTTTATGAACACTCTCTAGGAAAGCTCTTATATGATGTATTGTGTGTGTGTGTGTGTGTGTGTGTGTGTGTGTGTGTGTGTGTGTGAGAGAGAGAGAGAGAGAGAGAGAGAGAGGTCTGAATAAAGAGCTTACTTTTTTGCTGTAAGGAATGGTAATTGTGGTAATCAATTACAAATGATGAAAATATACAGTATGTCATTTATTACCACAGGGAAATGTGAACATAAAAGCATCATTGAAATCAACTGTGTGCTCCAGTTTCCTTCTGTTTGTGATGGCAAACCTACATTAACTGCATGCTCATTTAAATAAGAGGCAGCTACTGTCTGTTACCTCGACCAATTTCCAAAATCATCACATCGGGGATCTATCAAAATAAAATTATCATTCTATGATTAAAAAAAGAAGCAGATTTCATAAGAGAAGAGGCTTTAATTCTTTCATTGTGCATATTAGAAATACAGTACACTACTGTCTGTTACCTCAAGGAATTTCCACAATTATCACATCGGGGATTTATCTAAATGATCAGTCTGTGATTAAGAAAGAAGCTGATTTTACAGGAGAGGAGGCTTTAATTCTTTAATTGTGCAAATGAGAACTACAATACATTTGCTGAGTCTCACCTTTTTGTTTTTGTCTACCCTATAACCACAAAATCTTTTTAGATGATACTGACTTCATTGCACAAATTATTTTCCTCTCATGAAAAACGTTAAAACTAATTGCACATAATGGTACGAGACACTTTTGCTCATTTCATCTTCTTTCACATGGCCAATAATAAATAAAATGTAAACTTCAAAGGAAAATTTGAAGGTTGATTTTTTTTTTTTTTTTTCCATCTTTTACACATTCCTACATTCCTAGGCATTTAATAGCTCTTGCAGTCCCTGAGGCAGGTGGACTTTTTAATAAAGTGTGTCTATGTCTGTGAGGGTTAATATCAATGTGTGTGTTTGTGAAGATGTGACTGGGGTTATCTACAGTGGATACTCTGTTGAAGCTTTTGATAAAAGCGAATCATAGCAAAAAACCATAGCAATGCTGCTTGGAGTGCTGCTTGACACCAGACTTTGACACTTGGACATTGTTGACCCATTGACAGCAACAATAAATAAAGCTAGATCCACAGGAAGTTGAACTCTCAGCTAAATTCTTCCCAGTAAAAACCACTGTTCAGTGTTAGGTTGGATACCAGTCACCAGAGCTCCATTTGGACAGTTCAAATAGTGGGACCTGTGAACAGGGTCTCTGATGCTTTGGTATGTAAATTATGATTAGTTTTAGCTTTTGGTGTTTCAAAGATTCATTTCAGTGTTTTAAAGGTTGAAACACAGGAAGTGTTATGAAACCATTTAACTCAGGAAATGCAAAACAAAATGAAGTTGCTTGACATAACAGTTAGTGCTGCCCCAGTCTTTTTCACACAATCTGTACTTAACAACAGTTATGAATGGAATATATGAAAAGTAACTGGCCTTGCTATTTTTTTTCCCATTAAAGGGAATATAAGTGACATAAGATATGAAGAGGTCTGAAGAGGTTTCATTTCCCTCCAGTGCTGAGAGATGACCTCGGTTTGACTGCAGCAACATACACTTCCTTTGAATAAAAGAAATTCTGCTTGATAACTATTGATTTAAAAGTAATATAACAACTTTGTTCATGGATGTATTGTACCAAAGCTCAAAGGACAAGAAGCAAACCACAATGCAAATAAATGAATCCACTGCGTTTAACTTTGTTTAATGTTGATCAAGTTTTTGTTTGGGGCATCAACCATTAAAGTGCTGATTTGGCCTCACTGATGCTGCTGGTGCTCTTAGCAGTGAGCCAGAGCCAGAGTTTTCATCATCTTGCCACCTTATGATGATGTGTTCACAGTACGGTCTTCGGTGAACAGAAAGTCAATGATTGTCTCATTTTATTCTGTAATTGATGAAGCACGGAGATTCTACTTTCAGATTCTGCTATACTCTGACCCGTTCTGCTTTTCAAACCTTAGTCAGGCTGACAAACAGTGCACCGAGGTGTTGGAGAAGGGTGAGCTGGCATTCTCCTCATTTTGTTTGAAGTGGAAAAAAGAAAAAGTAGGATAGTTTTTTCCTGTTCTCTCAAAACAAAACATGTACTGAAAGACAAGTTTGCAGTTATCAAGTAAGCTCAAAATATTGCAACCTTTGAATGAATCCTGATAGATGGGAAAACTAGATTTAGTGAAAGTGAATGAGTTCTGAAAATACTTTTGAAAAAGGGTCAAGTATGAAGCTGAAAACAAGGAATGAAAAGTCGTAGCACCACAATGAGCAGGAGAGCAGAAGTGGAGATAATTGCAGAGCTAAAAGCAAGAACCAACGAGAAAAAATACTGCCTCACATTTGTATGCCTGTACCAACCAGCCAAGTTGCAGTTTACATCCATGTCTGTCCAGACTTGTAACGTATGTAATCAAGACTTTGAACAAATTTAATTAAAGGTACTAAGTGCATTTTGTCATAAGTAACGTATGATCAAATAATATAATGACCGAAACCTGCTTTTTGGCCTCTAGCCATGGCTGTCGCCGGTGTGGAAGTGTAACGATTTATTTTAACAACTATTTCACCTGAGATAGGTTGTGTAGTGAAAATATTTTTAGTGTTTTAACAGTTTGGTGAATGAGAAGGGGCACGGAGACACCAACCAGAAAGAACATTTTCACCTGATTCATGTGGCTATTGTGAAAGTGTAAGAAACAACTGAATTACTGGAAACTCATATTTTCCTATCAGGGACCTTTGTTCTGTAAAATACAGGAATTGACTTCTTCTGGTTCAATGAAGGTTTGCGATTGCCTGCACAGCTGCAGCGTGTTGTGCTGCAGGGTGCTGGAAATCTGCAGGACAAAAAAAACTGTGACAGCTGCTGTCGCCCACCGGATCTCTAGAAAGTGTTCTTTATTTCTACATGAGATGAAAATATATGGATGGAGAGCAAAGCTGGCTGTGAATCATATTCACTGCGTAACTTTTATGTCCTGTGGAAATTAAACATAATTTGTATGGCTTTCATATGGAGCAAGACACTAAACTCTTGAACAGCTGGGACCTTGAAAAAATATTGCATTGGCTTTACGATTTCAAAGTATTTATTATGTTAGAATCCGCCTAATTTGTCATTGGCAAGTTCTGTTAAATACTGTAATGTGCATTTTTTATTGTTATAATATATTACACATTGTGCTACGTGTTAATGTATTTAAAACATGGTGGTAGAGCTCTTTCCTACTCAGTAGTGTGTGTGTGTGTGTGTGTGTGTGTCTATTTGCCTTTTCTCATTCTCAGACACATTTCTCCAACACTTGTGCAAAGCAGTGTTTTTGTGTACCAGTGGATGCTATCAATGTCTTAGTTTCCACAGACGTTATCGTTGGCTGACATCCTATCTGACGGTGTTTCTACCTGGCAGTGGATGCAGGTTGCTGTGCTGGCTTCTGTAGATGTTGGCTGCAAGTCCCACTGCCGCATCATTTTTCTCCATCTGTTTCCTTATCTTATTGTCATTGTCTAAATTGTCTGCTTTTGTGTTTTGAACCTACTCCTAATCTTCTTGTGAGGTTTCCTTTGGATCTTTCATTTCTTCTCCGAGGGCCTGACATGTATTGTACATTATTTTGCTGCATTTTATTCTGACGGGCACTACAGTACGTTGCCTAAAACTACCCTTTGATTGATCGTTGATTAGTTAGACATACCCTAGTTGGCTCTTTTTTTGATTATATTGGGACTTTTCCAGTGCAGGTACGACAGATCGATTTGACATATCTTCTTGTGCTGTCAATCCTGATAACATTGTGGATTTTCTTTTGAATCCACTTTGGGCTTTGAAGTGTTTTCTAAGCTGTCCACAGGTACCCCAAGAAACCAACAAAGATGTAGAGAATGTGGCCAAATTCTGAACTCTGGTCTTGATGCTACAGTATCTAAATCAACGCAAATCAGTAATACACCCTCCAGCTGAGCACACACTTTAAAGAGGATGTCATGTTCCCTACATGTTGATTACTAATTTTATGTCTGTTTCTTAATCACCGATTCTTTTTTTTACCTTCTGCGATTTGTGTTCTGTTTCTTGCTTCTGTATTGATCCAACCTGGCCTTAGGGTCTGCTGAGTAGATGCCCCCACTGTCAGTCAGAGGATGTAACCTGTGACATTCACTCATATGCATGCACACACACACACGTACATGCATGAAATGGATACATGCACGGTGGGCCTTCTCCGAGTCATTTCTCCCGAGGCTATGTAATGTGCCACCTGTGTGTGTGTGTGCGCATGTGTGTGTGTGTGTGTGTGTGTGTTCTGCCCTTTGCAAATGTATGTCTTATGATTAATTCCTGTCATTCATCCCCATATTCCCAAAACCCATTCTGTGTCTGGCTCTTTATCTCCCTCTCTGTCTCTCCCTCTCTCTGTTTCACTCTCTCTTTCGCACTCATTTGCTCTGGTCAGTACCTCAGATTCTCTCTGACATTTTTCCCATAATCCTCCAGTTTCAGGAAGTTAAGCCCTGCAGGGGCCAGACTGACATTTAGGAACTGCTCTCTAAGCAGGATAGCTGAACTGCGGACTTTACATACAGAGGCACTCACACATTAATGCAAACACACATTGATACAGACACACACACTTGTAGTTATGTATATCCAAATTTTCTCATAGTCACCCACAAACCATCCCACAGTAAATATGCTCATATATGCAGACACATATAGAGCCACGTAATTATACTTCATTAATAAACACATGCTTGAGGAAAAATGAAGGACTAGGAAACTGTTAGCTAATATACTGTTTCATGCTGTCCAAGACACAAACGAAAACAAGTTGTTGGCATTTATTGAAAATGCACCATCTACTGAAGATAAACAACACAGGAAACCTTGTATGTTGAAGCAATATTAAGAGACTAATTGACCCATATCCATAAATAACTCATTGCTGTAAACTTCATGAGGGAAAGAAAAAAGAATTTTAATTTTTGGATATAAAAGTCATCACTTTATCATTTTATCCTATTAGACATTTGTTTTTAAATTGTGTCATATTTAGCACATAGATTCTTGAGTTAGGGCCAAAAACATTTTTTGTGAGGTCACAGTGATATTAACCTTTGACTTTTGACCACTAAAATCAGTTCATCTTTGTTTGTCCAAGATGTAATGAAATTCCCTCCAGGTGTTCTTCATATATCACGTTCACAAGAACGTTGGGGTCACCAAGACCTTGACCTCTGACTGCCAATATCTGACCAGTTCTTCTTTGAGTCCAAGTAAACGCTTGTGCAAAATCTAAAGGTATTCCTTCAAGGATATATCATGAGATACCAGAAGAGGCCAAAAAGGTCACAGTGACCTTAACCTTTGACCTTTGACCAGCAAAATCTAATCAGTTCATCCTTGAGTCCAAGTGAGTGTTTGTTCCAAATTTGAGGAAATTCCCCCAAGGCGTTACTGACATATTGCATTTTTGATAATAGGATGGACGGACGGACAAACGGAAAACATAATGCCTCTGGCCAGGGCTGTCGCCAGTGCGGAGGCATAAAAAAAGTTAGTGTCTTTCTCAAATACCTTTGTGTTTGAGTTTGTCCTGTACCATTATTTCTCTGAAGAGTTTGTGAGACATAATGTGTATGAGTATGAATGTTAATTGACCTTTATTGATATGTATTTCATCATTGTGACCTTAGGGAGTTCTAAGTAAGATTATAATCAAAACAATTTAATAAATTTATGCGTAAAATTCATTTAGTTCCCCAGTTTCAAGCCTACTCCTACATACCAGCATTAACCTACAACTGTGCAAAGTCTCGAACTTTGATTTGAATATGTTAACAAAGTCAAAAATCTCTTGGTGTGTTAATTTTACACTTGGATTTAATAAAGCACAAAAATGACATCTCTTCTAGTATTCTTTATATCAAGTTCTTACCAAATACTGTAGCTGATTATCAACAGCTATCGTGGGACCAGAATAATACAATGTTTTCCAATTTATGTATTTTCCTGATCCATAGATGGGCAAGAGTATCGAAACAGACCTTCCTCACTGAGCTGCTTGTAGGTGAATCAATCGTGCTTTCAGTCCAAATGCAGTTTACTGCTTGGTTCCATGGTTTTTGCAGTTCAGGTTCACAAATTATAGACTTTTGCTCACAAAAATGAATGACTCGCACCTCCTTTTCGAAAGAAGAAGCGAGTTGCTTCTCAAGATTGCTATTTAATTTTCAAGACAATCACACTGATTTTCAGCCGTGTTGACTATGCTTGTACTGTCATCATATCTGTGCTTACACCTACTCTACAGAGCAGAAGGCAAACAAACCAGCAGAAAAGAAGGGATTGGAAAGAATAGAAATTAGATGAAACATGGAGAAAACATGCAGGAAAATGTGAATGAGCAGAAAATAACTATGAAAGATGGGTTTGAAAAATAAGATAGTCGGGGAAACTGAATAGAGAGTGAACAAAGAGTGTAGGATAAAATGTTTCCACAGAAGCTAACTGTTGCTGTCAGCTAATTAATTTGGAAACGTTATTAGCTTGAAAATGATATGTGTCTGCATATGACCATTTGTAAAATGTGATTTGACTCCACAGTTTCATTTCTACCGCTCTAATTTAAGGTTTAAAAAAAAAAAAAAAAAAAAAAAAAAAAACTGCAGCTTTTGGATCGAGCTATACTGGGTCAGATTTTCTTGGGCATCTTGCCTGTGTTCTCTGAAACCTTCTGAAACTTCTGCCCCCCCCCCCTTTCCTTCTCCTTCTCAGTCCTTCCATTCATCCATCCTTCCAAAATCTCCTCAGCTTTTTAGTTTTACCCTTAAAGGCTTATTAGCGCTCCCTCTGTGTGTATATATGTCTAGCTGTCTGTATCTCATGCACTCCAGTCCTCTCATCCCTCACTATCTCCCTCCACATCTTACTCTCTCTCTCCTGCTCCCCCCACTGCCCAATAGCAGCCCCTGGCCATGGAAAGTTTTACAGATGTGAGTTGGCAGACCTTGTGTGGTTGGGTTTCTGTGTGTGTGTGTGTGTGTGTGTGTGTGTGTGTGTGTGTGTGTGTGTGTGTGTGTGTGTGTGTGTGTGTGTGTGCGCTGGCAGACCTTGAGACCTGTCAGTGTCTCACTGTGTCAAACGAGGACGCTGGCATCCTGCCGACCTCTCATCCCCCCTCTTTCTCTCTCTAATACTTTCTGTCTCACACATACACACACGCAATCATGCAAGACACAGACAGCTGAGAAATCCCAGCACAGCGGCCTCAACTGGGCGTAGATCTGAGTCTTGCAAACTAGTTGATAACTACCCTGCAGATTCTGTTTTATCAGACAGACAGAGGTGGACCTAAAAAGCAGTTTCTTTGCCTGGTGCCTGATCTGATGCGTCATACACGTCTCCCATCCCTGCCTGAAAGACATGCCGCTCTACCATCAACAAGTTAACTTGTTGCCTATCCCTTGCGGCCAGGAGTTGTTCATTGTACATTAGTTTTAACAAGAGGGTTCCTCCTTGCGTGTGCGACAGTGTTGTGGAACCACAAACTAAGGATGTGTAGTGCGCTTCAACCAAAGTGCTTGTTCGGTAGTCAAACAGAATCGCACACTCCTCTTCCCCCACACCTTTTCGAATGTGGGAATTAGTTGTCGGACAATTTTTGTAACTTCCTGTTGTTTGGATTTGAACTGCTTTTTTTTTCTTTTCTTTTTTTTTTTTTTTTTTTCATCCTTCCCACAACTACTTCCATCACTTTTTGAATGTAGAAACGGGCGCAACACTACAAATGCTTTCAGGGAGAGTCCAAAAAGTGTGCCATGTTATTGTGTGATGCATCACATGTCATCTGTCTCTGTCATGGCGGGCTTTTTGATCTGCCTTTGAATATGGCAGTTTGAAACGGCTTTAATACGTCTAATGGAATGCCATACAAACTTTTTCATATCAAGCACACCCTCATAGAATCTCTCATAGAAACACCTACTCTGACTGCTTTTCCATTACAAACTACATTTAACGAAAGAGAGTAAAAAAAGTTGTCAGTCTTACAAATGTATTGCAGTATAAGAGAATATCTACCCAGCCAATTTGACCAGTGGCAAAGTGGTGTGATGAGTTACAGTTCTTCAGTGTCTTGTATTAGTGGTCAGACAAAAGAAAACTCTTTATGTGCTGTAAAGTTTGATCAGGCTTGTTTTTATTATCTAAATTCCTCAGAAGTTGTGGGATATTTTTGACCTTGAATTTACTTTTGCTTTTTAAATTCTAACTTGCCTATTGTACTGAAACAAAATGGTGAGATGATCTCAGATGAAATATGGATAGAGCCTAAGCTGTCAATCACCCCAACCTGCTGCTCAGGTTCAACACAGCGCTGGGCACACACAGAGCTGTTTCTCTCTAACTGCCGTGTATGTACTGTTGTACTGTTCTACTCTTTTCCATGCTCTCTAAGTTTAAACCTGCCTTACTGACATAACAGCACTAAACCTACTGTAACATAAAAAATGAATTTATTTGAAGCAATGCAAGTGAAATCAAAATTACACTAAATCAAATCATGTCAATGGTTTTCATTAAATTTATTTTGGAAAACTAAGGTGGGTGGATTAGGTGTTTCTCACTAATATGCCACGCTCTGCTCTACATGCCAGGTGAGAGCAGCTTCAGATGGTGCCCAAAAATGTGCTTGCACAGCTGTTCTTGTGGAGTTTTATTGACTTTAATAAGGGGCCCAGACATGACTGCCATAAAGAAAAATGGCATTTCCAATATTTTTTAACCTTTTTCCCTTTTTATGTGTTTCCAAAATTATGTTTTATGTGTTTTGGATTTGTGTGTTCTTGTACAACTGCCAAAGTGGTACAAATTTTTTATTTTTTTTTTTACAGCTATAATATTGCTGTTCTCTGATGGTAGAGATGGAAATGTAGCAATTACAACAGATTAATTGTTACGCTGGACCAAAATGTTGAAGATTATAGCAGTTACTTGCTCTAACTCATGTGATCAGATTGAGCAAGATAAAATTGATTCACCTCTGCGGGAGTGATGTTCCATAGTGTGATTTGTTGCATGTTGTCTTGAGAACAGACAGTATGTTCTTGAGCTCTTAATTTGTGTTTATGCTTTATTCATTTACGGGCCTCACGCAGATGAGGATTAATGTGAACTGAGGGTATCGTAAACCAAACAGTTTGTTATTTCCAGCCACAGGTGTTGCTAAAATAGAAAAATTATATACTGTATATACACATTGTTGTGCACTGACATGTTGGCCTACCGTGATGAAAACCGTTAGAAAAATTAGAGGGTTTGCGACACCACCTTTGGTGAAGTTACACATTTTGCAATTTTAGCAGATAAAATGGGTGTAATTTACATAAACTGTGCCTGGTCCTGCCGTAAATATGTCACATACCGTAGAGTGTAATTTATTCTCGACAAACTCCCACTCACACACATTTACCCTAACATCATGTGACAAATGGACAGTGATGTGACCCACCAGTATGAAACAGACAGTTGCCACAGGGAAGATAAATTTAAAGTCATCACGCTCCTTTTAAATCTATTTCTCTCTCTGCTGTTCCCTGCCCTCTTTCTTTCTACTTTGTTCTCTTGTCTCCCCCCCCCCTCGTCTTTCTCCTCCTACACGTGCTGCTCTCTTTTCTCGACCTTTTTTCTTTGCGCGTCTGTCACTTTATCTGAGTTTGTCTATGTTTCTCTCGAACTGGCTGCAAGGAGAGCAGATGGCACTGATCCATAACTTGGTTAAGTGGCTGACTTTAATGAGGAAGGACATACTCGCAGAAACAGAGCGACAGCAAGAAAGATGGAGCTTAAGGGAGAAAACCAGATGAAAGCTTGAAAATTCTCAATATGTGAGACACAGCTCAGTCAGGAAACATGTGAGCTGCAAAGTTTAAAACCTTTTATGACAACAAATGGTAACAAAGAAATATTTGGCATTCAGTGCTCCTCAATGTTCTTCAATATGCCCTACACAAACCGAGCACAATACAAAACATGGATAAGATGAACCATGACACAAAACCTAAACTTAACCACATAGTTATCGTTATAACCATGATGATGAAGCTCCCCATACCTTAATGACGTAAGCATTTTAACCCAAGTCATCTTCTCCTAAACCTAGCCAAGTTATTTTTGTGTCTAAACCTAACCAACCCTTAACTCTAGTGGTGTCACATCGAAAATGGGTTCATTTTTCAACAGTAATTTGTAACAGTGTTTGAAGACACAAACAAATGATGTCCTCTTTGCCAGTCGGGATGTCGGATCAGTACACGCTCTGTGTGTTGTTCTAGGGAGTGTGGACAAATGACGTATTTTGTTATTTTAATTGGGAGGGTGATGGAGGAATTGATTGTTGGAATATGCAAGCTGTATTATTAACAAAGATATGCTTTGGTATTTAACACTTAATCCATCTTTTTGATGATCGTGTGGTCTCTGTGCAGGTTGATTTTATGGCTGGAAACAAGAAGTAATTAGAAAAATATAAAATACGAAGATAAATTACTTAATGATTAGCCACTGATGCAGAGGATAAATTTTATATCACCAATTTTCTCTTCTTTTAAATGAGTGATGAGACGGACAAGCCAAATCTAGCCGAGCATTGTAAATCAGCGTCCAGCCACCGGAAACCAGACTTTACTCAATCAGTGAAGAAAGGATGAGGAGTAGCAGGGCTGTCAAGAAGTCCTTGACTGATGCAGGTAATCAGAAACCTGGGTAATACAGCAATGGTGTACATGGGAGTGCATCACCAGGGTGTCTCTATGTTCCATGGCGACATCACATCTGTATGATCAGTATGAGAATCAGATATTCGAAACTGGGGTAGTAATATGCCTGTAGATGAACTAAGCACTCTCCAAAAATAAGCGCAAAAAAAAAAAGCAATAATCAACATTAAACTTAACAGTCTTGGGAAGATATTACAATCGATATATAACACTGCCATTGATTACGTGGTGGAAATCCCAGCCACTTTATATTGGAATTCACAGTTTCTTGTGTTCCTTGACTTCATGGCTGTAGAGGACAATTAGATTTGTATAGTTTGTACCACTTCTACCCAGTGTCCAACTGTTCTGAACTTTCCTGATTGTGTAGCAGCTCTGCAGGTTTTACATGCTGTAGAATGGCTCCCTTTTTGCTCAATACCACGGTTTAGCTTTGCCTGTCCTTTACTGCTGCAGGGATTTACAGTGGCAGTGTCCCGTGGGGAACGAACAGGCAGGGGCTAAAACACTTTCATGAGGGTGTCTTTTGGGCAATAGACTCACTGTGTGTTCTTTGGTTTTGGCGTACTAAAGCTATTTCGTTGGGATTTGATCAAACTCCAGTCCCAATTATCTGATCATAGACAGGTCAGTACTTTCATCAGGAGAATAGACAATGACTTGACCTCAGAGGGGGGGGGGCACCCTTCCTTAAAGGAAGTCTTCACTGTACTTTCAGATGGACTCCAGCTAATACTCTGATTTTTTTCATTTAATGTTACATTTCTATGAAGTGACATATTACACATTTTCTCCTACCAGATAATAACGAAGAAATCAGGTTACTGTTGAAAAACAGTAAAAAATTTGTAACCCTATTTTCTGTCAACAACACAATTTCAGAAAAGTCAGGATCATATGAAGAACGAGGTCAATGTTGTTATTGGTGGAGAAAACAAGATTGAACCATAGCAAACAGTTGTTGATTCATTGCTGTTTCATAGAAGCGCTCCAATAAAAGGTTTGGGCTAAAACATCTGAGACACAGTGGTCAGAATAGTGTGGGGCAAAAAACCAGAATGATCTTTCATTGAAAAGTGATCGTAAGAGTGTGTGTTACCATAGAGATACAAAATGTTTGGAGTGGCAGTTTCGAGGAACATAGGAGGAAAAAAAAAAAAAAACAAATATCACATGCCTTCTGACAGACATCCATGCACAAAGAGACACACACAAATAAGCTTTACCAAGACATACACCAAATTCAAAAACTCCACGGGTCCTCAGTGCGGTGATTGGAGTAAATTAGAAGCAGACAATAGCCGACCATGTTCCTCCGGAAAAGAAAGAAAACCCTGACCAGACTGGAAATATAATCTCCTTATCTCCTCATTTCCTCTCCCATCATTCTTTCTACTATCCATTTCCTCTTTTTATTTTTATTTGTATATCTCACTCCATATCTCTCTTCTTCCTTCTTCTCCTCCTTTCACTCACTTTCTTCTTCTCCTGTTGTTTCTCTCTCATCTCCTTCACACCTCTTTTTCCCACCGCTCAGCTGCATTGTTCTCCTCTCTCCTAACGATTGGAGGTTGAAAAAAAAATAGTTTGTGTGTGTCTAAATCTCTTCGCTGTAAATTGAAACAACAATTATTATAACCCTCTCTGCTTCCCTCTTAAACACAAACTTAAATGGGTTGTTAAAGGATGGAAGGCACAACTTATTCTACCTCACCATCAGCTTTTTCAAATAGAGTAATAGGGGATTGACTGGCTTTAGAGAGGAATAACTTCAAGATTGAACGTGGATTAAGATGTAATGGCACGTTAGAACAGCAGAAGGCAAGAATGTTGTAGATTAAAAGGATGTTGTACTAAAGGTGTTTGGCTTAAACTTTTTTGACAACTATTTAAATTCTTATAAACACTCCAATTCCCACTTTAACGATCTCAGAAATTTACCCAATTTAACTTTTTTTGGAACTGTTTTGCAAATCACTGAAAGGTTCTCACTTCGCACAAGTTCATCTTCCCTATCACATCACATCACATCACATCACATCACATCACATCAGGTTTGTTCATGCCGCACGAAAACAATTCAAACCCAATCTACGGAAGCATAATTTAAATGTTGTAATGTTCAGTTTATGTTCCCACTTTGAAATCACTCGACATTCTAAAACTGAGTAAGCAGTAAGAAAATGATAACGTTTCCAGTTGATATCAGTGCTCATCTTGTATCTGCGTCACTGACGGCATTGCTGCTTTTACACTGTCAATGGCGACATAAAAAAAAAAAAGAAAAAAACACATCAGGGAAATTTAAAAGTTCACAGCCTATGAACAGCCCATGCAGCCAGGCTATAAAGAGGAGGGCGTGGGGTGGGTTATGCATACAAAATATTCTTGAACACCTTCCCAGCTGGCAACAGATAATGGCTCTGCTGATTTTTGGGAGGAAGTTTTGTGGGGTTGGCTGGTAGTTGGCACACTCAGTGCCTGATGGGCTCTTTGGCATAGCTTTGTAGAATGAGCCAGTGGCTGAAGGTGCTCCGCTGGATTGACAGTGTGTCATGGAGAGGGGTGGAGGTCATTTCCCATTATAACAGAGTTTTGCTAACATCCTTTCCTCCAACACTGCCAGTATACCCAGGCTCAGTCCAAGGTCAGAGCTTCTGTAGCCTTTCTCAGACTCCATGTGTCCCCAGAGTTGACGTTGCCAGCCCTGCAGCATATTATAGCACAAAACGGACACTGGCTGCAGCAGTCTGATAGACAATACATAAGAATGTATTGTACAAGTTGAGACACAAGAGCCTCCTTAAGAAGACAAGCCTGTTTGCTGGTCTAATCCGTTTTACTGTCTAACTGCAACTCACTCTCTCTCGTTCTTACCTTTAAAGTTGATCCTTTCCCCCCCCCCCCCCACACACATGTTAATCAGGTTTGCACAAAAACTTTGAAAAGTATACACAGTCTCCAATGAAATGAAACTGGCCTCAGCTGGGAGAAGCTTACACCAAGGATGTCAACATTGAGACAGATGAAATCCTGATTTTTCATTTTAAATCACTTCCCCTTCATATGAACCATAATATATGTTTCATTTCAAACATTAATATTTGTCTTCTTACCTTGTGTGTCTAACAGGGAGAGAGAAGATAATAAGCAAATGAAACTTGTTGGATGACCTTGATGTCCTTGATGAATCCAAGAGAAAGGTATTGTAACAAATCTGTGTGTGTGTGTGTGCTGCTTCATTTGGTTTAACACTTTTTACATTATGAAAAGGCTGACAGCAACATCAAATGATGTTTTTTTAAAAGTAATAAAGAAAATGGTAGGGCTGTAGTCAAGCAAAGAAACTCCGGGTGAAATGAAACCGCACTTACTCTCAACCCATCTATTGGTCGTGTGGAAAAAAAAAAAAATCTCTAGATTAACTTAATAGGACACAGTGCAGTGACTGCACAGGCAGCCTTATTAAAGGCTGGTATTTGCAGCATAACATGTTGAAATATGCCAACACTTACATGTTCACACTGAAAGCCTCAAGTGTGAAAAATGAAAGTTGATGGAGCATCCTAACACAGACAAGTCAGACCACTGTTTTTAGATGATAAGTTTACGCTTAATATAACTATTATGCCTTTACATTTCAACAAAAAGCAGCCACAACTTCTTTGACACGATGTCAGTTAGTTTGGAGCCGACGCTGAGTAAACGTTAAATAAGTTAGACCCAGCAGTTCAAAGTTGCGAAAATAGAGGATGTTTTCAAAAATACCCCTCAGGTTCACAGGTAGTTTTACCCTCCTGCCGCCGTAATACTGGATTACTCCTGGAAGGCTATTGATGTGGACTTTCCTCCTTATGAAAGTAACAGCGGGGAGACTGGTCAGACAATAGCATTTAGACCAAACGAGTCAACTATAAAAGTCATCAATCTCTGGTATATTACCTCTGACAAAGCATAGCAAACATTCATTAGCACATATCCCCAACATGCTTTCTTCCTCTTTCCTGAGAAGTTCAGTTGCTGTTCGGCATTTAATGCAAGAATCCTGAAGTTTTGTTAGATTTGGTTCCATTTGTGGTGGTCTGGTGGTCTCATGAAGCAGATTTGTAGTTACTTATAGTACATAAGAAACTTGATATCCAGCAATAATGGATGAGGTGGAGGCAACCGACAGCATGATGTGACGTCAAAGCGGAGTGTCCTTGGTATTATCTGTTGTTTGTTTTTTATATATCACTGAAAACTATGGGCTGTGAATATTCTTTCTTTTAAGATAGTTTTAACGTACCTTGTTCACAGACTTTAGGATTGTTTTTGAATGGTTGAGCAGAACCATTTTTGAGAGATTCTGACTTACAATTTTACGAATGGACATGTGTGTGAATAAAAACCAGCCCGAGCCTTTTGAGTCAGACTGGTCCACCAAAAACCATCATGTAGTTTGTGAATAAAAGCTGAATCAGGAATACCTTTTTATATGACAGCCGACCACTACAACAAAAATGACCATATAACACTAACAAGTATCAATAAAAACTGACCATTAATAACTGTATTGTATTTCTTCTTTTCACTTTCCACTCTCTATAGCTACAAGTGAATAGGCTATAGAGAGTACGAGATTAGAATTCAAACTGGACAGTAGAGCAGTTAATACAGTGACAGACATATTTGAATTTTACTGGCTTTTCTTCCTTCATTGGATCTTTTAAATTAAAATCCTGTGGGTCTGAGCTAGTCACACAAACTCTGAGTACTTTAATCAGCATATTTTTGATGAAAGCAGAGCAGAAAAACGAAGCTATACAACATTATCCTGCTCAGTAAACTAGATTTCCTGTTGTCTTCTGGCCACTGCTAATGCTGTAAAACCTGACTGGTGTTTGTGCTGGACTCGCTGGGAGCTGTGGGACCGATTCCACTCTGTATACTCTGCTCCTCGTCTCTGTTGTCTGCAGAGCTTCTGCTGCTAGATGCACAAGTTTGAAGCATTTGGCTGCCTGAGTATTTAAACAATGATAAAAAGAAAGCAAAGATAGGAACATAGATTTTAGGGGGGGGGGGCGATTTTATTTATTCACATTGATTCACCAGGCTAAGTTTTGCAGTTGCCCCACCAGGAAAAGTTGTGGGTCTCCCGTTGGCCTCTTTCCCACCGGAAGCAGTTATTTTCTGTAGCCATGGTATTTGTTATAGACCCCACTACAAGCAGATATGTTGTGTCCAGGGCTGGATGACAGCAGTTTCCCTTGCAGCGTCATATCTGCCAGAAAACCATTTTAATGAAAAGAGCAATCCAGTTCAGGTATGTCCCACATCAGCGAACCAGCATTTCCACACCTTTAATTTGGCAGGAAGGGTAGACCCTGTCAGACCCAGAGAAAACCATGTCATGGCGGGCTGTGTTTAATGGTACACAAAAAAAAATGTCAGTGAGCTGCTCACATATTGTATTCTTAAACCTTATTTATCAAATAAGTATCAAGCAGATGGATCCACATGAATAAGTGCTAGGCAATTAATTCACACTTGTGGTTACTCATGTTTTCAAGGTTTTCAGCCTTTAAGGCCCATATCAGTAGAGAGTGATATCATTCAGATTCCCATCCTGTCAACAAACCAGGGAAAGAAATGGAGCTGAGGCAAGGAAGTAAATCCATAGTGTAGCATGTATGGGCAAAGAAAAGGCATTGACAGGACTATTGATTGTATTGATTGAAGCAGCTGTAGCGATGAGTGGGCATTGCGGCATCTATGATAATGGAGTAAAGGATTTGACTTAGAGGGCTTGGCAAGCATCAATTGAAAAAAAAAAAAAAAGATACTTGTTTCATGAATAAATGATGGATCCATGTTTTAATAACTAGCTTGACATTTTTCTTCAGTGGTTGGCTTCAGGTTATGCTAATAAAATGGATGGGTTTATCAGAGAAATACTATTAATAATATATTAGAGAGGCACTCAATAATGGAATAATGTAGCACAGACTGACAGTTTGGACTATTTTGTTTTTGTTCAAAAACTTAGATTGTATTGCAATTCCAAAGAGTAAGGGGTAATTTAGTTAAATGGCACTGTCTTCATCACAGCAGCACAGTAAATAAAAATCAGCTATGGGATGAAGGGGTGGATGGTTGGACCGTTAGATAAATGTTGGATGAATGACAGTTAGAGGGAAGGGAGAATGAGTAGTTTGAAGGATGGATGGATGGATGGATGGATGGATGGATGTGGTGAGGTCATGAGTGTAGAGCAGGGATGCATGAAAGGAGGGAGAGTGAAGGACAAGATGGGAAGATGGGAAGTCAGAGATCAAGCTAAGACCACATCAATGAAAAAAAAAAGTGAGAAGATGTGAAATACAATTGTTCTGGATGAAAGAAATAGAGAAATTTGATCTGTCTCTACAAACTCTGACCTCACCTGTATTCATGAACAACATAAAACAAAAGAAAAAAGCCCTTGTTTGAAATATGTAATCAGTGAATATCAAACATTGTATACATCTCTGCTTTTTAATAATACATTAAGCAATTTCAATTCACACTGTAAGTAGTGTTGCTGTGTTTGTTTTTCATACAAGCAAATAGAAATAACCTAATTGCGTGTTCTGTCTCTGTGTCTCTGCATCTGCATTTAATTTGTTTTTAGCTTCAGAATACACCATTAAACTGGAAAACAAAAAGTGAGGCTGGAGACGAGACGAGAGAAACAGTAAAAAATAAACTGACTTTCTTAGCTGTGTGCAATTAATGTCAGTGTTACCCTCATATCTCCCAACACATTCTGTTTGAATAAGTCAGAGTTGCAACATGTTTGATCATGAAAACCGTTACATCATTAAAATCTAGTTCACTTATGTTTTGTTTTTTTTTGTTTTTTTTCCCACATGTAATCGTTGCAGAGTTGCAATTTTAAAACTCATTCTGCTCCAATAATCTATTTGATTCTGTACCACAACGTGACTGTTGATTGTTGCAACTTTGACGTTATCATATTGTTTTGTGCAGGAAGGTGGACAGCCCACAACCTTCACTGTTTTGTATGAATTATTAAATGGTGGGAAAGATGAGAGACAGCGAGAGAGAGTGCATGGGAGATTTTACAGACTGTGGTGAGGTTTATTCTCGAGCAAACATGTTTGGAAGGGATGCAGTTATTCCAGTGGAAGGGTTCTTGAACCTCTGCAGAATCACTATCTTTAAACCTGCTAATTTATTTATTTATTTTTAATCTTTTAACCTGTGGTATACTCAAATATACAGCTTGACATTTATTCGAAAGTGAATGTGCTTCAAGTAGTGATCAGTTGTCAGCAGCAATAACAGAGAGATGCTGGTGCTCAGCACTTCATAATAAAAATGGTTTATTTTTACAGCTGTATTTTCTCTTCATTATTTCCCATTAAGTATGTAAACACCATCTCATAGAATTTAAATTTGAATATTAGTAATTTGCAAAAGCACATAAATTTGTAAGATGTAATAATGATAAAGAAATTTCTCTCTTAACGTTCTTTTGTATAATGTCCAGTGACAACATACAGTACGCGTTTTCCTTACAATCTCCACCCGTAGTAACTAAAGCATGACTAAACTTTTTTTTTATGTTAATGTATGGTACCCATAGCACTTGATTAACATTGGAGAAAAGGGACTGTGGTCTTGGTTAAATATGGGAAAAGTCCACCGTGACTTAAAGCATTAGACTGTTATTGTCTAAATCTAATCACATGTATGACACAGTCTCCGGTGTCACGAGTCCTGCTCTTTGTATGAACACCGTCCAGTGACTACCATGTGGTACATAAATGTGGCGCTGCTCACACTACAATAGATAGATAAGTAGAAAGCAAACATAATTCAGGCAGCAATAACATTGCACTTCAAAACGTAATCGACCAAACAAAGGAATGGAATATCAATGCAATTTCTGAGAGACAGATCTGGACAGGAGACGGCTTCTGTTTTGGTTTATTTATTATCAAACTATTTATTACAACATTTTCTTCTTGCTGTATTATGAACAAGGTTAGAGTTTATACTCTATTTCATATTTCTGAGCTCGAGTTGCTTTAATGTTTAGTTGCTCTATAATAAAATGGGTTTGATGGTATGTTTTAGCCGTTAGTTTACCTGTCACTTCTGTGGGATTTAGTCTCTTTTGCTTTCTCTGTTCTGCCTCTGTATAATGTTTATAGCTGATCTGAAATACTTTACATGTAGTGATTATGTTTACTTAGCGCTTTCAGTAAGACATCATATATGTGACCTATATATGTTGTGCATTATATGTACAAACAAGACATATCATTAGTTTCACATTTTTCACATTACATGACAAAATGGGCAGCATTGGATTTCTACACCTCTCGCATCTGGACTGTGCAATTTCATCTCAGTATGTGCTGAAGTGCACTACCTACATATTTATGCTTCAAACTAGATTGAATACACATTGATTCTGAACACCAGTATCACATGAAATAAAACATACCATTAAAAAGAACTTGTGAAGAAAAAAATGAAAAAAGAGAGAGGGATTAATGGGTTCTGATGTTTAAAAACATGAAAATAAGGTTTAAATGGGTTTGTGTGGTCAGAAATTCCCTGAAATTGAAACCAGTGTGTACACCTCAAACATCGTGAAAACCCCAAAAAAGCTGGAATTAGGATGGTTTGATTTACGTTTTGCATTGTATTTTGTGCCGCACACTGGAAGTATAAATGCCATTACTTATGTTAAGTTTGTTAAATGTGCAGTATGCACCAGTCCCACCAAGGAAATTTGAAATATTTTGATAGGTGGTATCAGTTTGACTTTTTCTTTTTTTTTGACAGGTTTTAAGTTTTGTTTAAAAAATGTAGTTGCCATCAAAGGAAGAGAAAAGGAATTGAAGGAAACGCATACACACACACACACACACACACACACACACACACACACACACACACACACACACACACACACACACACACACACACACACTCCGCTTGGACAGACACACGGGGCCCTGGCTTGACATAATAGCTGATATGCTGGGTCACGTTCAGAAGACATTGCAAGTGTGTGTTTTTGTGTGTGTGTGAGAGAGAACAAGTAGAGGACATGCAGCCTGGAGCAATGAATTCCAATAGCTTGGTACCCTAAGGATACACACATAGACATGCACACCTCTGAAACCACACATACACACAAATTCAAACCATCAGACCAACAGGCAGCTTGTAAAGCTGGAAACTAAGCAATGTTTTATTCAGAACAATACAGGCGCCTAAAGGAAATGCTAATGAAGAACTTTGAGATTTCTTACATTCTGTATACTCAGAGATGGATTGATTTGTTATGTGAGTTTGTAAGAAAGTGCTTTCTGTTTGTGAGTTTTTGCATTGCATTATTCAAGGCAGAGGCACAAACACACACAAAGCAGCATTCTCAGTGAGGCTTCGGGACATATATGAATCCATACATATGTCTCATTTCGCATTCTTCCATACGTACACTCGCTACTTTGAGTGCAGAAGTGCATTCACACAGACAATTATGGCAACATACGGTGTACTATGAGTACCCGAATGATGCAGCCTACTTCTCACCTTCAGTAGTTGCCATCTTGGCTACGTGGCAGAAGAGGAGGGCCCACCAACCTATTTTCTAACTTGTAAAAATGCCAGACGGGGAAGCTGCCGCTGTTGTGATGGTTTCCACAGCAAACACTGCACCATACAAATATAAGTTATGTATGTCTACAAAGTGCATATGCACAAAGTGTTTTTTCTTTTTTCATAAAGTACCACTATACAGTGGTCAGATAGAAGCAGAATCTTTATTGGGTTGATTTTGCAGTCTGTAATGATTTGGTACCATTAAAGATAATGTGAATGCTAGCTAGCTAGCAAGCTAACAGCGGCGATCATCATTTTTGGTAACTGCACAACAATTGTGTGCTTACGCAGTGTACTACATGGAAATATACTAACGGACATATCCGAAATTAGACATTGCTTTGAGGGGCTTTGGTTTTGTTGGCCTTGTTGGACTAGACGGGGATATGTGCTTTGCTCAAGGATGGTTAGGTGCTTATACTCTTAACCTGTCTGACTATGGATTATATTCAGACTGCTGTCATCTCTCATAAATATGATAACAGCAAATTAAGTATCAATAATTTGCCCATTTATCACAAACAAGTACACTCACCAAACCCTGTAGTCATATAATAAGTTAGAAGAGACAAATTTAGGGAGAAACATGCAAAAAGAAATGCAGTCTCCAAGGTGAAAGGTGACATTTTCTCTTGATAAAGCAACACTCACATACTCTATGATTCAAGTGTATACGCTACTTTAAGTTTGCTTTTTATCCTGTGCATGCTGGGATTGGCTCCAACCCACATCCTCCCAAGCATTATTTGGTTTAACAGTTCCTGTTGAAGGTGTCTGATGTGGTTAGAACTCATTGGCCCAACAACTTATCACTGAATCATCACAATTATTTCCTTTTACATGAACTGCTCTTTTGTCAATTCTTTTCAGTCAGTTGTGTCTTTACATCACCGTCAAGACTTGAATTCTCTCTTTGTTTTAATTTCCTTTATTAGTCTGCAGACAAAGAATTGAACATAGAAACAGGCAGGCGGGCAGCTGGCCAGTTTTACAGACAAATGTTCAAACAGACAGTGAAAAACGGCCAGATCAACATAATAACTGTCTGATATGCAAATACAGCAAACAGTGATTTGCTGCCTGTGTTGAGAGAGGTGTGGAGCCAGTTCATCTGTCGATTACTCAGAAAAATGAGGAGGGAGATAAAACGGATCTCTGGCTGTGTGTTTTTGTACTTCCATCTTAGAGTCTGTTTTGTACTGCACGTTGAAAGTGAGGACATTTTGAAATGTGAGGACATTTTGGTTAGTCCTTAAATCTCTGGGTTTGGAGTTGATGTCAGATTTAGATTAATTTTAGGCTTAAGGTTGAGGTTAGGCACAAGTATAGAATTATACTTTTTGAGTATCCGTGTGTTGCACAAGACCACCTCAAACGATGATATATCATAGGGCCAAGCTTCTAGAGGAACATTTATGTATGAACTGTTAATAGTCAGAATCAAAGTGTCCAACCACGGGAGTATTTTATTATTTAGAATTTCTATTTTAACACTGTTTTTTGCAAACTCTTTCACATGCACATAGAGAGTTAAAATTTCAAACAAAGCTGACTTTGTTTCTCACTGTCAGGTTGTGATCTTAGTGTTT
This sequence comes from Seriola dumerili, assembly GCF_002260705.1. NCBI lineage: Eukaryota > Metazoa > Chordata > Actinopteri > Carangiformes > Carangidae > Seriola > Seriola dumerili. The sequence goes on along the minus strand of NW_019174365.1, from coordinate 8,080,612 downwards.
TTATTCCAATTTGCTTGGCCCACAAGCTTGCCGTTAGCATTGCCTCCAGCTGTGTGCCTTTTGATTTGAATGAGGCATGCTACTAATGCCAAGAGGCCATTTCTGGCAAAGTGAAATGTAAACTTTTTTTTTTTTTTTTTTCCATGTGAGTCAATGACACAAAATCTTCTCATTTTTGTAAGCATATTATTTTATTATTTGCGTCCCACTGCATCCTTCAACCAGCGCATGTGAGTGTGTATATGTGTTTTTATGATTTTTTTTCTCCAAAGCCATAGTCTATAACAAGCTCAACAAAATGATGAACTATATGAGCTCAGTATGTATGTCGAAGGTCCAGTAATACATGTACTATATGGTGAAGTAATTCAACAGAAATTCAAATAGAAATTAAATATTAAAGTTGATATGCAGATCAACTAAATAACTACATTACTACATCAGTACAGTTTGGGAATAGAACTAGAACCTCCCTACAATATATGAATACCAATGTGTGCTATATGTTACTGACTGACATATTGGTTTTACCTTCTGCATGATTACATGTCCTTATTTTATGTCCCTTAAAATAAACTTCACAGAGGTGTCATTCAACTCACAATTACTTTTTTGGATTACATAATAATTTACAATAGTTCTAGTTTTTCTGTCCACCCCTTGTCCAGTAGATACAGGTATGTTTTAAATAAAAAACACCCAACACTAGAATAGGAAATTATTGCCAAAAACCTCTTGATCTCTTACAGGAGCCTTATAAAGCTCATTCTGCCTCAGCTGTGCTCTGCTTTCTCAGAAACGTCTGCCACTGATCTTCACTAACATATTCAAGAGCCTTGAGGTTTTTGGGTTTGACCACTGCAGCACAGCACTCTTCCACCCTCAAGGCTTTGTCTGTACCGGATGAGAATCAGCCACATTTTTAAGTCATCTGTCTGTCCGAACAGAAACGGTTTCATTCTAACAAATGTTTCTGTCTGCACCAGCTCTGTGCAGGCTGGAGCTTCAGCTCCATCACTCATGTACTGTTACAACCTGAAGCGTTGTTCTATTGTTGAAATCTAGTTTTCCTTCTACTTGCACCCATAAACCAAAACCTTTGGCCTCCATTTATCAATATTCTTATAATTGAATGTTCTGAGGTTAAACATATTCAGTCGGCCATGGAGAGGGTAAGTGAGAGGAAGATGGAGAATGACAGACAGAAGTACTGAGGAAAAACTCAAACTTTGCACAATACTGTGAATTAAAGACTGAATAATACTTCAGATGAAAATGAACTTTAACTTTCTATACTGAAAAACAAGTTATGGAGTATTTTAAAACAGTTTATATCATATAAGAGCAGGAGAGACTAATAACTTGAGTGGGACTACCAGATGCACGAGGACGCAGTATGTGTTAGGGGTTAGGGGTTAGAAGAGAATAAGCTTAGATTCCCTTTAGCATGTAGGATATTTGTAATACAATGTTGGGAATGATTTAGATTGTCACAATTATTACTCAGTTCAGTGTGCTATAAATTGATAACACCTTCAGATCACCACAAATATTGTCCCTCTGTGCAACCTCAGAAAAGAGATGCGTCAAAGAAATCTGTCTCGTATTTAACGTCTTCTGTTTCCATTTCTTCCCCCTCCGCACTCTTTTTCAGTCAGTCGTAATTAGTTTGCTGTAAATCCTAAATATTTGAGAGACTTGGCATTTTCCTTGGGGCTTGCTAAAATTGCTTCCCTGTCAATAATTCCTATTGGTTTCACACAATTAGGTTGCGTAGTGAGGCCACAAGTATTATTAAATGTGTCCGAATTCACTACTTTGACCAGAAAATAGGTAGATTGTGAATAAGAGACTTTTTCTGCAACCAAGCTGAAGTCATAGACACCAGCAGATGCCAGTCGCAAGAAGCGAACATGTTGGAGGTGAACATGTTGGAGCCTTGTGATGTTTTATCCTGTCGAGTTACATCTGAACGTGCCGGCAGTGCAGCTCTAAACCACTGGTCCCCGTCAGGAGTGTTCAGCCATGTTCTACCAAGCTGATGCTTGAGTGGTAGAGCTGCCTGGAGTATTGAAGTCAGTGTCTCCCGAGTACCAACCCCCTGGCCTCCCTTATGTACCGGCAGGTGTAAGACTGCTTCATCAAGTCAGCGGTGCCTATTTCCGGGGGTTTTCTCTGAAGGTTTCTCAGGAGGGTACCAGTTTAAAACAGCACAGCTGGTGCCACAGTGTTGATGAAGCCAGATTATTAATAATCTGCAATCTCGGAAAGCAGCCACTTCCATTTAATTTTATATTTGGAATCTAATGGCACTGACGGTCCTTGTGGATCTTTCAGATCTTGAAACGTTGGTGTTTCCTAAGACCCTTATCCCCTCTATATACGCTGGTATATCAAACACTGTCCTGTCCCTCAAACTGTGCGCCTGTTTGTACTCGAGAACTGTCCTTAAAGTGGACAGCCTTCCTGGGTGCTTTACTTTACCTGAACAACCCTATTTAGCCTCCCACTTACCTTAAATAGACATGGGGCTCCATCATTCAATAATTCATTTCAGTAACATATTTGTCCCCAAACCCAAAAGTAGTCAACACACAGCATAGGTATGCATGGTACACTCTGTTTTATGTTGACCTGAAAAACTACATATCTCACATCAGTCTTGCTAATTTCTACATTTTACCACATTAAAGAAATCATAAAAACAGAGCAGCATAACCAAGTACATGCTGTCCTTTGTAAAACTGACCCCCAGAAAGGCTGTTTGCAGACTTGTAGAGTACATTTTAAAGTCTTCGCAAATCTTCACTGCATCTCCTCAGATCGGTCCACTGAGGACACTCGTGCAACATGTCATGGCAGGCCTGTCCAATGCTTCTGCGGAGCTTTTTTAAAAAGCCGATGTTCCCTGGAACAAAGAATTGTTTTAATTCATGAGACCTGAGATCTGGCTCTGCACTTACTTTACTTTTTACTCACCTACATTCATCTTGCTGCTGCAGTTATTACACATGTGAAACATGGATTTAACAATTTAATGAAGGGTGAATCGGTCTAGCTTGATAAGGGCTGCGTTTCATTTTACCACCTCAATCAAATATAAAGTCCAAAATATTATATAATGTTTGTTAAAAATATTAGTTTTGATGCTAACATTTGATTTCTAATTCTTGTAGTTTTCTGAGAATAAAACCTTGAATGCAGGACTTTCTCTCCATCCAGTATCCATTGTGGTCTTATGACTTTCCTTTAAGGTGCATTGTGGAGCTTTTGACCAAGGATGGTGCTGTGGAACAACATTTTGACTAACATGCCCCCAGTTTTGTTTGTATCTAGATGCCAGATTGAGGTGAAATGACCTCACAAAGTTGCCACTAGATGTTAGGGGATTTTTTTTCTGTGGATTGAACGTGAAGAAAGTTTTAAATTTCAGCTTTAGATCTGGGATTTCACACCTGAGCAAGGTCAGATGGAGACTGCTGGCTGACTGACAGAAACAAGAGAGCTCCCCAGCCAAAACTTTGTCTTCAATTAACAGCGGGGCATGAGACATAACAAGTCTTGAAGCTGGAGCAGTTAAATTTGAAACCAGCATCAATACTCTCTGTGCTCAGATATCACAAGCACTTCCATTACTGTTTCCCAGCTGCTTTTAACACCTCCTCTCTTGTAGCAGTCATTTGCTCATCACAGCCAGTGGCAGAGCAACACATCCTCCAATTCCATCAGACAGTGAGAGGTCATAACCTTACCACCTCGCACCCTGCTTCTGACTTAAAGTACATCAAATGTACCACTTAAAGCAATGTAAAATATCACTTCAAAAGCCCTGCAGTTTGTACACCAGTAACCAAGGCTGAGGGTGTGGAGAGGAGTCAAAGAAACCAAGTGTATTTTTGGCTCCAGAATCATTGGGGACTAATTGACTTCTTTCTGCACAGATGTCTCGCCAATTTAATACAAGTGGTTTTATTGAATGATACCTGGCAAAATCCGTTATCTGTCATCGTGCCTTGTGTTTGGCTTTGTCTCAGAAGATAAAAGGCAAAACATTAACTGCAGCAGGAACACCTGACCTTTCAGTTGGAGACTCCCCTCATCCATCTATCTCTTTCTCTTCAATCTTTGGCTCCATCCCTCACTCCCTATTGTCTCTCTCCTTCCAGTATTTCTCATTCATTTTCTCTCCTTGTACATACCCATTGTATATCCAAACATGCCTGATTGCATCCGTATCATTCCCCCTTCTCTATTTTCATTTTTTTTTTTAAATAAAAAGTGTTTTTATACTGTTTATCTCTGATTCTACTAATCATAAAAAAGACTAATTCATATTCACTTTAAAATGTAAGGGAAAAGTTCAATTTTTTTTTAAATTTTATAGTCCCTTCAGATATGGTCTGATTTATTGTCCCAATTCTAAGGACAAAAAAAACCCCCAAAATATTAATGCTACTGTCTTTCTTGTTTTTATGTTGTTGTAAGACCCAGATCATTCGCTCTATTTTCAGTCTTCTCAGACACGGTAAAGCTTTTGTTTGCTACTGTAGTCATTAAGATGTAGTTTCTCTGGAGTCACTATGCGATACTAACTGACACTGAGGAGCTATGTTCATTTTCACATGGCTGAAAAGCTCTTACTGAGTGACACACTATCGCTCCGCTGACCGGATATCTATAGGTATATTCAGCATTAGCAAGCCTTATAGTTCTCTAAGTGAGACATTAAACATTTTTCTCTGTACATTTAGCCGTATTCGATAAAGTGTAAGGGCCTGCAGTCAAACACTGACAGTTTCTCTAAGCGAGACATCAAACATTTTATCCCCTGCACATTTTGCCATATTTGAGGAGTGTAAGAGCCTGCACTCAACACCCACAGCTTCTCTAACAAGACGCGGTTCTCTGAGATAGATATGTGAACAAGCACGAGGCTTAAAGACGGTTCAGTTTGACTAAGAAACACTTTTTCTATAATGGATTGTTCTGTATTTGGGCATGAAAGCAATCAATTTAGAATTTTTTTGAATTCTAATCATATTTCAAAATACCACTTTCACTCTCTGTATTACAAGGTGCACATACATAAAAAAAGCTTTGCCTTTGTAATATCCAAGTTTGATTATTATACAAGGTATAACATCATGGCCATTCATGAACATGCATTTAGTGAGCAGGAAGGCACTCGGGATCCATCTCAAGGACCATTTGACATAATACGTGCTTGCTGATAGACACTCAGTGGCTTTTGCTGTGATCAAACCTGTGACCTCTCAGTAATTGGATGGTATCTCAAACCAACAGGTCAGTCTACCTATGTGATCATAATACTCCCTGTCCTAGACCCCCCTCCCCCGGTATCTCCTTTGCACAATACTGTGAATTAAAGAAAGGAATAAAACATTAGCAGTAGTTTTTATGTGCCCTGTTTCCTCTCTATTCATTGGACTCTCCATTTATGAATATTGCTTTCTTTCCCATTTTTTAAACCATGAACCTGAGGTGAAGATGTTTCTGTAGTGTTTGAAAAGGTGCATTAAATGGCAGCTTGCATAACAGCATGCAGAACGTTGACTTTGAGAATATTTCAGATATTTGTGAACATTTGCCTTAGGGCCCCTCGTCTTGTTCCCAGGAGTGTCCTCGGGAAAAGCGGCAAATTTCTTGTCTTTTGCAAAGTTCTAAAATATACAAATCTAAAATATGAAACTTGCATAATTATGCCTGTTCACTGATTACACCTCAGTGCTCTGTCTCTCATGACAACACGTGCGCACACAGACTCACTCATTACATTAATTTACAAATGAATGGAAAGGCTCTGATTACATTTGATTATGATTCTATTTCTAAATGCGCAGGGTTTTATTCAGACTGTGTCAGATGTTGTGGGGTAATTAGATCAATTATGTGTACTCTGGAATTAGCGTGTTAATGTTGCTCTCCAACAACAGTGCTGAACACTGTGAGCACCTGCCTCTTTTTGCGTCTCACTGACTTTGCGTCTCTTTTGCCTCGCTGCTCCTGTTCTGTCTATCACAGCCTCGACCACTCCACCACTCTGACACTTCATCTATCCTGTCTCCCTCTCCAGATAATTCTCATATTGACACAGATACAGTAGGTCTTAGTGGAGAACAATTGAACGCGCACTGTCCTTCAGTTGATGATCTCAAGTGTCTCAGTCTGTAACAGCGGAATACACCATAGGCAAAATATAAAATACGTGTGACAGGTATCAAATCGTTGTTCAGGACTATTTTTTGTCTGGAAAACAATGCATCTTTTCCAGTTTCTGAATTTGGAGTAGAAGGTACAGTACGTAGAAGGCAAGGTATTTCAAGGACCAAAAGCAGATCCATGGAGAAAACGTTCATAGAACTGCAGGAACTGTAAGAAAAAAATGATTTGCATGGTTTTACTCCAAGGACAAAATGTGATGTGTGCTGCAGTAGGGTTTCGCTGTACCCTTGGTGTAGATACAATGCTTTGTATGACGTGTAGGGAGAGATTGGACAGATTATTTAGATCCTTTGGGTGCAACTGTGGAGTGAATATGATGTTTTGTTTTTTTTTGTTTTTTAGTCTGCTGGGAAATTAATTTAATAACAGATTCATATAAAAATATGATAGAAAAAAATTGAATTTTAAATATCCATATACATGTACAAACCTCACTGCATCTGTTTAAAATACATCAGCATAAGCCATTCTGAAAACATACAGACTCCTGCACCAGAGAAACCACATATCAGAGGTACAAGAGTAGCTTTTGGTTCAGTTAAAATATTCTTTACCTTATACAGTCATATATTTCCACACAAGGTTCCTTATCGCTGCCTGACATATGGGTGCGTTTATGCTGAGAATCATAATGTAAGATCTTTGCACACGCAATAACATTCTCATAGTATCACTGTAAGCAGCCGTAAGTCTCTTCATACTGCCCTTTTTATACCTACACTATAACTGAGTAGGAGGCCACAGTAATCCTTGACATTAGTTGAGCACATATGAAATGTACATACAAGTCTGATGGTATTTTTTTTAATAATGTATGTATCTCTTTCATCCATTCAGTCATTTGTAGAAAGATGACCAAGATAAACATTTTTTTTTTAGATCTGATTAGAATAGGATAAGTGTTTTTTTTCAGTCAAAGTCAAAGTGTCTGTATAAAAACAAAATACGAGGAACAGCCTGTTTTTGGGAGATAATATCCCACCCTGCATAACCCCATTACTGGTTTAAAGAGAGTCTAATACAGCACTCCACCATCTAACCTGTATGCTCTGATGGGCATTCTCTTTTAACATTCATTTTATGAAAAAACAGTTGTTCATAATAAATACAACACCTCTATGAGAAATTTCATTAGTAGGTGTTACAAAACAAAAGCTGAAAATGCATCAGTCAGAAAGGGACATATTGCTCCCGTTCAGCCAACCTGTTGTGACTTAATCCACACCAGAGCTGCAGATAAAGTGCTTTCCAGTTTTCAGTGGCAGCTCTTACCCTGCACCGTGGCTGTTGCTAGGTAACTTGTTGTCCTGTGCCTGTTGATCTTGAATGCTGGTCATCTCAAAATGGCGATGTTAGGGGCATGTTGAGGGCATTGTTATGTGATTGGAGTAAAAGTTCTTGGAGGGGCAGAGTGAACAGTGATATGGCTCTCACGTTAGAGAGGGTGAGATTTACAGAGCCGCTGTGCGACTCGTTCAAGGACGCCAAAGCAAAAAAAAAAAGCAAACCTACAGCTGATGAGTCTTCATGTGCATATAATGAGTCTTGCTCTGTCTAACAGGTAGTCTCGTAAATATTCATGCTTGGGATTTACACATTCAGGTCAACTAGGCCTATCCTTGGCCAAAATGTATGATCATAAGCTTGTAATTTGCACACACAGCTTCCGTAATGAAGAGGAGAAACATTGGCTTTCGGAGACTGGTGTGCTTGAGTGAACATGCTCAGTGTTGAAACACTGACCATTGAAGGAATAGTTTGACATTTTGGAAAATACACTCACTCGTTTTGCATGCCATCTTGTTGTCAAGGTTTCTTCAGGAGACTCCAAGGGAAGTCACTGCCTTCAAATAAAACTATAATGTGTCGTGCTTACACTTAGTTTTCTGTACAGATCAAACAAACTATATACAACGTGTTTCGTTAGTGAGATCTTGAGCAGGTGGTAGGCAGATTTTGTGACCTTTTTAACAGCTTCATATTTACAGACATGAAAGCAATGCCAAGAAAGCAATTAACTGCATTTCCCAAAATGTCAAACTTTTCCATTAAGCGACAAACATGTGTCACAATTTTATTAGATGTTCATTTTTGCATGCCTGAGTCACAGAGTCTCTGATCTTTTAATCTATTGAGATAATTTTGAGTAGAGATGAATGAAACAATTGGATTACTGCTAATCACTTGACTCCGACTTTTAATTTTGACATGATTGAATTACACACCGTTTTCTATGTTCCCTTTTTGACTTGTCGTGATGGACGCATATGCTTTTATTCATTCCACTGTGTTCATCCCCTTCTCTTCCTCCTTTGATGATCCTCTAAGTGTGGCCTCATTGTTCACTTCATTAAACTAAAAGCCATGAATTTACACACACACACACACACACACACATAGTCTACATACTTGCACATGCACACAATCACAAGTGCTCCTTATTTATCAGGTGTGGCTGGTGACAGCTTCTCGGTCCATGCTGGATTTACAACCGAGAGAGGCCCTGCCTGTGTGTGTGTGTGTGTGTGTGTGTGTGTGTGTATATGTGTGTGATTGAGGATGTGTACGTGTCCTGCTCTAATAGTGGAGAGAGGAAAGAGGTAGTGAAAAGAGGGAATGAGATGTAGATAAATGACCTTTTTTAGAAGATTCCTCCTTTCCCGCAGGCGGTGTGTGAGGCTGAAAAAAAAGACTTAAGTGGTGTGTGAGAGAGAGAGACAGGGAGAGAAAGGGGGAGAGAGAGAAAGAGAGGTAATAACGGAATGAGAGGGAAAGAGTATCAGAGCAGGCAGTACAATACTTAGATTCAGTCCATCTCACTCAAAATGGCTGCACACCGCAGTCCATCACTGCTTTATTAGAGATTACACGCAAAACACCTATGACCACACACTCGCGCAGAAACACACACACACACACACCACACACACACACACACACACACACACACGTGTACATGGTGCAATGGAGTGCAGTTTATTCCGTCCAAATCGTCACCATCTGAAAGTAATGGGTGGCTGGGGGCCACGTCCGCTTCACCCCTTAAAAACCAGACGCCACATCAATATTTCGCTTGGATGTGCAGTAACACCACCAGCACTGCGCTCCCACTTGTTTGAACTGTTGAATACTCCAGAATTCATGTTTTCTGTGTCACCGGTGAAGAAACATTTCCCTCTTATCGACTGAAACGCTTACCACAATGACAGTAGGGGTAAATAACATCATTTGATCATCAAGAACATTCCTGATCCTTGAACTTGAAAGGCAAAGGGGGATTCCCACTGTGATGTAAAATATCTGCAGTTCTACAATCATCTGTATTTTTGTATTTAACACATTACATTCTGTCATGCTGCAAAAATCCTTGAATGCTTTCTAAACCATGCATTTAATTATTCATCGTGAGTGTCAAGAAGGCATCTGTACACAGCAGCAGACATCAGTTGCACTCAATTTCAGAAAAAAAAAGAAGTTTCTTGTTTTGACGTACAAGGTTCCTGCATCACAACTGGGAGGTCTGACAGCACTGAAATCACCTAAGTCAACTTTTCAGGAATGAAGAAAAATGGGCTGATATTTCCCTCTATGCTGCGGTCATGGGACTTAGTCAGCACATAAAGTACTAACCCTCAACTCAACATGAACACAATATACAGAATGTTGTCAGCATGTCGGAGAAACCTCACATCACCAGTGACTGAGTGTTGCACATACTGGGTTTCTGCAGGATACTGACAGTAATGCCATTCCTCCCCTCTTCCTCTTTTCAATCAGATGGCATCTGTATCTATCCTGGCAATAACCGAGGGTAACACTCCTCATGTTGTCTGCCATGTGTGAAACTAATCAGAGCCAAAACCGTATGTGTGTGTGTGTGTGTGTTTTGCGCCTGTGGATGTGATTGTTTGTGTATGGGTGTGTCTGCTTGCAATAGCCACTGGCACCGTGTTGTAAAGTCAGTGATGCTGCCGTTTGTTGTATATTGCCTCCTTTCACACAGACAGACACAAGCTCATATACAATCTGTCTCTCACCATACACTCCCCACAAGAAGCATGGCTTGTGCACAGGCAGCTGGTGATGAGCAAATATTCTCTCTGTTGCATAGTGTTGGGGCATAAATGCCTGTGTGTATGTGTGTGTTTGCAAAATGGGAATCATTCGATTGTGTCAACGGCAACCGCCTTCCCGCCCTCCGGCACTGTGGCTCCTGATTGGATATCTCGTTAGTCAATTACCTCATTAGTGGATGTCCCGTTGAGGGACCATGCTCCACTGACAAAAAATAAATAATTCTGTCCTTTTTTGTTTTGCTTGGATGCTGTTCTTCAGAAGACTTCTTGCAAAATGGGATTCCTATATTCCACAGTTGCAGTTAAGCCGCCTGCCGACCGCTTTATGCCAGTCCCAGAAGGACTCAAGTCAAATAGTCAGAATACGCATCTGGCAGGGTCTCGTCGCCACCCCGCTGTGAGGATGTTGCTGTCCTGCTGTTCTCAAGCATAGCTGCTCCATCTGGAGCGAGTCCCCTCCATATCAAATATGCTTGAATTGCGGATCCTGGCACTGTGGGCAATGACATTTTAGCATTCAGCAGTACATGTAATCTGTGTGAGGCACCTTACAGAGCGTCTGTCTCTTGGCCATTTTTAACCACAGCTCACTTGTCTCTTTTGTAGGTGGATAAATAGAGAAGGAAAATAGTGAGATAGATCACTCCTGAATGTAAACATGCACAATTTTGCAACAATCCTGTAAACCTGTTAGCGGACGGCAGTTAGTATTGGGGGGGAACCCTGTGACATTTACTGCTCTCCCATTGTGTGTAATTTTCTGGTATGAAAAGGACAATGAGTTGCCGCATAATGGACTGCTGTTTCTGACGAATCATTGCTGAATAGGTGTTGGGCTTTGAGGAGTCAGCAGGCTTCAACAGATGTGCTTGTTGGATGGTAAAGCCATCGATCACACCCACTTCACGCAGCATTCATCCAGGTGTGAGAAGATTGGCGAAACCTTTCTCTCATGCCCTTTTTTTTTTTTTTAATTCTTCATACAACTATCTTTGTTTTCATACGTACTACAAGTTAGTGCAACTCTATGGATTCATTGGATGATCCACAGTGCGCACTGTGATATGTGATACTTGTCAGAATAGTTTGTACTAGTTTGCCTTAAGCAAACCCCAGCATTTACTTCAAGTTTAACCGTTTTAGTGCACAAGGTAAGGGACAGCTAGACACAAACACAACGGTTAAAATCAGTCTCACATGGTGAAGTAGACTTGGTAAAGACACTTGAACTCAACGATGAATTGATTTGATTTTGGTGGTCAAAGGTCAAGGTCACCGTGACCCCACAAAACATGTTTGACAGAAAATACAATTGTCATTCAATGAAAATAGCAGGACAGTGCTGCTCAATCCCGTAGGCTTCTAATGAATTCCCTTTAAATTCTGCCGGCTGCAATGTGCACCGCTGCATCAGGAGAATTCACCGACATGACAAACACAATACAAAACATAATCAGCGGAAAGGGAGTTGTTAGAAGATTTGTCATGTTCCATTGTGCCATCCATAATTACAACTATAATGTTCATATATGGAAAATAAATTGCAGATTGATTTAAGTGTCAGGTGTTGGCTTTAAGATCCAAAGAGACGGGCTGCGCCATTTCAAATCATAAAAAAACAAACTGATTGCTTAGATCAGAACAATTGCACAGTAATGGATAAAACTAAATAGATTTCTGGAAATATAACGATCACATATGTAACATTATTTGGACCAGTGGTGCCACTCTGTAGGGAAAGGGGATAAATAAGGACAAGATTACAGGTTCAGTTCTGTCAGCGATGCTGCTTTGAACAAGACACTGATGCCTCTAGCTGAATATATATATATATATATATACAGTATATATATAAGATGCTCTGTATAAGGCTTCGTATACCGCAGAAAAAGTAAAGAATGTAATGAGAACCTTAGTTTCCTGGGTTTCTAGGACATGCTTGAATACATTACATCTGCCTGTTCAGTATGTCTACTTTTTGGGGCGCCTGCAAAGAACCATTGAGGAAAGTGGATTACTCATGCAAATCTCTCCAGCCCGGCCATCTCATTCCTTCTCGTTTCCTCTCTTTCTGTCTCCCCTTCCTCCCTCTCTCTTGTCTCCCCCTCCTCCCTCCTCTCACACATACATTTCAATTTTATTTTATTTTTTTTAGGCGCAGACACTCCTCCCATCCCCCTCCTCTCTCCCTCCCCCTTCCCTTCACTCCCTTTCCCCTCCCACTCCCTACAATTCTTTAACCTGCCTGTTTTACATCTTCTTCTTCCCATTTTCCCCTTCATTCTCTATTTCCCTCAGTCTTTCTTTTTCTCTCTTTTCTCCAACTGTCTCTTCTTTGCCTGCTTCCCTTTCTTTCTCTTTCCCAGCCTTTCTTTTCCCTCCTCTTGTTATATTGCCTTCTTTTTTCTCTTTGCGTCCTTTCCTCTCTCTTGGGTCCCGTCCCCTGCTCTTATCCTATATTCTTCTCTTCTGCTTCTCTCCTCATCACACCCCTGTATACCCCCTCCCTCCGTCCTCTCTTCTTTAGCTCCCACTCATCCTCCACTCTCCTCTCATTCTTTCTCTTCCTGTCTCTCTCTCTCTCTCTCTCTCTCAGGACATGAACCTCACACATGGCTTATTGATTTCTGAAAGCAACACGCAAACGTACAGCCGATGTAGGGCCCGCAAAACTGCACACAGAGGATTTGAGACACACATGCAGTTAGGTATGTGCATACAGACAGTACGTACAGTATGCATGCGCACGCCCAAAGACGGCAGTCGTGCAATGAATATTTAGCTGATGCCAGAATGATTAACACCGGGTTTGTGATGGGGAGAAAGAGAGAGAGAGAGAAAAAGAGGAGGGAGAGAGAGCCTGTGCCTGTAGATGGCAGAAGAGTGCTTTAAGGGAACGTGTGGGAGTGGATTTCACACAAACATACACACACAGACACACACACATCCAGGCACACACGCACAATCACCCACACATATACTCATTAACCCTCACACAGACGCATTTATATAGCTACACCTGTGAGGATATTCCTTCGCCTCACACAAATTCCCTAAACTGATTTCAGACAAATACACAACCCTTTGCACTCACACACACATACGCGCGCACACACATCCGCACAGAGAGGCAAACGCTGTAGATTACACTGACGCTGCACTCAGACTGAGAATGAATGGTCAGAAAATCAGCAGCACTGTTGCTAATTTAATACTTTGATTATAATGTGGGAATGAAATTGACCAGTAACATGACTGGTTTCCCAAATGTGGTTTGCATATTTCCCTCGGGGCGGCGTTGTGACGAGTCACATTCTGAAAGCCCCCTGTCATTTAACAAATTCATATTTCTATCAAAAGAGATACTGAATATGGTGATTTTTTTTTTTTTTTTCCCTTTTACAAATTGTTTTGTATTCGCCTGGTATAATGTATTTGTTTTAGTGGCAACACTATATGGTTGTTTTTCAGTTATTTAATTATTTTATAATTTAATAAATCCTTTGTGCAGTTGGTTGTTTGTGCTTTTCCAGCTTGTAATTAACTTTATGAAATCAAATAACATTTGATTGTCAGATAAAGATAAACAGCATAATGAGATGCTATGAAAATGAAAGATAAGGAACGAATGAATTTAATGACAAGAATTACACAAATATACAAAGTAATGTAATGAGCATGGCATGTGAATGTAATGTAATGCATTGCCCTAAAATAGCCTTGCTCTCAGAAGAGCAGTGTAACTACTACTTCATTTCCTGTGACTGCATTACAGTTAGCAGTCAATGCAATTCAGACTCTTTCTACAAAACAGCTAGGTTGGATTATCCAAAGATTATGGCCACTAGCTCCCAGCTCTCTTAACTCACATGGCCTCAAGATCAAGGACTCAACTTCATCTTGAGTCTGAACACGGCCCATTCATAACCTTGGAGGAAAACCACATGCCATGCAGCAAGAAACGGATGGTTGGAGATGGGCTCTGATGCGATGGCTTCCTCTGAGGGTAAATAAATAAAAAAAAAAAAAAAAAGGGAGAAATTGTGAGAGAACACCTGGCGGTTCATTTAGTAGTTAAAAACAACTCAGAATATCTCAGAATCAGACCTACACATTAATTTCCACTGTTTACTGTGCAAGCAGGTCAGTTTTCTGTCTCTTCTTACTCACACTGTGATATGTGTGGTTATGTTGTGACAATGAAAGAAGGAAAGAAATCCACAAATCTCCACTCACCTTAAATCATGAAAATGTCAGCTGCCAAACTGGCTGATGAAATACACTTAAGTGTTATGATACGAGCATGTATTTCTCAGGCTGATCGGGATCGTGTTTGTATTATATATATTTGTACAGCATATTAGGGGACGGCAGCATTTCGGATTTTTGCAGTTATTAACTTGATGGCTTTTCACAATTTCTTTTCTTTTTAAAGTGAAACTCTAAACGCAATTAAATTCTTTACCCCAGTATTTTTGAGAGCGTGAAAGAAGTGATTGAGTTTGACTGACAGAAGAAAAGAAGAAAAGCCAATGACAATAATTTAAAGATTGAAATATGAGATAACATTTTGAGTTGGAGGTGACAGCGAGAAGGCTTCTTCACTGCTTCACTTCCCTTAGCCACTGTAGTTTCCTACATGTGTTGCAGAAATTAGAAAACCAACATATATAAGCTGTTTAACAACTGGTATAGCATTGTTGTATGAATACAGCTTTGAATTATAGATTTCATTGTATGTTAATATTTGGAATGTGTTTTAGACATTTCTCTATGTGACTGTTTCAACATCAGAGCAAAACCAGTGGTAAGTAACAGTGAGCATACAGGTGACTTGTACTGTTACTAAACGCGCACAAGTATTGACTAAAAAATCGATTATATGCCATCAGGAGCTCAACAGTGTCCCTTCACCAGACCAATAGATATATGCTAAAGTGCCTGCGTGTATCATTCGCCACCAAATCCCAAACTCTTCCTTGTATTGATTTCATTTCAGAAGACAAGTGGAGCAATGAGCAATGACTGGCAAGCCATTATTGGTTGGTCCATGTGACTAATCATTAGACATAGCTCACCACATCATGTTAAAAGGCATTATTCTCCCAAAACAATTTTCTTTTTAGTTTAAATTTGGTTTCCACATAGATTTCTTGGTTTTAGGTTTCTTGTATGTCTTTGTTTTGATCGGATTTTGGCTGTAGGTAAAGTTTTGGCAAGCACTTTCACAGTCAATTCTTCAGTGCCTGCAGACGCCTCTGCATTTTGTCCTTTCCACACAACTGCAACAACAAACAGAACACAGAGTATCCACTCTTCAGCCCGATGTTTAAAAAAAGCTATCATCCACCCAAACAACACCCTAGTTTTAACAGGAGACTCCATGTTGGGCTATTATTTCCGATCAAACGCACGTGAATGGGAGCGGGAGCTTACGAGGAGTACTTGAAGGCAGCATCTCTGTACCGGCGGGGAGAAGGAAGAGACGCACCAGCCGCTACACCAGGAGAGAAGACCTGAGTGTACGAAGCAGAGGGGATGATACATGTCTCCTCAGGTTTCTGACATCAAGAGGGATTTTCATTTTACCTTTTCTTCGTTGGACCTGTGGACAGAACTAAAAGAGGACAGTCTCAACATAACGAGCGAGCTCTGGTTTGGCTTGTTTGGTAAGGAAATTAAAAGGAATGACTGATGATGATGATGATGATGCTTGTGTGAAAAGAAGTCAAATGGATGAGAGAATGACGAAAGAGTGATTGATTTCTCTTCTTTCAGGAGGGCTAAAGATGATACATTTTCCTCGCCGTTGTTTGTGAGAGGAGGAAAGGAAGGAGAAGAGGAGGAAAAGAAGAGGAAGGTTTGACAGACGCACGAGTCAAAAGACTGAGAAAAGGGGGGTTATCCGGCCAGAAAAGAAATACAAAACCTGCTCTTTGTTTTCTTTTTACATGTTTTTTTAAAGATAGCAAGGGGACAGAAACAGCAGAGGGGATTTTTAGGAGATACGCAAGAAAGAGAGAAGATACGACACACACTGTAGAAAACGACACTGGAGGAGAGACATAAGGAGGGAAAAAGCCTGTATAGAAAGAGGGATATTTCAGAATGAAGAGAGGATGCAGCCCGGGGGAAGTGTGGATCTGAAGCTCTCCCTCCCTCTCTCTCACTCTTTTGCAAGGGAACGGGACGGAATAAAGAGATATTGACGACAAGCATCACTAAAACCCAGCGGAGAGTGGATTTAAAGACAGAGAGACAACCTGTGTGCCCGTCCCTTCTCCTTTCTGCTGCTCTGCTTTTCTGTCCGTGGATGTTGACTGAATTCATTTTTCGGATATGAAGGATTTATCTAGTCCGTGTTAGGAGGAGGCAAAGAAAACGCACGCGTCTCGCTCTCTGTCTCTCTTTCCCTCTCTCTTTCTCTCTCGCTCTCTCTCTCTCTCTCTCACACTCTCACTCTCTCTCTCTCCCCCCTTCCTCTCTCTCTCCCTCCGTTTTCTGGATGTGAAGCAGCATGCGGCCCGGTGAGAGCTTAGAGGGCTCGCGCTCGGCTCGCGGAAGATGTATTGATGCTAATAATATTACTAATAGCGGCACGGAACGCTATCTCGCGCACCCCTCGTCGGCAAAGAGGAGGATGAAGAGGGGGACGACGAAGAGGAGGATGAGAGGGATGAACGAGAGGATGACGGACGGAGGAATGACGGTGATGCGCTGTTTTCTGTGGAGTCTCGTTCTCTGCTCGCTCTCCTCGCGCGCGCAAGGTAAGGGGATGCGACACGCGCACACACATCCACAACACAAACGCCCTCACTCGCGCGCACAATCACTGTTTGGGTGAGACTGGGTACTGAGTTTTTTTTTCTTTTACTGCAGTCATAAGATAATTGCTGCTTCTTGTTCCGTGTGTGTGTGTGTGCGCGCGCGTGCGCGCATAGATGTCTGAGGTGCCTGTGCATGTGTGTGAGTTAGAAGGGAGGTGGTGTGCGTGTGGGCGCAGGGGGTGCGTGCGTGCGTGGATGTATGGTGTGTTGCTGTGTTGCGGAGGAAAGCGGAGAAATTGGCTCACAGGGAGGATGGAGGGAGAGAGGGATCGAACCGGCAACAGCCTCTTTCCCTCTTTCCTCATTTTCTGCTTGTTTCAGTTTGCTTTCTATCTCTCTCTCTCTCTCTCTCTCTCTCTCCATCTCCCGCCTTTCTCTCTCTCCCCTTTCTTTCTCTCTCTCTCTCTTTCTCTCTCTCTCTCTCTCTCTCTCTCTCTCTCTCTCTCTCTCCATCCTTCTCTTCAATACAGCCATTGAGCTGGTAGCCAATAAATATTCTTGCGGTAGCTCTTGGGCTGTGGCAGCGAACGTGAGCTGCTTATACCAAAGTGTGTGTGTGTGTGTGTGTGTGTGTGTGTGTGTGTGTGTGTGTGTGTGTGCGTGCGTGCGTGCGTGCGTGCGTGTGTGTGTGTGTGTGAACGTGAGTTGTTTATAGTGATCAGGCCCAAGCCTTACACAGCATTTTATTCCCCAAATTCTACTCACATACTCATTCCTTCATTTTCTGCTGTATTTCACTTAAAGGATGTTATATAATGGTGGTGTCTCCCCCTTTCTCTCTCTTTAACACACACTTTCTGTCCTTGCCCCCCCCCAAACTCTCTCTCTCTCTCTCTCTCTCTCTCTCTCTATCTCTCTCTCCCTCCCTCCCTTCCCTCGTCTCTCTCCCTCTCCCCCTCTCTTTCCTTTCTTCAGTGAAATAAAATGTTAAAATATTCACAGTATAGCACACTCTCTCTCGCTGTCTTTGTCTGTCTGTATCTTGGTCTTCCTCTGCTTTCCATTTTTAGTTTCTCTCTCTGATCTTGTTCAGAAATGCCGAGTGAACACAGACATTTGAGTGAGCACCACACACACACACACACACACACACACACGGATATATACACTCATGCAAACACACCCACTGCTGCGTCAGGTGGCATGGAAACTAACTGACCATTAATCACTGTATCTTGAGAAGAGGATAGAGTAGAGGAATGACATTCATTGGGGGGAAGAGAGAAATAGAGAGAGGATAGACTGGGAGAGGAAAGTGGACTTCCAAGGAGGCAAGGTGGCACGAGACGAAACGGAGGAGATGAGGGAGGAAAAGAGAAAGTTGAGTGACAAAGAGGGAGAGAACTACCACAATAGAAAGAGACACAGCAAGTTTAGAAAAACAAGCAGGGCTAAGTTTCAAACTAAGCATATGCCAGAGTCTGTGAGCTTTTGATAAGATCCAACCAGGTTGATTTTGTCAGAAAACTTAAAAACAACATGGGTTGAGATTTGGTGAGCAGAAAGGGGGACACTGAGATTGAAAATTAGGCAACATAAATTTAAAAGAAAAAAAACAGCTTCTGTGGAAGCTATTGAGAACCATTTGTCATTGTCATTGTAAAGTCTGCATGATCCTTCAGTGTAAGGAGGTCATGTGTAGGCTGACTGAGCAGAAGCACTGTGGATTTCTACAGTGATTAAACAAATTGACAATGGGGACGTCTAGACACTTGGCTATGCACCACCACAAACTGCAGGACTGTAAATTCACTCTTTTTCTAGCCTATTTTTGAAAGTTTTATTTTTATGGTTCTCGTTGATGGATAGATATGTGATTGTGATTTGTAGGGTTTTGACCAACTAAAGACAAGAAAGAAGGGGTTTTCCTCAGGCACAAAAGATCTAATTTTAAACACTTGTGGGGCACAGATCCTGACACTGATCCTCATCATGGCTGTCTAGCCTGTGGAAGGTATCAGATACTTTTAAACTCCACATGGTAGAAATGTGGTTCCTTCAAAGCTGGCTGAGGAACAATTTCAGTTAAATGCAAATTCCATTTAAGATTAATAAAATGTCAAAGGTAGATATAGAAGTTGGCCAAGCAAGCAACTAAAACCTTTTTTAAAGTGTAGCGGCTGAACAAAAAGGTAAATAATTGTGTAATTAAATGTCCACTTGATCCATGCTGACATTTTGGGTATCAAGGCTTTGAAAAAAGGCTGGAAAATTAAAACCAGCCACCATCCAAATGCTGTTACGTTTTGGCTCTGGCTGGTAAATTAGTCTACTCTTCTGGCCATTGGCAGGTTACCAATCATTGTTTGGACCTGCAACACTATTATAAAAAACAATCTAGACGGTAAAGTAATGGAATGGGCGTTAATGGCTTCACACGTCTCTGTAGCCAGTGGATGAAGGCGTTACTTTCTCAACTTGCTTTTTAACACATTTGGCATGAAGATACAATGCCATTTCCAATGTAGTAGCATCTTCTGCGCTGGTGAAAGGTACAGTCCAGCTTCCTGTGGACACTCTGTGTATCTGACAGGTTATTATAAAAGTATTAATCTTTTCCGTAAATTTGTGAGTGCCTTGTGAGAATGTAATTTAAAATGCACAATGTCACAAAATTCGCCTCAAATGAAGTTTGTCTCAGAGTCAGATGCTAAAAAATTGCTGTACTTGTCCTCTGTTCTTCTTCTCACCACTGATCCCCTCTTCTCTGTTTCATCTGTTCGCCTCCTCTCCACCCCGCTGCTCCGCTCAGCTTAACTCCACCTCTCCTCTCTTCCCTTCTCCTGTCTCCTGCTCCTCTGTTTTCCTCTCCTCTGCTCAGCACTTCCTCTCCGCTCTCTTCTCTACTCTCAGCTCCCTCTCTTCCTTTAGTCTGTCAGATTTGTCCTGTGGCTCCAGAGGATTAATTTACTCACCAAACATACTAAATCGCACATGTTTATATGCACACGAGAAAAAGACCCACACAACATTTTTTTTTTTCACCGTCTTCCAGGCCTTAAATGTATTCTGTGTTACATTCAGCCTCCCAGAATCGAAACGAGAGCTGCGTCCAACCTCAAAGCCTTCACCTTTGAGCTTCTTTTCAACATCATTTGTAAGATCACCTTTATTACAGATTTTTACCGACAGTATGGATTTAATCAACACTCAATCAAAGGACAAACACTGATTAATCATCTAGGACTAATTATCAATTATACAGCCAGGTAATCCACATCAGGTCATCAATAAGGTGAGGAATTGTAACTGGTTCTACTGAAGGCTGGTCTTCAGCATGTGACCACGCAATTAACCCAGAAGGCTAAAAATAGTTCATTTAATTTATATTGACGAGCCATGGAAATGTAGTGCTTTGTTCTTGCAACATAGCTAAATTGAAATTTATCAGTCATCCCCTGGCAGCGTCTAGTAATTTAATGCTGGTCATCAGTGTTAAATTGGACAGGCTGTCAGGCGCAGTGAAATGGTCCTCCAACCAGGTTTTATAACCCATCACCGGATATCAGAGATGGATTGGTGCAGTCTGCAACTCTGATGCTGATTATAAGCCATTGATTGATGTTGTCCATAAATATGCCACTGCTAATCATTTACCTGCATTAGTAACTGGTTGAGTATTTTGGTAATTATTCTCCGCTGTCAGTTATTGATTGTCATTCTATGTACCATTAATAGAATGTGTAATTGGTGAGCTCAGAGCCATCTTTTTGTCTTTCTTTGTGACATATACTCATAAATTTGCACTATTAGTACACTGTGTACACACACACACACACACACACACACACACCCGGGAGGATGAAGACTCGCACACTGAAAATTAGCGCAACACAGACTCTCTAACAGACATTTAATCCTGTGGTTTATGGTTGCTTTCTTAGGGAGCGAGATGTGTCTGTTGTACAGTCGGCCTCTTGATCATATAAATACTTCTGACTGACGGAGGGGGGTGGGGTGGGGGCCAGGGATGCCAGACTGAGAAAGAGAGGGGTGGGGAGAGAGTAGGGCAGTCGTGAGTGTATGTGTGCATCTCTTGGCTTTGATATTAACAGCCATATTAACATATTAACAGCCTCTAACCTCTGTCCTCTCATCATTCTCTCTTCTTTTATCTCTGTCTCACTCACCACTCTTGTTTCTCTGTTTTTATTTTATACTTGTTTTATTCATTTTGTACTGCTCCTCAGCTCCATTGTCTCACCATCTGTCCCTCTTGACTTTCATCCACCTAATCCTCTCTTCCGTTTACAACCTCTACACAGTGAATTTGTAATTACTTGTTTTTCTCATTTTTCACCTGCATCCCTCTCTTCTCCCCCTTTACTTCACTGTCAACGTTTTATAACAACGCCACAAGTAGTGTGATGTTCATGTAGCACAGGGAAACATAAGGATACTGAAAAGTAAGTATTGATCATTTTCATAATTAAGCAAGAGACTTAACTAAGCGGTTTTAGGTCTCTAAGTAAAACCAGACCTCAGTTGCTGTGAGCAGAGATATTGTGGGAAACAAAGACTGAACCAACATTGACAGTGAACATTTTTTCAGACATACAAGAGGAGCAAATTATGCAAAATGTGCTGTGAACATTTTCTGTGTGTATTTTTTAAGGTGTTGTGACCGCTTGTGGTCCAGGCAAAATACTTTCTGATGAATGTAATTCTTAGGATAATGGTTGCAGCTAACTGTAAGAGCAACTGTGAGTATGTGTAGCTTCATATTTTTTAATGAATCTGAAGCCTTTGATATTTTAAAACATTAGAGGACATTTCACTTTCAGTTAGAGTTCTCACTCTATGCCTTTATCCAGTTAATTTGTGCCCTCTGTTCCCCTTTTTCTCAGTTTTTCATTGCCTCGAAAATCATGGTATTTTAGTGTTACTACGGCAGGTGTGCTGGGAACTCCCATGTTGAGTTGTGAGCAGCCATGTGTTTTGGTGTGTACGTGACATTTCACTGCTCCATCCTCAACTGATTTTTTATTTTTCTCTCCAGCCATCTTCCTCCAACCCTAATCACCAGTTCCTTTCTCCTGCATTTCTCCACCCATACTGAATTTGTAATCACCACCTTTCTTTCATCCCACGTCTGTCTCTCTCTTCCTTCTCTCCGCCTTTTCTTTCCCTATTTTCTATCCTCCATTAGTCTTGCCTGTCCTCTGGTCCTCTTCTCCCCCCAGCTCCTATCCTTAGTGAATTTGTTATAAGTGTTGATTGTAATAGGTGGGTACTCACAGGGTACAGCTCTGTTAATCTCCCATGTGTGTTTCCTCTCCTAGCCAACAACAGCAAACACATTTAATTCCTGCAGACAGATTGCTACCCAAATGGTGTGCTTTTAAATAGCGAGCAAGCCAAATCTACCCATGTATTTCAGACTTGTGTTTTACCTGCTATGATTTTAGAAATGTCAGCGTGCACATATTGAGCTGCCTCTGCTATCAACAGGCTGTTAAATTGAAAGAAGTGATAATTTTGCCTTGCAAATAAGAACAAAGAGAGATTGGACTCAAGGTAGCTGTTCCAGCTGTTCCCGGGCCCTTCCAGATCCATAACAGCTTTTTATATACAATGGTTCTTTCCCTCCTAGGTCTACTGCAAATGTGCATTTACAGAATGGTGTCATGAGTGTCATAGGTATAACCATAATTCAGCATAATTGAGTACAAAGATATGGTGGCTTCCTGCTTGAAACATCAGCAAAGATAACACTGCAGTGGACTTAACTGTAAAGTAATGATGCAATTCTAAGAAGTATATTTCTAATATGTTTCTCTAATGTATTTTGTGACTTGAAACTTATATTATGTACTTTTTGTATAACACTACATATAATGTGAATTTAATCCAGGTTTCCATGAAATATATCTTTATGCAAGCATACACAAATCAGATGTATCGGTTAACGCACTATGAAGCAATACATGAAACAAGGTTCAGATGAAAGTCCCATCAAATTGTGGAAATCAGCTGTGTTTTCCAGTGAGAAGGTGACTTTTGGGAGGCATGAGGCTTCTGTAGAACACTGGCACTTTGCATGTCTCATACACACACACACACACACACACACACACACACACACACACACACACACACACACACACACGAGCACGCGCATACATGCATGCACACAATCTGTCAGTCTTCCATTGCCTCTTCATTATTTCAAAGATGATTAGAAGTAGACATGACATGAACATGTTGAGTAGGCAAGCACATGGACACACACGCAAACTAATAAATACACAAAAATATGTCGGGCACACCAAGATAGCATGTGTTACCCTGAGGGTGTGACCACAAAACACACAAGCCTACACACACATACACATGTACAGGGACAGGAGACAGACACACACACACACACACACACACATCACACACACACACACAGACTCTCTCTGAAGCGTTACGAGAAAGGCAGATGAGAAATTAACAAAGACAGACAGTCTCATATCCAGCTGGTGCTCCCTGTTGGTGTGTGTGTGTTCGTGTGTGTGTTTGTGTGAGGTGTTCTAATCTTTGTAAAGACACATGCGACACTGCCAGTATGTAAGGAGGAGGCGGTATTTCACCTAGGATAGAAGTATGGTGTGAAATGGGAAATACCGTATATAGGAGGATAGCTGGATGGACACATAAACAGCAGTGTCGGTCAAAGGTTGGATCCCTGGTGACAGTCTGTCCCTGTCAGACTGTCCTTGAGGAAGATACTGATGCCCTTAATGACTGTGTGCTGCCCTCTGGGGAAAATACATACTGTCGCTGACATGAAATTCCTACAAGACCAACCCCACAACAGAACATGCCTGGAATAATAAAACTAATGCAGAATGGAAGAAGAATTTAAGGACATAGAAAAGATTTCTCATTATTGTCGTGAAAGCGGGCTCTGTTCATCACAAAAGCTCCACAGACCAAAACCATGTTGATGTCATGGCAACCAAAGATGAGCCTGAGCTAAATAAATTTGGTGTCAGTCCTGTCACCTTGCCTTTGATTCGTACCTATTTTAGTAATTTGGCTGCCAGCTTCCTCGCTGCTTTCTAAGTTACTCATCCAGGATGTGAGGAAAAAAAATGGTCATGTCATTCAAAGAGCATTTCTTCCTTTGGCCAACAAACAGCTAAATTCACAATAACTGCAAGTTATTGTCCTATAGTTTGATCATTACGTGTAAGGGTTGCAACAAGTTTTTTTTTAATTCATCAGAGTTAGAAATACTGATTTTTACAACAGGCATGTGTTACATATACATACTGTACATACATACATATTACATATATGGTACAAACTAAAAAAACTGTCAAACTATTTTACATGTTTAAAACCTACTAGAAAACATTAAATAGTAATACAATCTAGATTATTTTATCTTCAGCTCACTCATAACATGTAGCCAGTGAAATCTGCTGTAGGTATGATATTAAAGTTTTATTACTGACATTACTAATGATGTGCTCTTCTCATTACAAACATAACATGTTTTGTTATTTGTATTCGCAATTTAAGTCGCCACTAACTCAACCTTTATTTTCACACGATTCAACAAGATCACAGTTTCTTTATCCGTTGTTGGTAGAGTCTAATGATACTACTTTTAACACATTATGGTCACTTACTGTATATCTGTCCAGTGTCTTATTTAACTCAGAGGTTTTTTATCTAATGCAGCAATGTTGTTATGGATATCAGATTTTTTGGGTTCAGGTGGCCATGTGAACATTAAGAATCATCACTTGTAATGCAACGTAGACATACACACAAAGAAAAAGGATGTGATAAAAACCAAATGTTTTAGAGGCAAATAAAATAGCTAAAACCAGTTTACTTTCTTCTAATGTCACAAATATGTAGCCCTCCTTACTGATATGCAAGTATCTTATAAGATGTATTTAAAAAAAACATGGCTATTTTTAACAAAAGCAAATGTTAGACATGAATTGTGCCAGTGTAGGTGTGAGAAAACGTCTCGGTTATGTAAGATGTTCCTGCATTAGCTGTAGCTAATGCATAGAGCCTTAAGGGACTTATTACTGAGCAGCCACAGTAGTTATTTCTGACAATTTGATCTTTTTAGTAATTATTTTTATGTTTGTGGAAAAAATATATATATATTTGGACACTTATTTAGTGGTGGTAAAGACCAGTCAGGTCTCTAAAGATACAGACAGCTGCACAACAAACACATACACAGGACACACAGACACACAAGCATGAAGGTAATTTGATTAGTCAGTTTGCTAGACAAATGAACCCTCTGTGAACCCAACAACAGTCTTTGCTGTCAAACTGAAAAAATCTAAACCCTAACTTTTCAACAGTTTTGATTAGCGTCATTTATGGGATAAAGTTTGTGTATTTTTGAAACTATATAAATCACTGTAATGTGTTTAATCCTATAGGGGTTGTTTGGTAATCATTATATGAAAAAAACATGTATTTATACATGTTTTTATGAAAAAAATAGCGGTATTTCTGGCACACATGGGTATTGGGAGAGAGCGAGAAAGAGAGAGCAATGGCGGGTGTGTGTGTGTGCGTGTAGACCTGGTGTGTGATGACAGGTATGCCCATGTGCCCCAAACCCACAGAAACATGGCTGTCAGCAGACATCACACCCACAGCACTACCTAAACACATAAAGTCTCACGAGCTCCACACCTCATGCTGTTATGCTCACGAGGATAGTAAAGTATGTTATTACATTAATTCCCTGCCCTTTGTTCGTAAATAATCCTATAGAAATTCTTTTAGTGAAGCAGCATTTCACAGTATGTCTAAACCTTTGCAAGCAATACAGTTACCATTTGGATTATTATCATCACTATAATCGTTTCAGTTATGCTTGCATGCATATGCACCTTCACCTCCACTTGTAGTCTTGGCGAGGAGTCTCAGAGCTCTGCAGGTGATGCATTTCCTTCCTGAGTGATGATGTATTTCCCATCTTAGACTTGCGCCTTGGGAGCCTTTTTGTTCTGTTGTTCATTCTGTCTATGTATGTGTGTGTGTCTCTCCATGCGCAGGATGCCTCTCTACGTGTGTATGTGTGTGCTTGTCTGCTTCATTCCCAGAGAAGACTCATTTCCCCAGCAGGCCCTGTCAGGCTGTTTCTGGGTGCACTCAGTTCACAGCTGGAGGCTACTGCTGTCACCTGCTCTCCTCTCCTGTCCTCTCCTCTCCTCTCCTCTCCTCTCCTCTCCTCTCCTCTCCTCAGTTTTTCATTATCCACTTACCTTCGTGTCAGTCACAACATTGGAAAACTATGTATCCCCATACAACACTCACTGATTCACTTTTGTGCAGCTTTTCTACAAAACAAGTAAAAGTGACAGGGAATTGGTCCTTTATAGTTGGCAATAAAATTACTCCAAAGAGACTGTGCAGCCAAACGATTGCACTGAGAGTCCAAAAGTCCTATTTTTACACCAGTATTTAGCGCAAGTCTTCACTAAAATTGCTGTTTTCAAAAGCTTTCATGCTTGGGTGGCCACCAGCATGCCCCAAAAAAGGAGGACACCTCTGCAGGGCAGGCAGGGATGGAAACCAAAACAGCTACAGTCACAGCTAATGTGTGTGTATATACCATATATACACACATATGCTAAATAACTCATTAGCACCAAAATGGCCTCTGAATATGGACATAGACACAATCACGAACAGTGTAGAACAGATTTAAACTTCAAATTGTAAGCAAAAAAACCCCCCAAAAAACAGACACATAGAGAGAAAATAGGAAGCATAAATGAATTTATATATGATATTAGCAATAATTTGTTTTTTGAGTTGTTGCCATGTGAAAACTTATATTTGTCTGATATGCAGGGAAATTAAGTCTGCATGCACAGTACATCCCAGAGGTGACGGCATACAGCCTTTGTCCAGCTCGCAGACAAAAGCTCAGCAGGGTGTTGCAGTGGACACCAGTAAACGTTTTGATCTTTGACACTGGCCGTCTGTTCCCCGCGCACCCCGACCCTATGCCGCTCTCTCCGTCTCTCTCTCTCTGACTGTCTACCTACCCTTTCTCACTAAGGGTCAGCAGGTCAGACAGAGAGCAGATGCTTAACCATACGACAGCAACCAAACCTGACACCACAACACGCACGCTCCCATTCTGTCATCTTCCCCTCGCTAAATGTATTTTGTCTCTGGAGGATATTTATCACCAGTTCTACCCACCATCTTGGATTTCCGGTAACACCGATAGAAAAGAAGGGAAGAATTGTGCAGGAAAAACTGGATTAAAGGCAGAGTAATCCAATTAAGTGGCACCCTAATGATTGACATGTACGTAAATGATATGTCAGTGGTTCATGTTGTAAAATTGTAAATCATTTCATGTTTACTAGTAATGTAGTTGTTGGTAGGGCTCCACCTGAGATTCACACACATCTTTGAAAAAGATGAAGTCTATAAGGGACCCTCTTCCGTCACAAGCCTCTAGTGTTAGCTTTTGTCCGGCTTTTTACATCCATCATCGCACTTACAGGGCTGCACTTTGGTTTAATAAATGTCTTTAGCTAATGAAATATGTCGCCCTTAACAAACTCCATCACTTGTTTGCATTTGTTTTCTGATAAGACAGGTCCATGTGAACGGCCCGGGCACAGCAAACGACACAGATAATCATTAAGTTAAAAGATGCCTTTCTTCTTTGGCAAGCTTCCTGTGATACACTTTGTTTCTGTTGCATTTGGTGCCAGTGTTCCTCTAAATTTTATATGGTTTCACAAAAATAAGGCCGTAGTTAAGTGGTTCTTTGGCTTGAAAAACATGGTAAACAATTTAATTTCCATTTTGTGGCTAATAGAAAACCATAGCCATATTTTGGTTGTGACGCCGTTCTTCTCCATCCAATTTTCCTAAAGCAGTAGATTCAAATTTATATAGATAAAATAATTTAATTTAATATAATTTAATTAATATTAAATATCACATTGTCATCATATCATTTGACCTTTTCTTACAGTTTCATTATTGAATGTCTCAAACATGTCCACAAAACCCCAACGTTACAAGTAATATGGTCTCATAGCAACTCTCAGCTTTGCTTTCCAAGTGATGTTTTCACCTTGCTGTTGCAATCTTCTGGAGGTAATTTACTGTATATCCTTCAGCCAACAAAGGAGGCAAAAGGCTATTCTAAGTACTTGTCAATGTCCACATGCCTGGTAGAGGTTGAGCTGAAATGAGTTTCTGAGATCAAAAGAAACAGAACGATAAAAGGGATTGAAAGATAAAAGGATTTGAGTCACTGGATCAGAATTACGCCTTTATAGAACAGAAATCAACAAAATTAAAATCCATTCGTCCACGAGGAACAACGAACTCACATGAATGTCATGAAGGTCATTGTGTTCAAAAGACATTTCTCTTGACTTGACAACTGGTCAGGCTCATTTTGCACAAAAAACATTTTTATTGGAGCTCCACAAAATCTATCAAAAAATATCTCTGCTTAGATTTTAAAGTTTGTGCAGTTTTGCTCTCATGTTTTCATTTCTCTGGTAACAGAGATGATGGTCAAAGAGGTGATGATGTCAGGAAATGAAAGACAGAGAGGTTGAGGAACTTTGAAATCTCCTTTTATAATCTAATATTCCATCAGTTATTATTTATTCTGTATGAGCCGAGGTTATATGAACTATTTGTTATGCACGTCTACTGACATCGAGTGTTTGAAGGCAACATTAGCTAAGAATCAAATGTGAGTAAATTCCGCCTGCAGATGGGAAACAAACCAACGTCTGCCTGACCAGTTTGTTCAGATCTGAAAGCCACTTCAGCTGTAAATTAAATAGGCTGGGAACATTTAGAAAACCCCTGCCACCAAGGTTTAAATATTAATTTGATGCCCTTTGCGTATGCATGAAGTATTTAACTTAAATGACTATACACATTTAAGCACTCACGTTGCTCTGGTTAAGCCATTTCAATTACAGTTGAAAATACAGGCCAACTGTTGTCCCACATACTGAAATCGAGGAGGATTATGGATTAGGTGGATCATCCATTAATTTGTTCATTTGTCCTTCGAATGCATGTAAGACACTGTTAATTGGAGTTTTTGGAGAGGGCTGCATTTAAAATTTTACACGAGATGATGCAGCCAAGTCAAACCAGAGTTGTCTGCTGGTTACTGCTGTTGTCATTTATGGAGATGACGTGTTGCTTGTTGACTTGTTTCAGATGCAAATGAGTTATCCAGCTCCAAATGTAATTATTTTTACTCATGCGAGGAGAAGAGATCTGCTGTCTCCATAAAAAGACTGAGCAAGTGGATTTATGTTTCAGCTACATAGGTCTTACTGACCGGTCCACTTCAGTCACGGGAGGCAATAAATCAAATTAATGACACGTCTTACCTTAAGACAGTCCTAATGATTTGCACAGTGCAGCACATTTTTTCAATCATATAAAACTAAAAACTATATTTGCTGTTATTTCTCATCACAGAATTATAAACATCTTTTATAATCCTGGAAGTGAAATAATAAAGGCTGATAGATCTATTGGATTCCAGACTTTGCGTCTTTCCTATAACTTTTGTGCAATAAGTTTACAGAACAAAGTACAAGAGCAAGCATAAATAGACATTGTTATCCATTTTTGTTTCTGCATATAATGGGAACATAAAAACAGTACTTTGAATTTTAAAAGGTATGAGGATAAATGAAATTATAGAATAAGTGACACAATGACAAAAATGAATTAAGTTTATGGTTAAAGTGGCAATCTTGAGAATCTCGAAGAATTTCATTTAAATAAGGCGTCTTCTAAGTCACTTTATCGCTGAATGAGGTAGAAGAATGGTGACTGAGCCAGTGACCCACTGATGAAATTATATAGTCCTTATAATATATAAGTCCTTACATTTTACATTTTTATGAACTGGATGTGTGGCATGTGTGTTCCATCACCCAGGAGTTCCGCCAACACCTGTGTTGTGTGGTTTCAAAAACAAAACTGTAAGTTACGATGTTTCGCCATAGCCGTCGACAAAGATAACGAAACAGAAATCTTTGAGATTGCTACTTTAAATGCTTTGCATTGCTGTATATGGCTGGATTCTCCATCATGGAAATGAGGTTGCAATAAAATTTCAGTTAGTTTTAATCCTTTTATTGGACTCCTGTATCCCATTTTCCCTTAAATCTACAAAGCAACACCTATACTGATTCTTGCCTTTGACCTTGCTTTATCAAAGGCAGTTTAGGAGGCAGACAGCTACGAGGGGTGAGGCATTTCTATAGATGATACAGTTAAAATAAAAACCTTGAGCTAAATATATGGGACGGGCCAAATGAAGAACGGGGTTTGAATAAATTTATATTTACATAAAGATGGCCTTTAGATAATAATATTTATAAAGGCCTTTCAAGACATCCAAGGACGCTTTACAAATCGAATAAGCCATTCAGAACATAAAACAAGATAAAAATTAGATGATGTCATTGTGACAATTAAAAAGAAAAAAAACACAGTTCAGTGAAGCAGTTTGGAGGAAAACTGAGGACCACTGGGGGTTGCCATGTTATCAAGCACCCTGTCTGCTTAAGGCTCCTCGACCACGACAGAGAAGTTGGCTAAGAAAATTGAGTGACAACAACATCAACAACAGTGCTAATGATTGAAATAATGTGAACAGTGTGTGAAATGCTTGCGGACCTTTAGCAGCAGTGAGAGAGAGCCATCACGTTCGGCTTTACACGGAAGGTGTCTCTTTGCTTTTGGAGACGTTATGTTGCTGCTGATGTGCAGTCAGTCAACTTAATGCACCATGATGTAGTGGCAACTGAGCGTGAGCTGTGGACTATCTCTGCTTGAATTGGCGGCTTCTGAGAATCAGTTGGCAAACATGACATTTTCATCTTCATGTGGGGTCGTTTTCACAGCACAGAAGGGCAAAATATTTAATTTAATGGTTTATGAGCCAAAACTCATTTAGATTTGTGATTGACAAACATATCCTCAGTAGACATAGCGCAGGCACATGTGCCCATCCATCCATCCACTCCACCATTTGTTGCTGTGTTTGAACATACTGCAGTTGTCAATTTGGATCTGCTGGCTTATTATAAATGTTCTCTAATGACGTGCTGAGCATGAAGCAACATGTCTCACCTGCTTTCATGGTACTTTTATATACAGATAGTGTCATTACAGTCAGTTTCTAATGATCATCATGAAAAAGTCAGTCTTGCACCTTGAACTTTTAGTCCGTCAGAGTGAAGGAACAAAGTAAAGAGTACCCTTTTTAATGAACCTCATTCTCCCAGTGGGTTTACCCCCTCTACATATATAGCTTTGATGTATTGAGTTGCCTCATCTTATCTTTTTCATTTGACATAGGAAAAGTTTTATATGAAAACTCCTAGATGACTTCCAACAATCCAGAAATCCCCTTTGAGATGGATCCTACTCTCAACTTAATATGTCCTCTTGTTGAACATTTTGAAAAACCAACCACCTCATTGCATATGTACAAAAGCCTCTAATAACTTTCTGCAATCCTGAACAGTCCCACAGTGCAGGGTGAAAAAATCTCAATGTAGAAATACGACTTCTACAACTAATAAAACCGACGATAGCTGAAGTAAGAGCAGGTGAAATTGTGGTGGTAATATGAGAGGCAATACTATTGTAAATTTGCAGCTTTCATTTTGAAATCCTAGGAAAATAACATTCAGTATATGAATAGAGCTTCCTGTTCACTTGCTGATTGCAGTAGTTGGTCCCACTTTAATTTGGTCTAGATGGAAGTAAATTGACCCCTGATGTTGCTGTCTGTGCTCTCGGAGGGAAGAGTTATGAGCAAGAGCACCAGAGGGAAATAGGTGTAGCAGGTCCTACGTACTGATATAACTGTGGTGGAAACAGTGGGGTGCTGAAATTATAATCGCACCTCCTCTTCGCAGCTCAGCAGACTCTCAGGAACCTGCCAAGATCACGTTTACCACACACAGGAAGACAGACACACTCAGACACTCCTACACACATGTAGAAAGCATCAGACAGTCCGCCTGGAACACCGACACATAATCTGCATCCACCCACACGCACACACACACACACACACACGTAGACGCCCTACTAAAGTGATATGGCTATTCAGTTTTTTGATATTGTCCTTGTATCTTCTGCATTTTCACTCCAAATTGTCAATGGGAGTCAATATTAAATAAATTTGTAACATGCTGCTGATTATCATTGCACAGGGAATTAATTTCATTCACTGCATTCATGCAACTGTTGCCAATATTGCGATTAAGGCACTCTTCTGATTACTGAAAGCTGATACATTCATAAATCCTCCATAATAAATCTGTTTATTCTGATCATCTGAACCATGATATGTAGGTGGATTTTTATTTAATTAATTCTTTAACCAAATCATATTCATCAAATCCATATGCCGTATGTAATTGCAAAATGCTGCCGTGTACATTTTAGAAAAAGCTGTTGGAGACCATGCATGCATCTGTTGCACTCCCAGCAGCACCAAGCATTTGGTTTAAGACTGATTTAGTGAGATTGCGGGGTCTTAAGAGAATTAAGTAGTTGTAACTGTGGACTCAACTTTCTTTTGTTTAGCTGCCACTTTTATCAGGACTATTGCAAAAATCTTTTGTTTTTATAATTGTGTTCATCCAAAACACATCAGGCTAGTGGGAATAACTTTTAATTAATACTCAATGATAACATGAAGAATTAACTGATAAGAGATGTGAGAGGGTGAAAGCAAACAGGGCATACTCTTATTGTGAAGGCGTTCTCTCGTATATTTGGAATAAGCCTCGGCTTGACTGCATTATATCAATTTAACATCTTCATTTTGTCTTTTGTTAATATGAAACTATGGTATTTTTTAAACATATTATCATGAAACCCACAGATTGCATCAATAAAAAATTGTTACCATGTCTCCTTTTAATATGGTGTGTGTGCCAAAGACAGGGTTCAGTATTGATTTTCTTTTTTCTGTAAAACTTGAGTGTGTGTTTCTGTGTGAGTGGCTACTTGCGAATGTGTATGTGCAATGTGTGTTGTGAGTATTTGTGCCTCCGCTTGCGTGTGTCAGTCAGGTGGTTTATCTCGGCTTTGTTAGAGAGGCAGCAAATCTCCCTGTAATTACAATCTGAACAGCCCTGACATTTTACCAAGACTCCCCCAGGTGTGTGCATGTGCACGTGTCTATGTGCGTGTGTGTGCATGTGCATGTGTGCATGCTGAAGGTCTTTTGTCTTGTGGGGCTGAAACAGCTGGGTGCTCCTCGCTAATTAACGAGAAACCTCATAATTACTGTTAACTGGCCTACTATAGCTGACAGAGAGAGAAAGTAAGGAGACCAAAAGACAGAAACACCGGGGAGGAACGTTGCAAAAGGCAAATATTTCTTCAACATCAGCTTATGTAAGGAGCTGTCACTGTTCAGCACGCTAGAGTAAGAGGACAGTGAAAAAAATACTAACCACAAAAGTTACCCACAGCAATGTACAGCATGTAGAGCTGAATACCCACAAAAGTTCAGGATTCAGGTTGCTCAAACGCTGGTGCTTACAAATACAGTAATGATTTCCACACAAGATAATTCCAGTTCATTAGGACTTGTGTCTTAGTTTATGATAACAGTGTACTCTCTGAAGTAATTAGTTGAGACAAGAATTGAGTGGACAGACGATGAGACGGCTTGTAAATAAACCATGAGTCTGGCCGTATTATCGACCATTTTATTTTGACGTAAAACAGGAAGTGAGCGCACCGGAAATGTTGCTTAGAATCCCTCATTGGACAGGAAAACTGTGTATCGTATGTACAAGGCTACAGAAAGTGTGGTAGGTCAAAGCTGAATCAGAAAGTCAGATTAAAAGGTTAGTATGAAATAGTGTTAGCACGCTGGAGTCCCCACTGCCTGACGATCGCTGATGCGACGCGACTCAAGGATGTCCGTGCTTCTGACCAAGAAATAACGTGACACACCCTGTAAAATCACAAATTGTAATTTTTGAACTTCACATTTTTTTTCTGGAATAAATAAAACATAACAAGACAAAGATTAAGAGGTTTAGGTATAAGTGGATTTTTTTTTCCTTTGGTCAGAGCCAGGTTAACTATTTGCTCCTGAGAGAGGTGTTGTAAAGAGCTTTGGCCCATGTGTGAACCAGAATTCCTCTGTCAGTATTCATTAGCTGAAAATGTGAACTTTCTTCAGTAATTTCTCCAACAAAAAAAAAAAAAGCTTCTGTTTTCTGTCTTTGACTTGTATAGAGTATGTTAAAATCATATTGCCCATTTAACATACAACAATACAACAATAAATATAGATTTATATTTATAAATACTGCAATAATTATCATGTGATTTCTTGAGTTGAGTCCAAAAAGGTGTTTCAAGAGATCACAATGACCTTTGACTGTTGACCACAAAATTCAGGATCCATGGACATTTGTGCCAGATGTAATGACATTTCCTCCAGGTGTTCCTGATATATCATGTTCCAAAGAATGCGACCGATGGTAGCTCACAATGACCTTGACCTTTGACCTTTTACCACCAAAATCTACAGTAATCAGTTCATCCTTGAGTCCAAGTGAACATTTGTATCAAATTTGAAGAAATGACCTCAAGGTGTTGCTGAGATATCGTGTTCACTAGAATGGGACATCCGCCCTTCCATGAGTCGTACAAGTGTACATACAAGCTGAAAACATCGTGTCTCTCGCCACAGCTGTCGCCGCTGCGGAGGCATGAACACTCTACCATAATGAAGCCCAGTGAATATCATCATAGCAGACTAACCAATTACAGTTGTACAAGTGTGTGCAACATGAAAACATCGATGAAACATCACATCAGAACAAAAACATCCCACAGTTATTGCTGCTAGGAAATTTTTATAAGGGGCACACAGACAGTGGCTGTGCCGCAGAGACAGACAGTAGAAGAAGAGAGAGACGCATCAAAACCAGAGGGAGGACAACATGGATATAGAGACGAGAGAGAGACAGGAAGGCTTGTTGTTTCTCCCCGGGCTAAATGTCACTGCTGCCACATTGTTTTGTTCTCTTATAACCACATTGCTATGCTTCCGTGTGTGGATGTGAGTGAGTGAGTGAGTGAGTGTGTGTTTGTGTGCGTGCTTTTGATGAACATGTAATATCACGTTTGTGTATCTTGCTGGCCCTTTGGTTGCCTCTGGAAGATTTCTTGAAGTCTACCTTTAAAAGGTCAAGTAGATCAGTTGCGATATAGCCTATACACACACCACACCACACACACACACACACACACACACACACATTGGCAGCATATGACATGGAGAAAAAAAAATAAAGCATCAAATTGACTTCTTTTTGTGATGATGTTCAAACAGGTAGATACACAGACTTCAGACAGACAGAATAAGAGACCCATCCTTCACATGGTTGATTCCTCTTACAGGTTCCTTTTACTCGTGGGTTCACACTGATAATTACAGGTACTGGAAATGATGACTGGTGTCATGTAGATGTCGTTGTTGGTGAAAGTATTCACAGATTCATCAAAAGCACTTGAACTTCAAGCTTGTTTACTGTCGTTGTGAATCAAAGAGAATGTCTAATGATCAGTGACTTCATGTATGTGAGTGTGCTGCATACATTTGCGTGTGTGTGTGTGTGTGTGTGTGTGTGTGTGTGTGTGTGTGTGTGTGTGTGTGTGTGTGTGTGTGTGTTTTCCAAATAATTTTCTGGGGGTCTAAGCAGTTGGCTATTGATTTGTGTGTATGTGCTTGTGTGTGTGTGTGTAATGGTCATGTCACGCTGTGTTGATTTTCATGTCAGACAGCAGCGTTCTCTCCTCACTCCATTACTCCCCATTCTGTCGCTGTGTGTGTGTGTATGCTTGTGTGTGCCTGTCTGTCTGTGTCTGTAATTTCTCGCCCAGAACAGTTTTTGTGCTTTTTTTTTCTTACAGGCTTACAGCTGTTTAATTGTTCCTTTACTCAAGTTCACACATACACACACACACACACACACGCACACACAGAGTCTCTTGTCATAATAACAAGGTGAAGTAAATGAAAAGCTAAAAACAATTGCTCCACATTATTATGCAAGTGGACTGTGCACTGTCACAAGAGAGTTGTGAAAACTGCTGAATTTAAATGTTTCCATAAAAAAAAAAAAAAAGCAACCGTGTAAAAAACCTCACAGTTATTAATGACAGATGGAACTCGCTGCACTGTACCTAAACACAGGAGCATCGCCATTTCAAAGCTCATAATCCAGTTTGTTCTCTGCAAAACAACTTCAACTTTATTTGTTTGTTCTTAGGATGCAGCTCGGGACGCAACATCGATTAAGATGCCAAGGTGGAGATTTCCACAGATCTGTTTTCATGTTTTAGCTTTTAGAATCTACAAAGTATAAAATGCATTTTAATGAGAGTGCTCGGAAGAGAGACGCTTGTGGATTCAAACGGGCAAAAGATTAAAAACTTGTCTACATGGTATGGTGTATGGTGTAGCCATTTTACGGCTTTTGAAAAAAAAAAATGTTGGCACTGTTCTCGGGGGATGAAAAACTACATTACAATTTACATAATATATTAAATTTGACATTAGAATAGGGATGCAGCGATGATTGTCATCATTGATTAATACATCAATGATTCAGTTTAGTGAATAAAATGTCAGAAAAATGACACTAAACATTTTCTTTTGTCTGAGTAACATTCACAACTATATTAAATGGTGAGAAGCAGCAATTACTCACAATTAAGAAGCTGTTGATCAACTAATCAATTACTGTACAAATCATGTCAGTTCTACATTAGAATATTTTTCCAGTACTTCATCAGTCTTAATGATAAATGAATGAATCAGACTGTCTACAGAGGAAACAGATGACGATCTTTTCCTGAAAACCCTTTTTACCCTTACATGCAAGCCCGACTGCAAAATCTATATTTTGCTACAGTTTGAATTTGAATCAGTCCCTAAAAACAGAGCTGGACATCAGGAGCAGGGAAGATCCATTTAGTATTACACTGCCCTCTCTTTCTGAAAGCCTGTCTCAGTATCACTGGTGGGTGTGGTTGGGTGTGTGCAGAAGTGTGCTTTGTTGCACTTGAAACCGCATGCAACATATGCCCCTGGAGTGCACCTGTGCATCACTATAGAAAAGAGAGAAGGTTAACCACTCAAGGTCTGCAAAACAAGATTTTCAGGGGGTGTTAAGTTCAGACAGCGAGGGGTTAACACTGTCTACCAAACGGCAAAGTGGATGCTCTGTTTGAATGGGCAGCAGCGGTCCACTAGCTCGCTTCCACAACCACCAGAAACTTCAAATCCTACAAAACACCACATCACACTTTGATGGTTTCTGCATACTCTGATATGGTCAAAACAGCAAGGTTTACTAATATGATAAACTGTGTGTAGTGGATAATCCAATTTAGAAACTGGTGTGGCCTCAAAGACAGTTTCTCTTCACTGATTTGTTTGTTCGCTGTTGGTGAATCGGTGTATAAATCAGGGAGGTTTTTGTAGTTGTCATGGTCGCACAGCAAGGCGCGACGCTGCTGTCGTCTTGTTTATATTGGAAATAATGGAGGCGGCACCACCAACCGCTTGCTGTCTGAGAGTAGACTTTACCAGGTCAAGTCAACAGGTGACACTTTTGTCCATAAAAATCAAGGACTGGCTCATTAGGCTCATAGAGCTTTTTGTTTAAGATTGTACATCCAAATGAGTTGTGTTTGAATGTACAGTATGACTCAGATATCTACATATGCCAGTGAATTCTCAATGGGTGTTGTCATAGAGTTGATCCATTATTCCCCGTCTGTGGAGCAGCTCCAGGATTTGTCTCAGGATGACATCATCACCACAGTCTTCTCTCTTTGTGAACTCCAGTACCTTTCACGAGTTCTTTTGTGATGAAACGTTGTAATTTACTTTCACGGTGTACCTTCTTTTCCTTTACCGGCCTCGTCTGCTTCCACTTCACTTAGTGATTGCCTACACAGAATGCCTTTCAACAGTCCCTAGTCAATAGCCCTGTACTTCTTCTATTCAGCTGAGGGTTATACGTGTAGGTGGAGAGAATAGCAGTGATAGACTGAGTTTTTTTTTTTTTCTTCTACCCCCTTTGGTCAAGATAAAGGAAGGGTCACACCTGTTGCAGTGTAATATGTCTCATGTCTATTCAGATGTATGGATAAATGTTTCCGGAGAATTGTTTGCCTGTATGATGGTTAAATGTTGGTTCAAAATAACAAATAAGGCAAGAATACTAAAGGACTGCCACCCATTGATCATCTTATATTTTTTCAATAGTTGATATCCTTTCAACTCTTATAGTCTTGTGTTGTGCTGAAAACTGTCAGAGACATTGTACTCTTCACATTTATTCAGATATCAGTAAAGTAAAATAAGAGTAAAATAAGTCAACAAAACAAAACACTTAAACAACAAAATAGATTCTGAAAAGCAAACCACTTCACCCAAAGATTATTTAAAGAGCACCAAAATGTTTTAGGCAGCATTTTCCTCTAGAAACTTATCTTAAGGGTCTTACCCTTGTACACAGCAATTTACAGAGCCCCGTCCTCCAAAGTCCTCCAAAACCTTTTCAGTCACTAGCCTCCACAAAGGGGAAGGTAAGGTCATTGGTCCAAGCTTCAGAAAATCCAACTTTTTGTGACATATAGAGTTTTCATCTTGCAGTACTGACACTCAGTTGAGTGTTTGTGCCTCTTTGCCCAGTTTTAAATTCTGCTTCTAGTGCATCTACCACATAAAAACAGAGATGGATAGGTTTTAGACAAACATAGTATGGATATATTGAATTTCTTTTTATCGGGTACTGTTATTTTCTTTAAATTTAAGTTAAATAAAAATGAAACTTCTTCTGGGAGTATTCAGAATTGCTGATGAGCCTCACACCTGCTCACTATCTGTGTAGCGCTACAGTTAGAATATGAACCTGCGCTTAACATCTACAGCCGTTTTCATTCACTGACTTTCTGACAGCTGTAACGGATGCTGAGGACCTGGACTAGTATCTATACACAAAGTCCTGCTAATATATAGTGATCCCTTTGCTAAGCCTTTTATCGCAGCAATTAGCAGGATGTCTCTTAACGGCCAGAGGAGAAAAGGGCTTTAGAGGGGCCAGCACAGGTGTGAGGGAGAGGCAGGGATGAAGAATGGATTCAGGAACTGATTCATTTACTGGTTCACAGGCTGAGTCGCTGGATGACAGACTGACTGAGTGACACACGGGCTCTCTGCCTGCTGACTGACCAACTGACGGCCCAGTGTAGACGGTTAGTGTGGAGACTGGCTGGCTGGCCGGCCCAAGTCTTATGTGATGCATAGAGGGTTTAATCCCTCAAAGTAAGATACAGGGCTTCAGACAATGGGGGAATCTGCCTGGTAAGATAATCTCTTCTCTTCTCTTCTCTTCTCTTCTCTTCTCTTCTCTTCTCTTCTCTTCTCTTCTCTTCTCTGCAGAACAGGCAGAATGCAGTACAGGGTGTGAAGGTCAGCAGCTCTATATGAATACTACTTGAGGCAGAGAAATTCATTCAACACATGATTTCAAGAAAAGCTGTGAGACAAGGCTGAATGTAAATGTACAATGATGCATGTAGACCATTGTATGTACATTGTCACCTGATTTCTATTACAGCTCACTGGGGAATTTTACACCAACGTACCAAGTCCAATTCCAAGGTTTTTGGTATTGTGTGTGTGGGAGTGTGTGTCTGAACTGTTGCTACTGAATTAGTGTGTTTCAGCCTACGGTATCTTTTTTTTTTTTTTTTCTCTGAGTGAAAGGATCCATAAATCCACACAGACACAAAAACAGTCATTTGGTATACCATGGGACTATACTTGACTAGGAGACAAACAATGTTTTCTAAATGTGTGACACCACATTGCTGTTAACACACAGCCTGTGTTTGCGTGTGAGCAACAGACAGCTGATGTTTAAAAAGCTCTAATGCTCTTTCTCCAATCTGACAACAACATCAATGCAAATTGTCCTGGGAGACACACTCATGTGTGTGCAACGCACACAGACACACACACAGACACACACACACACACACACACACACACACACACACACACACACAGAACCTTTGGGGGGATTTGAAGTGATTTGTTTTCCCTCCACTTCTTGAACACAGACAGACACACAAACAGCCACCCTGACTGACACACAGACACTTTGACCAAAACACACACACACACACACACACACACACACACACACACACACACATACATACAGAAATGGGCACAAAGATAGACACACATCCACTCAGCGAGACAGACGGACCAACTCGGTGAAAGAAGATAACTTGAACTTAAAAGAGAGACGCAAACAGAGAGAGACAGAAGTACGGAGGGAGAAGAAAGGCGAGACAGACAAAGAAGTGTGTGTGTTGTTAAACCAGAGAGATGGGAGGTGGGGTTATATTTGTGCGATGGTTGCAAAGTTGCTGAGGAGATACAAACACCAAACATAACAGATAAGAGCGTCTGCGGTGAGAGAGAACTCTGAGACAAAGAAAGAGAGTTACACTGCTTATGCATTCACTCTGTCAGACATCTGAAGGTGCCTTCAGGTTACGTCCAGTGCCAGTGTTTGTCGTTTAATACTAGCACTTTCAAAGCTTCATGACACCATACTAGCAGGCTAAGACAGGGTCTCTTGAGTGAGTTTTACTTCTGATAAAATTGTGTGAGTTGGTTGTGATGGTTTTTTTTGGGGTTTTTTTTTTTTTTTTTTGCTTCTGTGGACTTTTCCGAGAGGTGTTCTCTCATCTCAGCCTCATTGTTAATTCCCTTGAAGTGGTCTTGTTTGTAATGCCAGTCAATGGCATCCAAGGACTGTTTCAAACTTCCTATCAATCAAGCTAATTCCAGAAAAACACACATACCTTCACTCACACATTTCATTTTGGGCTTGTGGCTAAATCTTGAACAAGCACCTCTTGATTGGGAATTTGTACATGAAGTAAATCAAACAGTTTCACACCGTTCTGGTTTTCAGAGTTCCACTTCACCTGACTTCACCTGATGTTTTTGGACTAATGGAAAACCCACACAGGCATGGTGGGGGTGCTACTGGGTCACTTAGCGTCTGACCAGCATCGCCTCAGCTCTGCTGAACTGGTACTTTTTAAAACACATTCTGTGTGCTTAGCTTGGCCTGATTGCTCTTTTAAGCATGGATTCAGTCAAACTTCAGCTAGACTCAATATATGATGTTACCTGATAAGGCAGGGCCACAGCACAATAGTGCTATATGTTCACTCAGAAAATGGCAATGAAGTAAATCTGTTCCAGCTGTCTGGTTTCCTTGTGTTAGTGCATTAGTTAACACATAATTCTTATTAATTTACCAAGTGTAGAGCAAATGTGACACATGTTAAATGTAAATACACACTGTTATGGCACTGATGATAGGGTTGCCTGCATAAGATAATACATGGTGAAAGAATTAAACTTTTAGAAATGAATAAAATGATTTGAGCTGTAGGAATTTGCCTTTATTCTTAAGTCTATGACTCTAAAGCAGCAGGTTTAACATAACCGCCAGAAGAAAAATATGTTGTTGAGGAAACACAAGCATAATTAAAGTTGTTGATGGTTACGTTTAGGCATTCACAGCATGTGGTCAAATGTAAATAAACGTGTTGTGTTTGAAGTCGCTGTGAACTTACCACAATCTTTTCCTCATCTTAAACAAGTGCTGTGAATGCTTAAACATAGCTATAAATAAGTCACTATATGGATGTTGTACTGCAAAATCTGATATTTTGGCAGAAAACAAATAAATATTGCAACTTGCCAAACACTGAAATTAACAACATATCCTCATTGCGTTAATAGAAAGTGAAATCTGGTCATGTTATATTGGAGAGAGGGTTGCGTGTTTACTGTATCAACATTTAATTGAAACCACAATCTTTTTTTTTGTTTTACCCTTAACCAAAGTCCTTCTGTTGCCGAAACCGAACCGCAGACACAACTCAAGATGTGTCAACATCCTGCAGTCTATATGGCCACCATACGCTCTGACCACAGTAGCAGTACACAAATATAGCACACAACAATTACATTTCTCATAACAGTGTCAAAGGGAAAACAAATTACTACCAACACTACTATTTTAGGAGACTAGGTCGAGCTTTTGAGGACACAGCTATGGGGTTTATACACAGGTTTATATCCCATCTTAAACCTTCAACCACAGCTAAGCTAATGACAAAGCAACAGCCTCGGGATGATGATGCAGAATCCAGACAGAAAGGCACCAGATGGGTCAGGTTCAAACTCAGGACCTTCTTGCTGTGAGGCAACATTATGCTAACCACTGAGCCACCATGAATAATACGATTTGATCATTCATATTATAATATAAAGCTGAGGACGAGAGACACTGCCTGTGTTTTGAAGATAAAAGCATCATATTTAAGTGCCACGATACACCCCCAATTAAAATACTGTTCCGACACGACTGCTGTTGTTTACATCGTGATTGATTGGATTTTCTTTCAATCAGTTTTCTCATTGGACACAGTTAACACCAGGAGGGTCTTGTGGGAGTGGTCTACTTTGATTTTGAGGCTGTGCAACCTCTGACTTTGTCAAGTTTGTAACATCTGCTTAGAATGGATGTCGCTTTTGTGCTCTGATGCGTTGCAAACATGTCCTGTGGTTTCGTTAAATATTTCATAAACATACCTAAGATTTACACTGTGTAATCTTGAATTCTGTAATTAACCAGAGCCATAAATACACAGTTGATGTTCCTGTTTTTCTCTCAGTCCATCTGTCGACTGGACTTTCCAGTTTTAAACTTGACCAAAGTCACTTCAATAACACAAACATGCACACACACATACACACACAGACTCCCCAGTTACATCTTATGCCTCCTGCAATACACTGATAAGGCCCTCTCTGTCTCTCTCTCTCCCCGTCTCTCTCATTCTCGTTGTCTCTCTTGCTTTTTCTCCGTCTCTTTTCCATTTTGTTATGTTTTATTCCATCTATGTCCCTTGTTCCCTGTCTCTCCCTCTGTACTTCTATCTTTGTGTCTCCCCATCTCTGTCCATCTCTCTTCTCTCATTCTCCCGTCTTTCTCTCCTCCCATCTTTTCAGCCCCACTGTAGTCTTTGTCCCCATCTCTTAATCTTTCATCACCCCCCCCATCATCCCTCTTTCCCAAATTCACTCTGTTTTTTCTGTCTTTATCTGTCCATTTTGAAAATCCTCCAACATATTTATATATATTTGTTGTTTTCTCTAAGAACTTAGAACTAAAATCCTGAAAAGAAATTCATTTGGGCTCGGGGCATGGCCGTTTCATGTCCAGTAACAACACATTTTTAACATTATCTAAAGCATTATTCTCTGAGTAGAATTGAGGCCTGTTGGTTTGCAAAAATGTGCTGAGCGTTATAGATTTATCAGAATGGCCTGAAGCAACGTATTGTAATGGTCTGTTACAGCACAAAGTGGAACATATATCAGCTGAACTGCTGATATTTACGTTTCAAAATGTTCATACAGTATTTACAAAAGAGCTGTTAGATAAAGAAGAATC
Organism: Seriola dumerili; assembly: GCF_002260705.1. Classification (NCBI taxonomy): domain Eukaryota; kingdom Metazoa; phylum Chordata; class Actinopteri; order Carangiformes; family Carangidae; genus Seriola; species Seriola dumerili. The sequence goes on along the minus strand of NW_019174365.1, from coordinate 8,036,842 downwards.
CTTTGTGGACGTAAAGTCAACTCTGTTCTATTGCCCTTTCCAGTACGTTGCAGAGAACTCGATAAAAGCAAACTATCATGTCCAGATCAAGCTCACATATCATAGCATGAAGTAATATTTATACAGCGGGCTTTTTCAACAGAAGATACCTTTTATCTGTAGACGTGGTGACAGTGATGTAAGAAACATCTTACAAGAACGTTGTGAAATATGGATTTCTCCTCTGAAGTCACTCTGCTGAGGTTATTTATGGTCACTTATTGTACTGCATTGTTTGGGGTTAAAGTGAGATACTGTTGAACGCAGTATGAAAAATATACACGAACACAGCTTTCGAATCAGTGTGGTATCATTGGTAACATTTATGTTAATGTAGTAATGCTCACAATTGTTTTCTTAACTCGGATTGTAGGTATTTGTTGTTGTTCACCCTTTGCACCACCATAATACCGATAATCACAGTGAACTCCACCACCCAGGGAATTATTGGTAGAGTAATATTTTGGTCGTTTTCAGTGGATTTAAGATCGGAGAAGATCCATTTAAAATTTCCATGCACTTCTTTTTCCATCTTCCGAGTGCAAAAATGCATCATTTGCTGAAGCTCTGGCCTCAAAGATGACTCGAATTATGTTGAGTACAGTGATCATTTCTTCTGTGGAGGGGAAATTGCTGGATCAAATCAAGCCTGCAATGGCACAATCAGCTGCTTGTAAGTGTGATCACCACCGCAATTCAGACGGAGCACTATGTTCCGTATGAGAAGACAACTTTTTTGCTCCAAGTTGAATCTTAACCCTGTGTCCTCTTCAGCCAAGTGTCTACATCTAAGAACTGCTGATGTAAATCCTTGTGGTGGGTGAATTTCAGTATGTCTTTGTGGCGTGTCAATGGACAGTTGCATAACGGACTGATCCTGGCCCTGTTAGTAAGAGCATGGGGCTTGAAGAACGTCAGCGTCAGTGGTCACTCTGTCAGGTTTGTCGGCTCAGATTACTTTGGTCATGTGAAGTCAACTCTTTTGAACCTTTAGAACCCAAATAAACGATTTTATTTTGAGATTATTTTTGCCTTTATTCACTCAAAAGGCAGACAGGACTTGTGGGAAGAGAGGGTGAGGGTAACATAGTATGTGTCGTCTTAAACTACTCAGCCAGTGTAACGCCTTATGTGAGGTGAAAAACTAGATTAAATTGAGAGTAAAATAGCTTATAGAAGCGGCTCTGAAGTCTCAATGCCATAAAACTGTAGATACATTTTCATCAGTAGAAAAGAAAGAAGAGTATAAGAAACGTGTACTAAAAGAAATTTTAAGAATAAAGAAACAACGTAAGGCACTATGAAAAATACCATATCTTCAAAAAGGCTTGTTTTAAATGGATACTGGTATCACATCTGGATCTTACAGTAAATAAAAGCAGAGCATTATTATTGGAGAATTTCACAGCAGTGAAATCAGATAATCATGTAACCAAATGTAAAACAAAGGGAGACAACTTCATTTTCTGGCTCTTACGCGAATACAATCCAATATCACGCTAATGGAGAAAATTGGGAAATTTCTATTTTGCAGTAATGTCAGACTAATCACCCAGCCTTTAAAAAGCTGTAATAGTATGCTATTAGTACAGAATATCCACCCAGGCAAAGATTACTACCTGAAATTGATAGCATATCAGTCATACAGTGCTATGAGTTCTTACCTTCCAAACACCGTTTGAATGGTTTGAATTATCATGCAACATGGAAACAATGAACCGATATTATCACAGCCCGTTCCTATCATACTCCCATTTCCCCAGAGACCACATATATTGCAGTAATCTTTGCTGTGTGAAGATGCCAGGTTGTACATGTTCCGTATCTGTGAGGGCATACCAGTGTGTCCGTGTCTTCACCTTTCTCTGTTCACGCTGATCATTCCCAGAGACCCAGTTTAAGTGTAACACGCGGAGTTCATTCAGCTGTCACATCTCATTGGCTACTTGTGCTCATTCAAATGCTCCTGCGAGCAAATAAAGTTTACTCAAGGTTACGATGTCACAGCAGCTGTTTCCTGAAGAGATGTAAGAGTAAATTAAATGGGCCGGATGACTCAGCAAAACGCTCTCACACACACGCATGCTGATGTGTTGTCACGCCCCGCACACAACTTTGCACACATACACCAACAGCACCAAGACACTTAACACGCATAAATATTGTCGACGTGTCACTCGACAACCTACCAGGCACCCCCCCCACCCCCCCCTGTCTCACACTCTCTCTCTCTCTCTCTCTCTCTCTCTCTCTCTCACACACACACACCTCCCTCTTCCGCACTCAATATGGCTCATGGCACTGAGAACAATGACTAGTGCAATGAGTGGCATGTACAGCTTAACTTGGGCTTTGGTGTGTGTGTTCATGTATGTATGTATGTGTGTGTGTGTGTGTGTGTGTGAGTGAGTGTGAGTGAATGTGAATCTCTTTGTGTGTGAGCGTATTTGATGTCAGCAGGGTTGATTCACACTCACTTACCCCCCGACAACTGGAATCATACCACCCGCCTCTTGACGAGCTCACATCAACACACACACACACACAAAGCTAATTAGGAGTCTTCATTATTGTTGGATTATGCTGTTCAGCTCTGCAGCTACAGGCTTTTCTTTATGGGTGGAAAGGAACTAAGGACTCTTAAGTACATTTAGCAGACTGCTAGTTTGACTTTGAATAATGGATTTGTTCACAAGACTAACTAATGAAGCAGAGCAGTGTCACCCATATTCAATGCCACAACACACGTGTCCAGTCATACATGGTCTGTATGCTGCTGTGATGCATATTTTGTTATGATTTTGTGAGGATTGCGGTTTTTTTTTTTTGGTTTTTTTTTAACTGAATTTAAAGTCATAACTGAGTGGTGGTCTCAAGAGAACTCAGGTTTAATGTTATCTTATATGGGTCAGGTAAAGACATATTTGATTTTTTTGCAATTGCGTATTGTGTTTCCACCACTATGTAAATTCTGACGGGGCTTTAAAAAAAAACAAAACAGAAAGAGCAGTCAGGTAATCACACAGGTTGTGGACAAACCTCCGGGTTAGCCAGAGTTTTCTGAAAGAGAAGACAAAGGCAAACAGTAATGTTATTACCCAATGTGTCCCTTGTAAATATCCATCACAGTTTAAGGACAGACTCCCTGGTTCAATTTTGGTCTACCGTAATATAGTCTTTGTGTGCACAGATTCCCTGTGCAGTGAAGGATTATTACATTTTATGTGCACTCCAAATAAAGTCCATCCATCCTACAGTTTAACCAGGTCCAGGTTGGGGTGGCGGCGGCAGCTTAAATAGATGGTGTAGTGCTTTTCTTCCTTAACAGACAAAGCTCTTTACAATTTGCGTCTTATTCCCCTATTCACACGCCACACAAGGCACCGGCTCGCCATCGGGAGAAACCGGGGTTCAGAATCCCGCTCAAGGCCACTTCGTCAAGGGGGGAAGCTGGAAGCGGAGATCAAACTGCCAACCCTGCGATAAGTGGGCGACCCACTGTACCTTCTGAGCCACGGTAAAATTCCCAGATGTCCCTTTCCCCAGCCACGTCCTCCGGTTCTTCCCAGGGGCAACCGGAGGCATTCCCAAAGCAAATTAGATGCAGTATGCTGTGCAATCCCTCCGGTGTGTTTTGGGTCTTCCCCTGGTCTCATCCCAGCAGGATCCAGAAAGCCTCCAAAGGGAAGCATTCAGGGGGTATCCTATTCCGATGCCAAGACCATATCAACTGACTCTTTTCAATGTGAAGGAGCACCAGTTTTGTCTCTAACCCTTCCAGTCCTCCAACCATGTTCCTGAGGATGAGCAACCCCCTGTGACAGCAGCTTATTTCAGCTGCGTCCACATAAAGTGATTTAGACATCTGGCTGAACAACTGACATATTTACAACCTGCCTGATTCTCTGAACACTCTTTTCTTGCTCTGTCTTACTATGTTGAAGTAATCTCAACAATTACTTGTCTAGCCAATAAACTTGATGGCCAAAACTACAGAATCAAGAGCCATATTAAAGGAGAATTTTCTTTTAAATCCCATATGATTAAAACCATTTGCCATCCTCAGTTGGCAGATGGAAATTCAATTATAAAGTGCCCTTGTGCTTGTACCAGGTTAGTTTGTACAATACATAAAATGCTGTTTGGTGTCATTGCTCAAGGGTACTTTGGCAATATTGGGAACTACTGAACCTTTTCATTATGTTGGTTCTTATAGCCAATTTACCACACTCAACTGATCCTCTCATTGGCTCTCCTTCCCCTCTTAATACCACCCCACTCCCCTCCACTCCACTCCTCTCCTCTGCACTTCTCTCATAAAAAGTCATACAGTCAACATTTTGCATTTTGTGACGACATTATCTGTCAGTGTGTCTCTTTTATGTGTGTCGACGTGGCAGTACGCATTAGTGCAGATGTGTTTGCCTCTGCTCAACTCTGCCTAGCTGTGTATTTGCGTGGGTGTGTTTTTTTTTTCTTCTTTTTTTATTTTTTTCTGTATTTGTATGTATTACTCTTGGTCACGACTCTCTCCTCTGCTGGTTTGTTACTGCCTCCTTACATCAGTCCAAAAGATCTTTTAAATTTAGATTACGAAGTGAAGTTTGGTTTGGTACTGTATTGCAAAGGTAATTCCAGATTTCTACTTAGTAGAGACATCTGTATAGTGAGGTATATTTTTCACTGAGAAAGAAGTTGGCCTGAAGCTGGATAGACACAAAGGAGGTTAGTTCAGTCCGCTGCTGACTGAAGGATGTACTGCCATTACACCTACAATGCTTACTATCTCTCCCAAAGTGCCCTTGAACCAGGTGTTTACACTTTCTAAAGTAGTGCTACACGGCGTGTGAACCTGTTCTCTCACGCAGAAATCTTTTTGAGTCCCTAAACTCGCCATCTATGCCAAACAATGTTTTTTATAGCTGAAGCAGGAGTGAAACCTAAACAGCACTTGGGTAGCCCTGACTTTATTACGTAACTGCGTAACCAACAATGCATAGTAAACTCCAGACAGCCATGTTAGTCTCATACTGGCTATGATGACAATCAAACTGTGAAGGAATGTCAGCCATGCTGTGTAGTGTCCAGCACGGATCTCAAGATGCTGGCAAAATTAGCATTAATGCCAACAGCAACATGTGCTTTGTTATGCGTACGACTGTAATTTTGCCAGCATGATATTTTATGGTGAAATATGCATGCTGCAGTTTTTGCTAGCAGTCTGCCAAAACGGCCACAGTAGATAGCAAAGGGATGAGCAGCTTGAGCAGCTGCTGAGCCAGATTTAATTTGGAGAAGGTGGCAGCTTGAAGAAAAATGTCTTGATGTCGCTCCAATCACTGAACTGATCAGTCACTTTTTGTGCCAGATTCTGAATTGTTTTAATTGTGTTAGTGCTGTCCCAACACCCTGCTCTGTGTGAAGTCTGGAATCAAAGTGTTTGCACAATAGCAAGCCCCTATAATACATAGTATATGGTTTTACTGGAACTGGCTGGAACTGTAGGGCAGAGATCCGACATGCTGTACTGTATGTGATACCGAATTAAAGGAGTCGGCCTGACTTTTGCATGATGTACTGAATGCTGATTCAACCTATGAGATAGCTGCATCCTTTGAAAAACAGCATGAGGGATTGCTTTCCACTGCAGCGTGGATTAAATTTTCAAGATATTCACATTTGCTTGAAACTTGTGGGAAGGAAAAGGAAAAAGAAACCCACACAACATGTAGAAGTCATTTATAATCATATAAGATATGGAGTGTGGGGGAATATTGAATCCCAAGATAAGCTCACACTCTGCAGCTCTGATGCAGGAATGGAACATTTTCCTGTAAGTGTGTGTGTGTGTGTGGGTGTGTGTGTGTGTCAGCCTTAGACCCTCGGGTGTCAGCTAGCCTAGTTTAAGGTGTGATGTACACACACACACTCATTGAGATAGCATCGTTCCTGAGGGGCAAAGTTGTGCTGACCAGATGAGTTGTTTTCTTTTCATCTCATGTGTGTGTTCGGCTAGTTGAGGTTTCAGTTGTGGTTTGAGCTGTATGATTTCATTTTTCACTCTGTTTGCATGCGTGGTTGTGTGTTCCATGAGTCTGATAGGGTCATGAAAGTGACCCAGCACTTTTAGAACTTTGGTACAAACTTTGTGACTGTGAAAATTTGAGCTAGAACTATAGAGCTAGAGAGCTAGAGCGGGGCTGCTAGTTTTCCTCAATTCTGACAAAAGGAATTTTCTTCATTTAAGAAACAGAGCCACCTAATAAATTAATGTCTTCTTCTGTCTCATTTCACTCAGACAGCTGAATCAGGTTTTCAATAAGCCCTGCTTCACATCTATCTCTGTTATAATTGATTTCAAACTGTGTTTTGATCATATTTTCCCATTTTCAGAGACATGTTTGCTAATGAATTGAAACTGAATAGTCGTATAGTGATTTTTCCATTTCATTGTAATGAATTTCTTTTTGCCAGAAAGGCAACGATCAAATAAGCTTTTATTACTGAGAGTGTGATTCCTTAGTTTCATTTCAACTCCCTTTTCATGTTTTTTGCCATCTGTTTCTCAGGAGTCCGTATTTTGTAATCCTTTCCTACGATGGAAAATAACACAGTAATTACATTCTATTGTTCCTTTGCTCCACTTTTTTGTTTCCTGTGCAGAACTGCATATCAAATTAAGAATTATTAAGGATTACATAACAATATTGAATTTTTAAATTCATTAGTTTTTAATCTGGAAATTTCTCGAAAATCTGTGTTTTATTGTATGTTTGTCAGTGTGTGTGTGTGTGTGTGTGCGCATGGTATTTGTGTGTATGTCTTAGTGTTTGTGTGTATTTCTTTTGCAGGGTCTCAGAAAACTGCAACTGAGATGAAAGTAGAAAAGAGATGGAAGAGAAATATTCATTTAGTTCTGTATCCCGCAATCCGTCTGTCTGTTTCAGGCCGTCGCCAGCTCGCTCTCTCTCTCTCTCTCCCTCTCTCCCTCTGTTTCTCTCTATTCCCCCTCTTTGTGTCTTCAAGGTAAAAAGCTGCTCTCTCTCTCATTATTTGTGTGACGCTGCATGCGTGTGTGTGTGTAGGTGCGTGTGTGTGTGTGTGTGTGTGTGTGTGTGTGTGTATGTGTGTTTATGAGTGACGGAGAGAAAGACAGTATGAGACTGTGAGTCAGTCTTGCTGACCCAATGCAGTTATGCAGTTTCTCATTTTTTTCCTCAGTCCATTCATTTGCTGTGCTACACGCACACATACTCATAAACAGACACATGCACGCTCTCAGACGCATGCACAAGCCACAAATTAGTCTGTGCCTCGACTTAGCTAGAAAAACATACAGTAAACACAAAAATTCTCAGTAAATGTTTAGCTTTTGCTTAATGAATGAATTGAATGTTTGTGGATAAATCAGGGGAGGAATGTTTTTGTATTGGAATGCACTCTTGACCTTCATTTGCAGTAATATCAGATTTTGACAGAGGTGCTTACGGAGCATTTTAGATATGAGAGAGGAATGAGAGGCAAGAGGTTAATGCGATTCATAACTACAATATATAACAATGTGGAATAAACTTTCGTGTGACAGATCTGATGGAAAGAGGAGGAGAGCAAAGGATTCTTATGGAAAAAAAGAAAAAAACAGAAAAGGCGGGGATGACAGAGCCGAGCTGGGTGCACTCGGGAGAGGAAGACTGAGAGAAAGACAGCAACTGTGCAGTTATACTCAGGAGAAAAAAGAAGAGGAAGCGATGGGGAACGAAAGGGAGAGAGGGAGACCGCAGTATGCTCACGAGACCGAGAGGAAGAAAGTGAGGAGGCAAAATGAAGGGCTTTGATTTACACATTTAAACATTAATAGCAATCTTCAGTGGGGGAAAAAAAAAAAATCACTGTGCTGTTAACATGTTGCTCGAGAGGAGTTAAGAGAGAAGCCAGAGCTTGCAACATGTCTCCTGCTAGAAGTCCCCAGCGGCTCAAAACGGCTTCCACACAGGAAATCAACCCAATAGCTACAGGCTCAATAATAACAGCTCAGTTCATCAAAAGCTACTATTCACAGAATCTCAGTAGGAATTTAGTTGGAAATTTCATGTCAAATGTCTGAGAGGAAAGAGAGTGAAATAAAGGATGTAGTGTGTGTGTGTGTGTGTGTGTGTATGTGCGCGCTTGCAAAGGGAAGAAAGCTTCAGGGAAAGAAGCACATGTGAATGTCAGTGGGGGATAAGACGAGAAGCGAGAAAATGTGCTTATAGTACAGGATGCTCCTAAGGCCTCACACATGCACAGACACACATTCACATGTATATTTTCACACATGTTCTCACACACACACACACAGGGAATTCATTCAAGTATACAATGAATTAAAGTCACTGGTGCTGAAGTGGTTGGATTAGCCAAGTCTGCATTTCAAGTTGTTTTTAGCCGCATTTTTTTCTATTTTAGTTACAAAAGGTGCAGTTTCTGTTCTGCAGTTCACTGACACCCCTTCTTACTGCATTTGAGCTTAAGATTGTTAATTTTTTGACACTCTGCTCTCTAACGCCTCCGACGTTCTCGCACATAACTTTGATCCCACTCTTGTCAACGGCACGGCACCGAATATTCTGGGGTGCGCAAGAGGAGGTTTTTTATCTCCACTTTTTTTGTATGCCTTGTTTTCCCAAATGTCTCTGAATGCTCTCTCATTATCATCATCCACTATGTACTCAAGATTTGACCTTTTTGAAGCATTTATTCTACTAAAATGTTCCTCTTTTGCAGCTGTTTTATTTATTTATTTTTTTTACAGCTTTTTGATAGAAATCTACCTTCCTCCTTTGAAACAAACCTCACTGCATTTACCTGCTCCTCTCCTTTTCCTCATCCCTGCGCTGCAAAGTTGTTTCCTACCCAGCTCACCCCGTCAGTGCTTCTTAAGCCGTCCTACCTCCTATTGTCTTTACCTCTGTCTCTCTCTGCATGACCTCAATTCACAGGCAAGCTTACATCTTTTGCTCTCGCTGCATCTCTCTCTGTCTGTTGCCAGGTGTAGCTGTGCTGAGCTGCAGGCTAATGTGTGTGAGGAGCACAAGAACAGTGTGTATGGTTTTGTGAAGCATGTTTTTACTATGTATGTGTGTGTGCATGAAGCCTTCTGTTTCTCTCTCTTCTTTTTGTCCTCAATTCCCAGGTAGCCCTCAACCCCCTTCATCCCCCCCCCCCCCTTCCCCTTTTCTCTCTGCTTTTTGTCTCTTTTCACTGCATGCGTGCGTCTTTCTCACCAGGTGTATTTTGTTTTGGGCTTCAGGCTAATGTATGTGTGCGAGTGAGCGAAGGAGAGAAAAACACAGGAGGAGTGAGAGGGAGGATGCCCTAGTTCTTGCAGTAAAACTAGAAGGGGAAATAAAATAAACTGCAATCAAGGCAATAACAGTAAAATACTTGTGCAGAAAACTGTAAAAAAAAAAAAGAAAAAGTCTTCTCTGTTTGTGTGAGTGTGTCTGTGTGTGTGTGTGTTCATGTATGGTTGTGATCTTAATTGTGAAGGAAGCGTACACCCCTCCCTCCCAGCTGTCATCTCTGCTCCTCGAGAATCAACAAGCACCCTACCGGTGGACAAGTAATTGAAAGAACTCAAATTGTATTAATCAAATGATCGGCTTCCTGCTTTTATTTGGCCCAGTGAGGGAGGGTCTTGTGCTCAATTTCCCACCGTATCTTAAGAAATCCCCTCCAGCAGACACATCAAACGCAGCGAAGACTTGTGAGAAGGAGATGTAATGGAATCTGTTGATGGAAAAGTAAAAATAGTACCGAGGCTCCGAGTGAGCCTAATTCATTTATTCAATATGATATGTAAAGAGGACATTTGACGTAGGTTACCTTAGACTCAGACAAAAAAAAAAAAAAAGAAAAAAAGCAGCCAATCAGTTTAAGTGTTAATTAAATGTATGTATGGTCAGTGTCCAATCGTCAGGGGTGTCATTTGGCCTCAGCACTGGATTATGGATTCGGTGACTGTTGGCTTGTAATGAGCCTTCAGAGATAGCTGCCGAGATTCACAGAGCATTTTGCTGCCACTTACTTAGGAAAATAGGCAAGGGCTGATGTAAAAAGCCAAGAGTATTGGTAGAGATGAGTATTTATTGAGGGAAGGAAAGAGGAGAGCTGTAATCCCAAAGACATTCACTATGTGGCCTAAAGTATATGGACAAAGTTTTACACCCATATGTGATGTTTAAAAAATCTCTTCTGGCCAAGCTTTCATAAGACCCTGGCAGCAGGGAATCGGTCCCATTCAAGAGCATTGAGGTCAGTCACGGTGTTGGGTGAGACTGAGGTCAGGGCTTTGTTTTGGCCGGTGAGGTTCTTCCACACCGACCGAGAAATTAATCGTCATTTAGGACCTTGCTTTGTGTGTCGTCATTTTTGCTCAGGATCCCTTCAACGTTTTACAGTTTTTCTGTTGAAATATGAACTTGCCAGTGCTCTCAGTTGGGCTTTCTATGTAATTAAGACATTCTCTCTGAATGACCAGAAACTTCTTTGGCATTTTTATACTCGATTTTTTTGCTTATCCACAGACATATACACCATTAATGATGTATCTGTAATAAGATGATATCGGCGAATATGATGATATGCTTATTTAATTGACCGCATACTTTTGGCCATATATTGTATTGGGATTCTATGAACTTTTAGGTTCTTTCACATTCTGCCTCGATCAAACACCTTTGCTCAGTGGTATTTATCCATCACCGAGGCTTATTTTGACACGCAGGGCAGCAGGTTCAATTATTTTGAGGCACTGTAGATGAGACACAGCAGCTTCCAAAAAAATTTCCAGTTCCACGAAAAGAAGGTAAATATTTTGCAATCAACTTTGATGACTCTAATTGCAACATAAAACACAGCATTTCTGTAAACACGTCTTTGTATTGTGGTTTGAAAACAGGTTCTGCTGCAGTTTATTGGTTTTCCCAAGGCAAAGGGCTAACGCACGGTCTCCAGCACGCTGACAGGGGGGCCGTGTGAATGATGTAACCCAGAGAAATATCAGTAATCTGGGAAAGCTGCTGTCTCTTCTACACCCTCTCTCTTCTCTACTTATCAACTTCTTGTTTCTCCCTCCCCTCTGTGCCTTTCAATGATCCCAGTCCCTTCTCTCTCCTCCCATCATTTCCCCCTTCTCTTACGCCCAATCGCACCCGTTTGTCCCTAAATACATTAATACACTCTCTCCTGTCATTTTTAAACCTCTCTCCCACCCCTCCTCCTTTCTGTCCTTTTCTTCCTTCATCTTCTTTTGTCCATTCGTTTCCCTCTCTGTCTGTTACTCACTTCACAAAGCTTTTCAATTTCTCCCAGCATCTCTTTACTTTCTGCCCCCCCCCCCCCCCACCCCCCCCAGCCCACCCCTCTTTTGCTTCCCTTCTCTCCTATCCTCCTTCTGTGGAAATGAGACGAGAGAGAGAAGGATTTTAGATTGACAAAGAGATTGCAAGAAACAGAAGATGATAACACTGATATAAGGATGGATCGAAGGTGAGTAGGGAGAACAGAGAAGAGAGAGGGACGCAAGCAGGGAGAGGATCAAAGAAAAGGAGGACTTTCCAGAGAGCTTCCATGAATTTTAAATAAGATTGTTAAATGATAGTTTTAATATTTTGAATTGAGAGATAGAGAGGTGTGGAGAGAGCGAGCGAGGAGGAGAGGGGGAAGGTCGAGCTATAGGTGGAGATCTAAGAGATGGGAGTAGATTTAATATGTTATTTTGTGGGACAAAACGGTGAGTCGCGACTTTGGTTCGCAAGAGAAGGGGGAAATGAGCGAGAGGGAGAGACGAAGGAACATGGGATCATTGAACAGGCACAGAGAGGAGAAACAAGAAGTATTTGATAAGTAGAGAAGAGAGAGGGCCTCAAGCAATTTTCTTACATGCAGATGAGTTTTGTAGAAGAGACAGCAGGCTTTTCCCAATCAATGTAAGTCATGATATTTCTCTGACGTGGTATACATCATTCATCATCACACACCCACTTGCTACAGCGCACATAGCGTTAGATAGATGCACAAGCGAGAGTGAGTACTCGTCCAACGACAACCTTAATAATGAGTGTTTAGCGTGCGAGCGTGAAGGAAACGGAACTTAAGAAGCGCTGCCGAGCAGGAATCCCTGTTTTATAGCGCAAAGTCACAATAACATAGACACTGTTTGTTTTACAAGAATATGCTGAGCTTTTTATATTGCTCCAATAGAGGTCATTCCAAAGTTCATTGGTACCAATACTTTACCTTCTTTTCGTTGGAACTTGGAAATTTTATCTTCGCGTGAAGCTGCTGGGGGGTTATCTGAGCCGTTGTCCCCATCTACAGTGCGCGTCGAGATAATGCCAATAGAGGTTGAGACCTGTGCTGAGTCTCCCCGACGCGCGAACTCACTCATCAGCAGTCGTAGCACCCAAGATGCCTTGATCTAAAAATAAGCCTCCACGGTGATGGATAAAATCCTCACTGAGCAAAGTGTTATCGATATGGCAGAATGTATACACTAAAAGTTTCAGTGAGAATCCAGTAGTCATATATGGTGTCCAATAACTGTACTGTTGCTGTTCCAATTAAATAGATGGCATTATCAATCATTACTTCGTACCGATATCTACTTATTACAATAGATCGATAATGGCTCTCTATAACACTATAGCAAAAAAAATGTCACATCGAGTATTTAAAATGCCATAATGAAGTGGTTACTGTATTCATTTCTCATAGAGAGATGATTGTATTTTTATTTATTGTATTAGGCATATAGCCTATGTTCTTATATACTACCATTGACATTTATGAAAAGCTCCGAGACTGGAGCACTGCTCAAAGGTTCACTATATATTCACCAGAAAAAAATACTGTACGTACACACTCGATACGGGTTCACTGTGTGGCCTCAAATACTATGTCGATCACACATGTAGCTCAAGTCCTAAATAATGACCGATTAATGTGTCTCTGAGTACGTGTGAAGGACCGAATCCTAGTGTCCTCTCACAATATTACAAAGCTCTGCTTGTGACCTCTCGTAGTCTCATATCCCCAGCATGAGATAGAATTAACCCCAGATCAATGGTGTCCTGTGCGACTTGACCGTCCAATGCCTACGTTGAATGGACCGTTCCCTGCCTGCCAGGGCTCTTATGAAAGCTTGGCAGAAGAGATTTTTTAAACATCACATTATCGGTGTAAAACTTTGTCCATATACTTTGGCCACATATGTGAATGTCCTTTGGGATTACAGCTCTCCTCTTTCCTTCCCCTCAATAAATACTCACTCTACTCAATACTCTTGGCTTTTTAACATCAGCCCTTGCCTATTTTCCTAAGTAAAGTGGCAGCAAAATGCTCTGTGAATCTCGGCGCAGCTATCTCTGAAGCTCATTACAAAGCCAACAGTCACCGAATCCATAATCCAGTGCTGAGGCCAAATGACACCCCCTGAACGATTGGACACTGACCTACATACATTTAATTAACACTTAAACTGATTGGCTGTGCTTTTTTTCTTTTTTTTTTTTTTTTGTCTGAGTCTAAGTAACCTACGTCAAATGTCCTCTTTACTCATATCATATTGAATAAATGAATTAGGCTCACTCGGAGCCTCGGTACTATTTTACTTTTTTCCATCAAAACAGATTTCCAATTACATCTCCTTCTCACAGTCTCTCGCTGCGTTTGATGTCTCTGCTGGAGGGGGAATTTCTTAAGATACGGTGGAAATTGAGCACAAGACCCTCCCAAACCACTGGGCCAAAAAAAGCAGGAGAAGCCGATCATTTGATCTAATACAATTTGAGTTCTATTTCCCACACTCCCCGGTTAGGGTGCTTGTTTGATTCTCGAGGAGCAGAGATGGACAGCTGGGGAGGGAGGGGTGTACGCTTCCTTCACAATAAGATCACAACCATACATGAACACAACACACACACAGACACACACTCACACAAACAGAGAAGAACTTTTTCTTTTTTTTTTTTACAGTTTCTGCACAAAGTATTTTACTGTTATTGCCTTGATATGTCAGTTTATTTATTCCCCTTCTAGTTTTACTGCGAGAACAGGCATCCTCCCTCTCACTCCTCCTGTGTTTTTCTCTCCTATTCGCTCACTCGCACAGCATACATTAGCCTTGAAGCCCAAAACAAAAATACACCTGGTGAGAAAGAACGCACGCATGCAGTGAAAAAAGACAAAAAGCAGAGAGAAAAGGGGAAGCGGGGCGGGGGGATGAAGTGGGGTTGAGGGCTACCTGGGAATTGAGGGACAAAAAGAAGAGAGAGAAACAAGAAGGCTTCATGCACACACACATTACATAGTTAAAAACATGCTTCACAAAACCATACACACTGTTCTTGTGCTCCTCACACACATTAGCCTGCCAGCCTCAGCACAGCTACACACCTGGCAACAGACAGAGAGAGATGCAGCGAGAGCCAAAAGATGTAAGCTTGCCTTGTGAATTGAAGGTCATGCAGAGAGAGACAGAGGCTAAAGACAATAGGAGAGGTCTAGGACGGCCTTAAGGAAGCGAGCTGACGTTGGAGCTGGGTGGTAGGAAACAATCTTTGCAGCGCAGGGGTATGAGGAAAAGGAGAGGAGCAGGTAAATGCAGTGAGGTTTGTTTCAAAGGAGGAGGTAATAATTCTCTATCAAAAAGCCCTTTG
>NW_019174365.1:7939705-8022079 GCF_002260705.1 Seriola dumerili | reverse complement strand
CCCCCACCCCCCCCACCCCCTTTGCTTCTTCCTCTCTCCTCCTCTCTTTCTTGGAAATGAGAGAGAGAGAGAGATTGAGATTGAAAGGAAGATGAGATTGAAGAAAGAGATGAAAACCTGAAAAGGATGGATCGAAGGGGGAGGGGGGACAGTGAAGAAGAGAGGGAGGCGAAGCGAGGAGATGATCAAAGAAAAGGAGACTCCAGAGAGAGTTCCTGAATTAAATTGAAGATTAAATCGAATTAATATTGAATTGAGAGATAGAGAGGGAGCGAGGAGGAGGGGGAGGGGCAGGTGGATGATAAGAGAAATACTCCGTGTAACATATTTAAAGTGGCTGGTTAATAAAAACATGTTCTTATTTTGTTAATAGGGTCTACAATGCACTGTGTTTTGTGGGAAGATTAGTTAGTTTCATTACTTTCACGCATCAGCAGTAATCATATTTAATTCAAATAAGCAGCCTAATGAAATCTTAATTTGCAGGAAATCATAGGTAAGCTGCTCCAAACTTCTTTCATGAGCACTACATCAACACCTGAATGGATAATCTGCAGATGATACAGGCCACAAAATGACCTGGACCGGGCACCACTTTCTGCAAAAAGTCTGTTGATGCCAGAAATTCACTGGCAGCTTTGATGTGTTTACTAGCCAAGTTTACAGGCTGGGGTAGGTGGCTGAGTGGACAAAGTAAGTCGGATTTTGCCAGACTGTTTTTTGGTGACTTGTATTAAAATTCTACTCTTTTTTTTTTTTTTTCCAGAAACAAAACAGCACAAGTTGAGGGACATTTTCCCAGAATTTGCTCATTACCACTCCAACTATCCACTGACTGAGCAACTTAGAGGCAAACTTAAAGCGGCTGTAATAATTCTTTATAAACAATAGATCACATGGCTACTGTTTGATAGGCCAGAAGGCTAAGGCTAGCTAAAAGGACAGTGAATGTTGCACTTATATTTTCCAGATGGCCAAGTTTAGGTAATAATAATAACAGTCATACCTATAATCATACACAAAATACAAAATAACACATAGAACGGTTAAGTGTATTGGTGAAAATAATGCGTAAAGGTAACACAGAGTGACTGATAAAATAAGTAACAGAGATATAATTGAGCCATGCAATAGAAGTACGTTTTTGAGAGACGATTTAAAAGAAGGCAGTGAATTTTCTTCTGGTAAGCCGTTCCAAAGGGTTGGAGCTCCGACACCCAAAGCCCTGCCATCCTTGATCTGCAGCCTTGACCGGGGAATATCTAACAGGGCCTTATCAGAGGATCGCAAGCTATGTGCTGGTTAGTAATGATTTAGAAGCTCAGCCAGGTAGCTCAGTGCCAAAGTGTTCGGGGTCTGAAAGGTCAAGAGTAAAATTTTAAAATCAATCCTGAAACGGAGAGGCAGCCAGCGAGGGGATGCTGAAATCGGGGAGATATGAACATGCTTGTGTGATTTAGTTACAAGTCTGGGTGGCTGCGTTTTGGACACCCTGATGCGATCATATTTTGGTCAAGGTTAAGTTCGCTCCATATCTGCTCGTTGTGTAAATGATCAGCCGCTTGCTAATAGGTTTTCCACATCAACCTCAAAAGTAAATCTCACCCACAATCGTCTCATATCATTAGAAATCTGGTACAACTTTTAGGCAAATACGACAAACACAATGTTTCTGTTTAGGCTTGGTGGGCACATGAGTTACTGCACTCAGCTCCAGCAAGCCATATGTGGCACTACACCCCTCTTGCAGCAGCTTGCAGTA
Organism: Seriola dumerili; assembly: GCF_002260705.1. NCBI lineage: Eukaryota > Metazoa > Chordata > Actinopteri > Carangiformes > Carangidae > Seriola > Seriola dumerili. The sequence goes on along the minus strand of NW_019174365.1, from coordinate 8,020,317 downwards.
ACCTGGCCATGTATTGGCATCCAAACAAGTCACGTCTTTTAGAGGACGATGAAACCCCAGCAGTTGGTGTCGACCAAAGGCTGAACAAACAGCCCCATGACCAGGAAGCTGCCAGTATCACTGTCAGACCGGCATGGAACAAAGTGAACTCTCTCACCCCCTTTTTAACTGCCTCTGTGGTGAAAGAAACATCCCCAAGCTAGCTCCTCACCGGCCAAAAGAAAAAAAGACTATCTTTTGTACTCGGTATTTCCCCAGGGGACGACAGTATGTAACTCCCATGGAAAACATTTCCGTACACCCTTCAAAGGTTCATACGGGAAAAATTCCTGCAACGTCTGCTTTACTTTCAAAATGATTTGGAAATTTTTAAGTCCTTCACAATCAATCACAGAGTAAAGTCCTGACTGACAGCAGACAAACCCTCGAGATGTCGACCTTCCTGGAATAATGGTCTATCTTTCTTTCTTTCTTTCTTTACCTTCCGTCATCTCTCCCCACCTTTTACCCTGCCTCACTTGGTCCTCTCTTTTTCCCTGCTGACAATCAGGCATCCAACCAACCCCCCTCGCCGCCGCCTTCGTTTTCTACGTATGCCTCCATTTTAGTTTCTCTTTTACACAAGGTAGATGCTCTCTCAGTACATACTTTGATCCTCTCTGTCCTCTCCTCTGTTCATTTGTTTCCATCTTTCTCTGCCACATCTTTCTTGATGACTTTGGGGAGAACTGGTCGCTTTGGCCATCAGATAACAATGTCCTTGATCGATATATTGTGCGCGTGCGTCTGTGTGCACCCAAGTATGTCTATGTGTGTTTGTGTGAAAGTCTGCCATTCGCATCTGTGTGTGTGCACCACTATGTGGGGGTGTGTGTGTGAGTGTGGGTGTGTGTGTGTGTGTGTGTGTGTGTGTAGCCTTTTAAGACCTATCTCTTTGGGATCAGCATGTGGCTGAGCATTGAGCTTTTAATACCCTTGCTAAAGCTATAGGGGCCAACATTCCCCTCCTGTCGTCCTCCCTCCCTTCCTAATTAAGCTTTTAATACAACTTAAAAACCGTAGAAGACAACATTACTATTCATGAAAAGAAAGAGAGGTAATGGGTGAAAGAAAAAGGAGGAGGAGGGTGAAGACTCCGAGGAGGGAGGGGACAGAAATAAAGACAGCAGGAAAGCAGAGAGAAAACTGGAAGAGGAGAGAGATAATGAAAGGTAAAGGATGACAGAAAGATGAAGGGATTACAGATAGAATAGACCGAGTATATGTGAGAGACAGTTGGCAGTCATACCGATTTAAGACAAGTACAGTATTTTCCATAATGCTGACAGTTTTAAAATGCTAAATTAGCTGAGAAAATGTCACAGGGTCTCAACGGATTCTTGAAGTGCAGACAAGAGATGAATATTCTGACAACGTTTCACTGAGGTTGAGTAACCGATTAACCGACTAGACTGGGAAATGTCAGTAGATCTCATGAGATAATATCAACGCAATACAGACAGCACATCTCAACTAATCTCGAGTGTTGCAGTGCTGCCGAGTGTTGCAAATGTAATTGGACACATGATTTACAGGTATACAGTATATCCACGTGTTCCTGAAGGGTCTGAACGCTGGGTGATTTACAAGCATTAAGAGAGTGAATACAAGTGGCACAGAGTAGGGTTTAAATTTTGAATTCATCAGCTGCACTGAATGTCATTAACCGGTGACTCATCTAGTGGATGAATACAGTAGTGCCATAAACAGATGTAATTTACAACTCCAAAAGTAAGGTAATGTAAAATAAACACTTAATGATACAGGTTATTTTCTCCTCAGTAGATGTTAATGTATTTTAAGGGGCTGTAAGTGTTTTAAACATGGGGAAAAGTTGGAAACCTAAACAGTCTTGTGAGATTGTTCCAAGAGACTGCAAGGCGCATACGTTCATTCAGTAATGCTCACCCACAGAGTGGAAGGCGTTTTAAAGTGCTTTACATGCAGTGAAGCAAATAGATGCTTTTAAAACACAATGAGGAGAAAAATAAAATCAATGAAATATATTGGAGCACTTTCAGCGTAGTAATATATTTTCAGCAGAGACAATCAATCAATTAAAGGCACAGGAAGAGAGAGATTTGGGGGTGCGTCTTTCGGGGTGCATTTAATATCATCAGAAAGTTGGTTCATTGCGGTGGTTAAATGCAGCTATACTGTGAAGCTGACTGATTCATAAATATATGTAGTTCAAGCAAATCAGAAATGCATATTGGCCCTACACTGGGAGGCCATTCATAGCAGAACTAGCGGAAAGTCAAGCTGTGTTTTGCTCTCCACTCTTGGCTTCCATAAGCAGTATTCTGAACAGGTCACAGTTGTCTAATTGTCTTTTTGTGAAGATCGGACAAGGTTCAGCCGTACTCATTGGTTTTAATGATGAACACTGCTAACAAAGCAAACAGGTTTTAGGGCGGTTGTCTGCCTGATTTAAGTAAAACTGCAGGTTAAATGTCAGTTTGTGCTTTAAATTGACTAATGGTTTAATCACCACATGGCATTTGACATTTCTCTCTTTTTCTTGACTGGATTAGATTAGATTTCGAACATTAGAATAAAAGTAGCTATAAGAGCCATAGAGCCAGATGAACTGTGATACAAACGTACACGAAAAGATCAGAGGCTCATTTTTACAGTGGGACTCTGACCTACAAGACAAGGGAAAACACAGAACATAAGACAGGAGAAAAGGCACTGAACAACACTCTTCAAACTGAAACACAGTCTTGTTTTTTACTTTAGTCTCACCGTCTTCCGCTCTCCTGTTTTCTCTGTGTCTCCCATGATAATGTAGCCGTAACAAACAAGTGTGTTCAAGCATGTTTTCCTGGATGTATCAGAATCTGTGTCTACACAGATATGTGTGTGTCCACATGTGTGTGTGCATAGATGGTCTACGTAGTTTCTTTTTTTAGGTGTAATATTTCTTTTTGGTTATTGTAGCATCACCAGGGTTCAACTTTGATCACAGCCGGATTCTGTTTGATGAACTTACTCATGTGTCTGTCTCACTCTCCACATGTAACATCAAAGAATGAATGAAAAGTTTTTTTTTTTTTGTTTTTCTCCCTGTGTGTATTTGTGTTGTCGCTGCTATTGCTGTTTGCTACAGAGCAAAGATGAAATATGAATTTAGTTCAGATCTTTTCGGTTAGCTATTTTGAGAGTGAACCACTGAGCAACAATACCAAATGAGTCACAATCAAATGTGAAATCACTTTTTGACTTTGTTAGGTAATTGTCACCAGCATAATATACATCTACTTCACACTAAACTCTTACAGAAAAAGCCGCACATCATGCCTAAAGTACCCACGAGATCACACTCCATCTTATTTATACGTGAAATTCATGAAATTAAGAGGGAAACCTGTTTGAAAACAACACTGGTGAATACAAACTTTTTGCTCAGCATTTTATAATTTGAGTTCACACATTGTTGTTGTTATCTATCTCACTCTTCTCTGTGTGACCTAGGATCTGAGGTCGTTGCTGAAAAGAGCTGTAAGCTTTTGGGCAGCTCTCAAGACGTTGACTTTACACTAACCCCTGACATTTATCTGTAAGAGTGACTAACAGTAAACACGCATATACACACTTTTGGAAAAAAACACATACACACACACACACACACACACACACACACACACACACACACACACACACTTGGTCTTTTTAAAGCCTAGTGGTCTAATGTGAGCTGTCAGCTCTGCCACATTGTTTTGACTTGTTACAAGGGATAACGCTGGAGGGTGGAATTATACATGTCTGTGTGTGTGTGTGTTTGTGTGTGTGTCTGTGTGTGTATGTTTTCCTTTGTGTGCAAATGTCTGCATGTGTATGTTGTTTTTCTGTTTATATGTAAACTCTCATCTTTTCTCATGATCGCTCTTTTCATTTTCTGTTTTTAGTTTTTTGCACTGAAGACATATTTGACATGGTCCCCACACACACACACACACACCCACACACCCACACACAATCACACATGCCTTTGAGGCAGATTATATCGGACTGCCGATCAGTGCTGCAAAGAGTCTTTCAGTCCGTGCAATCTGTAAAAGAAATCACACACACACGCACACGCGCACGCACACACACGTTAAAATAATCTACTTCATCTTTATCTCTCCTCGCTCGCTCTCCTCTTTCCAGTAACATCCTTTAGAGTGGACATCTCACATCTACATATTCATAATCAAATAGAGGTACGTTCACGGGTTCCTCCTGTGATCACCTGCGGAGAAGGGATGGGGGAAGCACCTGTTTCTGTGTCTGTTTCAGCGAGCTTGTTGGAATGAAATAGAAGGAAAGTCACCCGCAGACTGAGCAACAGCGACATGTCCACGTAGCGACATGTACAGATGTTTCTCAGTTAAGGGTCAGTGCTCTCGCGGTCCCAGGCCATCTAGGCCACTGTCACCTTTCAGCACGGGTCACTCCACTTTGAATGTGAACATTAATGAGACTTTGCATCTGCCACACGTTATTTCGCATTTAGATTAAATATAACTTCAAGGGAAATACATCCACTCCAACCGATCCTGATAGCTGCGACATGCAATCCTTATCAACCCGACGATGCAATGCATTTAAACCTTGCACTGACATCACAGTGTGTGTGTGTGTGTGTGTGTGTGTGTGTGTGTGTGTGTGTGGGTGGGTGGAGGCAGGCGGGCAGGCAGGCAGTGAGAAAAGACTTGTGAATTCTCAGGGAAGGTGGGAAAATCTGGACATAGTTAAGTGTCACAGAAACGCACTTTCCTCCCTTAACAGCCACCTTCAGTTTGCCCTTAAGCACAGCGCTTAACCACCAAATGCTTTGGTGAAAGTTTTCAAGGCGCACCAATTACAAGTGAAGAAAGCTGTGGTTGTACTGGGCAGCCCCCAGGTCTGAATATATTTAGCAGTATTACAACGAAGTGGGGATTTGCTGTGTAAGGGCACGCATGCTGAGTGAAACCCTTCCTGGGATAAGTAACACTTTAAAAGAAACTGTGAAATTGAGGTCAAAAGAAGAGGAGAGACCTGGGTGCTAAGGAAATGTTGGCAGCTGCGATTTTGATTTTGCCCTCAGAAAACATACCGACTTTTAAGATACAAGTAGAAGCAAAGTCTTTATCTCTTACTGTCATTCTTTTAGTCTGCCTCTTGCTTTCTCTCTGGTACTCTCATCATAGCAGCGGCGCCCTTTGCTATCTCTGTAGCTATCAGTAATGGGCACAATGTTCAAAACAAAGCAGTGGTGTTTGTGTCTGGGTGTTAAGTGTCTCCGCATGCCTGCTTGTGTGTGTGTGTGTGTGTGTGTGTGTGTGTGTGTGTATCCTTGTAAAATGTCTTTTCCATGGCCTCGTGTGCTCTCTCTGCCTCGCCTTCTCTCTCGTCTTCTCTCTGTCAGCCCTCCAGAGAAGTTGAAATCTTCCTTCCAGTCAATTGAAGCGGTTTTCATGTCGAGCGCCCTGCGCCGCTGCAGGCAACGTGCACGTGTGTCTGTGTTTGTGAGTATGAAAGAGTCTGCAGTGCTGTGTGTGGTTTTGTGTGTGTGTGTGTGTGTGTGTGTGTAGGCTCCAGGCAAGCCATGACTGTACAATGCCTGCAGAGCGTAGAAGGAGGGTCAGACTATCCGACTGTCTATTTGTAAGTCAGCAGCAGTGCAGATCTTGTATGTGTGATAAACTGCATAATTTAGCACAAGTTAAATTATCCTGTGTGTTGTATGTGTGTGTTAATCAGGAGTCTTATTAAAGCTAGTCATGTGAATCCTAATTTCCCACACAATGATTATATTAGTCTGGATTTAAATATACGGCCATGCGCAAAAACTCATAATTCTGCCAGACGTGCTCATGTGCCTCTGTGTAAGTGTGTAGCTGTACAGTCTTATATAACTCCAGTGATGTTTTTAATAACAGGTCTAAGTCAAGTGGAACAAACTCCACATATTAAATGTATTTAAAATATTCTGTCAAGTTGGCCTGAATTATACCAACATCTGTTCATTTATTGTCATTTAAGGAAACATTCCACCTTCAAATACTCCTCCACCTTCAAGAAAATATGTCCTGTGGCTTCACTGGAATGTGAACTAGTGATTTTACTGTATCTGCCTCATGGGATTCAGGTTATACTACGTATATATATATATACGACTAGTAAAAATGGTTGGATTAAGTATTTATAGTACAGAACACAAGAATGTCCTTGCTCTAGGAGTCTGTGGGTGTGGGTTTAAAATCAAAATACTTGCTGCTATGGAATTTTATTGACTGTGTTGACATGCACTTAAGTAAACAGGTTACCTTGGCCTTCTTCAGTAAGCTGATTTATTAAATGTCATGTAAATGAGAAACCCAGGAGTTTAAGGAAACCTGATTTCCCCAGGTAGGCGTATCCTGGAGAATGCAGATTACTCCTCTGTGTACAGTAAACAGGTGACCGGGTTTCTAATCGCTTTTTTACATGTATGCATGAATATAACAGACTTCAGTCAGTGGGAGAGTAAGAAGGTGGATGAAATAAAAGCTATGCACAGTATAAAAGTTAGGTCTATGTCACTTAGACCTCACTAAATATAGGCAGTCTGTTATTCTGGTTTTGGTTTAATTCTCCTGCCCGATTACACTGAAGGTACACTAACATTGGGTTTTACCTCACCTGCCTCTGTGTGTGTGTGTGTGTGTGTGTGTGTGTGTGTGTGTGTGTGTGTGTGTGTGTGTGTGCATGTGCATGTAGCCTGCACAATAGCAATGATGTGAATAAACCCAGTCATGTGTAATCAAATCCCATCAGTACTGTGCAATTGTAACCATAATTATATTGGCCTGGGGTCTTTCATATCACAAACAGTTTACTTTAGATGCTTTATCGACTTACAAATTTAGAGTCACGTCAAGTTCAGTGTCACAAGGTGAAAACATTAACGCAATGTAGTTCATTAGCGTTGGCTTAAGTGATGAAATTAAGTATCCCATTATCTAAATGCTATTTTTGTTATTTAATTAATATTGGCATCAGTGAAAAGTTTTAGTGTTTAATGATCTAAATGTTGACTCAGAGAATTTCATTAACATAGCGTTCGATGGAGGCATTTACTGACATACTCTAGCCTGAGTGTTATTTGAAAGAATTTCATTAGTATTCGTTTTAATGGGGAGTTTTAGTGTGTCTAAGTTCTGCTTTTAATTGTTTTGACGGCAGTGGTTTCAGAGGGGCATTTAGGCATCACATAAACAGTTGGAAATCACTGCCAGCCAAAGGCTAGTTATTTCTGGATAAGCTTTATAAATATTTTTCATTTTTTTGTTGCTTTTCTATCCCCAAAATACACTTACTCCTGCAAAGACTAGAATAGCTTTAGAATAAAATGAAATACAATTAGAGCAAATTATTCATTGTCATGCTATCTCTTCAGTTTAATTTTTATTGGAGGTAGATAAGTAATCATAGTACACATATTTGAAATGAGAAATCGAGATTCACTACACTAATCCAAGTGGTATTAGGTTGAGTCCTTAAAATGCCCTTTCAGGGACTTTTCCACATGAGCAAGCAGCATATCTCTGGCAGGATGCTGGATGCACTCAAAGCAAGTGTTTGCACACAGGTGTGGTTTCTGACTTAATTAAGTTAATTAAGTTAATTGGTTAATTAAACAATCAATTATCCCATCATCCCCTCCCATATGCCATTATGGTCATCGCACTACACTAGGCGACTGTCCAAATTCTCCACTTGGCTTCTAATGATTTAAATGAGTGCATCTGTCTGCAGGATGAATGGATGGATGCATTAAATAACGACATAAAGGGAAAGACGATGAATGTGTGCATACAGGGAGCAATGACAAAGGACTGGATGGATGAATGGATGGATGAGTGAAACAGAGGGAGGGGTTAACTTTTCATGATAGGCAGTGATCCTATTCCTATTCACATATTCATATCCTATTCACTGAAATATTCCCATACTCATCAGCAGGCAGATTTACTAACCTGTACTATCTTTTGATGTCACGCTCAAATTCTTTGCCATTTTTAGGTTAATTAAAATGCCGCAGGCTTTATGAACATCAACCCTACAGAGTCTGAAAATTAGACTTTTTTTTTCTCTCCCCAAAAATGACTAAAAATAGTACAAACGCCAGGATTTTTCTTCTCTTGGTCTCAAAGTGTAGCCACCAGGAAAAAGGCAAAAAAAGAGCAGGGAATAAAAATGATCCCAACATCTGTGTGATGTTATGGCAGATTTTTCCTTATGTTTTTGGATATAACCAAACCAGCTAAATTTGATTGTTTTTTTAAATATAGAATGGTTAGTTTTGTGCTTAGTGCTACTTTATTCAACATGTATTCCTCTTTTATTCCCTCCACCCACACACACACACACACACACACACATACATATACATATCCCCCTTGCTCTCCTTTCCTTCCTCTCTGTATCACCTCTCTGGATATAGTAGTCATGCAGACAGCTAATGTCAAACCACCAATTACACAGTCAGTCGCTTTCTATCCTTTCCCTCTCTCTTGTTCCATCTTACAACCACCCACTGACACACACACACACACACACACACACACACACACACACACAGATTACAATGTCAGGCACTTTTGTTTATCAGTCACGTCAACAAGTGTTACAGCATGGTAATTACCACCAGACCAAGACCTTCCTTTTGGTGTCTGTCACATAGACACACACACACACACACACACACACACACACACACACACACACAACCTCAAAGATGAGATTCACCCCTCCATACATGTTACTCATATGCTGTCTCCCTATTTTCACGCTTCTGTCACTGTCTATACATTTCTCTTCTCTCTCTCTCTCTCTCTCTCCCTCTCTCTCTCTCTCTCTCTCTCTCTGGCTCTGTCTCTCACTCACTCACACACACACACACACACACTACTTCTCTGTCTATCTCTCCCTTGCTCTCACTTTCTTCTTTCTCTAATACCATTATTGGAACCATCAGCCAGAGTGGTGGCATTTACTGGCCCTGGCGCTCCCAGATACAGACACACACGCAAAATGCGCACTCACACACACACACACACACACACACACACACACACACACACACACACGCAAAATGCGCACTCACACACACACACACACGCAAAATGCACAGACACACGCGCACACACACACACACACACACACACACACACACACACACACACACACATAGTGTCTATACGGGCAGGCTGCCCACTGCATGCTAAGCTAATGAGATTGGCAAAGTGCCACATTACCAATATCAATGGCAACCTTCCTTCCATTCTCTCTGAAACACACACACACACACACACACACACACACACACACACACACACACACAGAATCAAACAGACGCACTAACAGACACATGTGATTGCACAAGAAGAGAAATTCAACCACGTGCCCAAAGTTATGCCCACAAAGACATTTCTGCAGTTACAGACAAAACAGATAGAGAGCATAATGAGCTGGCAGGAGTTTAAAATGAAAGAAAGGGATGGAGGGATGATGACCTGATGCACCAGATGGTTTAAACCAGCTGCCTCGCAAGGTTAGAGAGATGATGGATGGATGGAAAAATATGTTTTCAGGATTCCAAACAGATTTCATTAGTGATACTGTGCCCTGAAAAAACTTGATATTTTTTTTCACGAGAGTCACAAGCATCATTTTAACATGTCGTCTTTTAATGAAAATGTATTTGATTGTATTTTGCTGAAATGTCACTGAAGACACGATGTAGTGAGAATATAAGGTTTATTGGACTATATGGTTCTATAGGCTTCCTTTATTCCCCTTATTTTAATCTCCCTATCATCAGTCCTTGCCAAGTAATTGTGACTTCATTCCAACTCCAGAAACAATAAGAAGTGGTTCCATTCACATGCTTCCACCCAGTCCCATTATTCATCCAGGTCGATACCCCTTAACACATTCATTAAAAAAACACACACATTCCCTTACTTCCAACTTGAAAACAGTAATTACAAATGTCAGAGAAAATTGAATTAATGTTGTGACACAGTGCTGTCTTTGGAACTTCTTGCCCACCGATGACACCAAAAATGGGAAATGGGTAGAAATCACTTTGCATTTGCTTCATTGTGCTTGAAAGCATTGACATGAAATTTTCATGAATTGCTATCCTAAAAATCTATAAAAGTTTAATTCTGAACCATATACTTGTTATGGATACAAAGTGCATTCTGACTGAGAACAAGAAAACCAGCTTTTCTTTTTAGTTTTTTTTTTTTTTTTTTTTTTTTAGAGAAAACACTGAGGAATTGTATTTGTATTTATTTGTTCTCTTAATCTTGTGAGGCCCATTTTGAGATAAGCACTCAAGAAGTTAGGACGTTTCAAAAGGGTTAGAGCATGAGGCCGTGAAATGCTAAAACTTGGACCTCTGACAAACAAACCTAGAATTCTGCTACAGCGTAATGAGATCAAATCCAGTTATTGGTTCACTTTACAGAACAGTGTTCCCCCAATGTCTTTCAGAAACCTCCTGAGTTTGCTAACTGTATTTCATGAGCCACAACGTTAAAGTTTAGAGGTCCTGTCTGCCAACATTTTGTCAACTTTTGTCTTAAATGGAAACTTTGTAGATGGAAGACTGCAATTTTGTAAATTAATGTGAAAAGCACTTTAATATGAGGTTGGCCTGAAATATGTAGTAAGGTAATAAATGAAATGTTAAAATAAAAAGTAAATTTAATTGAGAGCCAGTGTATTAGGCAGTTCAAATTAAATTTCTAGCAGAAGCAGATTATAAATGGTGTCGGCAGGTACAGCTTCTTTTTTTTTTCGTCAAAGCTCTCTCTCTCTTCGTCAGATTCACTTTTGGAAATACGTTTTGTGTGTATGTGTGTGTGTGTGTGTGTGTGTGTGTGTGTGTGTGTGTGTTTTTTTCTTTTTGCCAGTTTCTGTGGTGTCTGTCTCTTTGGCCAAACCAACAATACTTCCAGTCTGGCTATTTCTTCAAGTCATTCATCATTTACTGAGTGGAATAAATGTTTTACAGGGATCCTGAAAAAAAAAGAGGAAATATTGTTCAATCTGGGCTGAGAGCCGAGTGAAAATGTCCCAACATTTAAAATTTGCATAACTTCATTTTCAGGGGGATATGTGTGTGCATTTAGAGGAAACATTCAATTGCTTTAGCACATTTTGTAATTTGAATATGGCATTGTATTACAGTAATCACATCGGTCACATACTGTATGAATGGATACTTTAAATTGCAAATCAGGAAACAAGTCTTCAGCATTCCCATTGGTAATTAAAATTAATTACTATGACAGTAAAGTATAATAGACTGTGGACTTTGAAAGCATGTTCCCTCAATTACTAGTCTGTATTCTCATGTGATTTTTCACCCTGTTGGGTATCTTTTACAAACATTGCAGCTTGACAAGCCACATACATTCTTTGTGCTACCCACATATCATTCTATTTTGAGAACAAATACATGGTCATGTGAAGAGTTGAGGCTGTGAAAAGACAGCAGGAGACGGGGAGAGTCTGTATACAGTTATATAAGCTGTGATGAGACTGCGAGGTGACTCCAGTCTTCCTCTCACCTGATGATCTGCTGTCCTTCCACTGCTCGAAAATTAAATTGCCTCCTTCTTTGTATCCTTCATCCCCATCTCATCGTCACATCCATCCTCTTTTTCTTAATTTTACCCTCCTCACCTCACAACTTTGTTCCTTTTTCTTCCCTCGCCTCTCTCTGTTGTACCTCTGTGATTTTCACAATTAATATTTTTTTCAAATCTTTTCCTTTCTTTTGCTCTAGCCTGTCTCACTTCTTTTCCATACTTCCTTTTCCATCTTCCTTCCCTTACTCTATGCAGCTCTGTTGCTCCCTATGCCTTTTTTTTTCTTTCCTCCCACTTTGGCAACCCTACCCTCTGCCTGTTGCCACGGTTACCAGACAGCAAGGGAGGTAGGGAGGAAAAAGTGGGGAAACTAGGAAGGAGAGAGAAGGGACTTTAAGACGGACAAGAGACAGTGTGTGTGTGTGCGTGTGTGTGTTTGTGTGTGTGTGTGTATGTGTGTGTGTGTGTAAAGGATAAGGGCGAGATGGGAGATATGGTACTGATGTCATAGTGTGGGTCCAGTTTTTCCGTTTAGATTAAACAACCATGACAATTAAAGTAACAAACTCTCAGACTTTGCTGTTTTAGAAAAGACACTGAGTCATCAACTTTAGTTTAAAAGATACTCAAACATCTGCCCTGAATAAACTTTGATATGTGCTCATTCGCTTAGCCTGCCTAGATTCCTCTTCAGGGGTTTTATTTACTGAGCTTATTAAACAGTTTTTAATGCAGATAAGTCACGGTGTGCGTCAGAGGGTGCAGTGTCAGGAACTGTCAGTGTCTTTTTTGTGTTGCTGAAAAGTTGCCCAAATACTATTAGGATAATTTTATACTTGTAATGGATAGTAAAAGGACAGTAATTAAAAAGACCTTGGAATGAATAACAGCACTTACCATAGCATTATAATAACTACTGTTCTCTCAGGTCGCTCTCCAAGGTCCTGAATTTGCTCTGGCCATTTCTTATCTTTATGTCCCTATTCACTGTCCTTGATTCAGTTTTATAAGCGTAACCGAATCAGACTTCAACCCCTGAGTCCATCCTCACCCACATGAAGAGGGTTAAAGGGCTGCCTTTACACAAAAGACTATCAATTAACCTACTTTAAAGAGATACTCAATTACACACACACCAATTATACACATGTAACTTTGTTTACTTGTCATTACGAGACCTGTTCAGTAAAAACAGTATAATGTAATAATCTTTTGTAGCTCTGCAGGAGCTTTTTAATCAAATCTGACAAAATAACCAGTATGATGTCACAGTGATGTCATCAACTTTATCTCAGCTTGTGCTTAGAGACTTCAAATTTATAACAGAAAAGCTCTGTCACAGGGACAAGGCAGGGACGGTCAAAACGACAAGAGGTGCTATTGAGTTGCATTGTGAGAAATTTAGGATGGAGTGTTTTTAGAGCCTACATAAAGACTATAAGTCAGGATATCCCAGCCTCTAAAGCATTATTAAATCTGTATCTTGTGCATTCCCCCAACTTAATGAAAGTGCAGAGCTAAATCCATGAAGTACCCCTTTAGAACAATGATGCAACAGCACCACTTTCTGTGGCTCTCAGGTGTCAATGGGCCTGCTGAATGTAAAACTCTGAACTGGTTGCTTTTCTGTACTCACACTGGAGGGTCGAAGGTAAAAAACATAATTTCCCTACAGAGATCGATAATGTCAAAGTCTCATCTGAGTGTGTAATGAGATTCCCAAGGCAGGGGGTTCCTGAGGTAACTATATTTGATCCGGGCCAGCGAATTGTTCATTTTTGTCAACACTTTCTACTCATTAAACATATCACTATCATAATTCATTGGTTTGACACGGCTGTCTTCAGGTCTCATTTTCATGAATTAAACATTGCATGGAAACAATCAATTTTCAGTCTAGACTGCTTGTGATCAATCACAGTTGCAATGAGTTGCTTTACCCTTGTATGTACACAGCACTCAATTGATTCCAATACAGTCTTAACAGCTGGCTCTCCAATTGGTGCTACTTGTGGTGTTTGAAACTGGAATTCAGTTGTCACCTTTATAGCCAGAAAACTGATTTATAGAAATCAACACATCCACTTTAGGATCAGATTTGTTTAAAGTACAGTATGGATGTAAATTAAAGAGGATTGCCAGATGTGAATTTGTGTGACAGATATACCACTGATGTCGACTAAAGAGAACAGACACAGCTTGCACAGCTTTTTGCTATTTAATAATTTTATCTTATCTTACCAGCTTTATTCGTTGACATGAAAGAAACACAGACAGAAAAGAGAAAGAGAGGATGATATGATTTGATAAAAGTCATGCTCACTGAGCCATCAGGATACTCATATTGGGATGTTTTTTTTCTTTGTTTTTGTTTTTAAGTTAATCTAAGAAGTGTTCAAATGTCATTATTGTGTTTCTTTCCAGTGTAGTGATCCTGCCAGCATTATTTTCACAGATTTAGAGACCTTTAGTGTTCCTTTTTAGGGCTCCCAGATATTTGCCAGGTTTGAGCAAAGGCACCAAATAAAAAATCTGAGCAAAAAGAAATAGACTACATTAAGCACTAGTGTGGCCTAAATACGCTTTTCAGTTGCCAAGAAAGATTTCCCAGAAATAGACCCAAATATAAGAAGATAATGGAAGTGTCTGCACTAAATGGAATTGCTGAAAAGAAGCTGAGAATTACAAAAACTGTTTATAGTTTGCGTGAGTCAGAGAACTGTAGGTGCAGTCAGGATTTTCAGCTTCATGTCACGACTACAGCTTCCATGTGCCTTGCTGAACTGTCCTTGAGCAAAACACTTATTCCCTATTCAGTAACAGTAACATGTAAGCCTCATATAACATATTATAGTTATAGCCGAGAATGTCCTTTCCCCCCCTGCAAAATAATCTAAAAAGTCTTTGGACAGAGGTTGTGTGATGGATTATGGCTCTCATATAGTAAAATGGTATACAGCTTTGTCATTGGAGCAGATGTTCAGTATTGTCAGTTAGGCATGAAGTCTTTTTGTCTTTAAGTGCAAAGTGCAGAAGTAACCTTTAGCGTCCTAGCCTCAGTCCATCAGACAGTGCTTGCTGTCTTTATGTCTGTTGACTATGTTGTTGTACTCTTGTCTTAGAGGGAACTGTTGCAGACATTTTCCTGGCTGCTGTATCTTCATATGGGTGAACCTGACTCATGGTCATATACTCTCTTAGAAAATGTATCAAATGGTTATGTTAGTAAGGTGGATTATAGTTGAGTTGTAATATGCCCCTTTGATCAGAGCCCTGCTCTCACTCAGTAATGTCACTGTGTTTTGACAAATATGTGGGTGGTAGGAAAACATTTTTATCATCCACAGACAGGTATGGGAGTATTTAAGTTTTTGCCATATAATAAGATTAAAAAAAAGATATGTTATTTCTGCAATACTTTACAGCTTCTTTATTCATTTGTGAATATAAACAAGTCTCTCCTTAAGCAAATCAGCAGAGACTAAGACTGAGGAGATGATGTCATCCGTAGACAAATCCTGGAACTGCTCCATAGACAGTAAATAATGAAACAACCGACAGCACCAGTGGTGATTTTACTGGCATATGAGAAGAAGTCACAGATGTGAGCCCTGCAGTTAGACACTTTACTACTTATTTTGATGTACTATCTCAAACCAAAAATTCTACAAGCCCACAGAGTGAGTTTCCATTTCACCATCAGTACACCAACTCCAAAAAGCATCACCTGATTAGACTTGACAGTGTCTTTACAGTCCAGAATAACTAAAATAGTGCACAGTAAATTACGTTTTTGCATGGTTTTGACCTTTAAATTGTGGGATAGCAGCACCTTGAAGGTTAGAGGTTTGCAGGTTTAAATCTCCAGACAGGTATGAAAAATGTGGTGGAATGGTGAACAAGTGACTCCCACCCTCCACCCTCCCTCACGACATGCTGGTTCCTTGAGCAAGCAGCTTACCGCCCCTGCAGATGTGTTTAATGGCAGTTATGAGTCACCTGCTCGAAGAGATTGTGTGGGGCCCCGTGGATTTGTTGGAGGGTGGTGTTGGAAAAGTACATACAGTGTGTTCAGCTGAATCTCATCTTAAAAGTAAGTATAGGATGAAGGCGCAGTCCTGTGGGTGACAACTTTGCTTGGTCACACTTTTCCATGTGTGTTGCACAGATACCAGTCAGCTTGCTTTAGCACTTCCTCTAATGCATTAAACATTATTTTTAAGTACTATCCTCTGTCTCATATCACTGTTGAATTGGCACAATGCACAGCATTCATATTGTTTCTCAAGATGTGTAAGATTCTAAATTACTGTCGGATCTAATGGAGAGGGTTTAGGGGCGCATTTAGCCTCTTAACAAAAGTCTGAGTCTAAAAGGACTAAAAGGGGGTAAAATGTTCTCTACTTAATGTTTTCAATGTATCACTCTCACCTCACAGTGGTTGAGAGAGTTTTTAGGTCTTGCCATAGCTTTTTAAGCTTTTTTTCTATATCTTACTAAAGGATCCTGATGTAGCACTTTTTGGCAATGGGAGCGCAAAAGTTGCTTGGGATGATTTTATACAATCTAAAAATGACTTTACCTGGATGAACATTTTCAAACTTCTCAGTACTGCAGTTTAAATAGGCCCTTTGGGGAATGTGCTTCAGTGTTCTCAAACTTATGTTACATTATGATTTTGACCAGGTCGTACCTTACATGCCATGTTGCTTGTATGCCACTGTTAGCCACTGAGACTATGTTTATACTACCTGGCCACTTTATTGGGTACACCTATACAATGTAATGCAATCCATTATAACAGATATACCACAAATTATACATGTACGATAATAATGTTTAATCTTCATTGATACTGTCAATGAGGTGTTAATTAAATTATATGTTTATTATTGAGGTCATAGTAAGTGGTTAAAATCAACTTTGTTGCAAAACATTATGCAACACCTCTCAGTATGATGCAGTGCACTGAACATTATCATCTTTGTAAATGTAGAATTTATGGCTGAGCAACTATATCGGATTGCATTTGATTTTGTAGTAAAAATGGCTATTGAGTCTCCAGCATGTAACTCATCCATTGGGATTACGTTGTAGTAAGATCAACTTCATGATCCATGTTGGTTAGCATGAGCACTACCAAAGCAATACACTGGATTTCCCTCAGCTCTGGAAGTGCTGTTCAGATTAAACAAAAAAAGGAACAGGCTGCACTGGTTGCCTTTATGTTGACTCTCTTACAATCCTTTAGGATGCCCTTGCTAGCAATAAAGATCCATAAAGCTCACAAAAAGTAGGACGAGCAGCTATACATATTGTGCTTGCCCTATCATAAATCACTGTATACTGGGACACAGTAAACAAAAGGATTGGCTCAAGAGCTCTCTCACATGCCTTGAGCTGTTAATTTTGCACACACTTGCCCTTTATGTCACTAGCCATCAGAAAGCAAAGTTGCATAAAAACAGTAATATGAGCAGAACGTCATTATATGCACATGGTTGAATTAGGTCACTGTTGTGCCCACAATAATTGCAATAATTTGATTACTGTGTGTGTCTAAGTCTGTGTGTCAGGATTGCCAAGTTTGGTTCTGAAGTGTTTCATTGATCCATTCTGGCAGAGAGAGATGAGCTGGATTGCTGCTAATCTGGCAACCCTGGAAATGTCAATTGAGGAATCCGTGTGCGTGTATGTGTGTGTGTGTGTGTGTGTGTGTGTGTGTGTGTGTGTGTGTGTGTGTGTGTGTGTGTGTGTTTGGCAGGCTGGGAAGGGTGTATGCGTGCACCTATGGATATGTGTGGTTCAAAGGGCCTCCTCCATCTGTGTGATGAGCTCTGTTAGTGCACGCACCACACAAAAAGACCAGCTGAATTCAGCATGATCAGTTGAGTAGAGCTTTGCCTTTGTGTTCAAGCTGACCAACCATCTTTGACATAACTGATTGAAACTGCAAGGTTGGAAAATTACTTTTTGTTGTCCCCCCCCCAACTGTTTGACTACTTCTCTCAGATGATTAGTCTCTAAAGATGGGTGTCAAATCAAAGGAAAAAGATTGTTTCACTGTGTTAGGCAGCACTTTAAACCTCATCATATCATACAAACACCAAACAAAAAGAAAAAAACCTTGGTCTTGTGGCTGCAAATGACCTGGCAAGAGTTGGTTGGACATTATTTGGAACATGTTTTAACGCCATCTTCTTTATGGCCTGTAATCAGTAAAAAAAAAAAAAAAAGTCCCATGACTTCATCACATGGAGAAAAATCATGAATCATTGAAGTGGAGCTTCTGCACCACCATGTTTGCCCCAGGCTGCCCTTGTGGGGTTAATCAGTTCATGTGTGAACATGAGCCTGGAAAGGTGTGTTCGGCTGATTCTCCCTGGACAAATACAGGTTTTGAATAGAAAACATACAAACAACGGAGCAGATGAACCGTTGTTCAGAGCAATGCTGTGCTGCAGAGCTATGCTGTGGAGTGCCGCTCCCATTTCACGCCATTGTTTCTTGATTCCTTATAGCGACACTTAACTTCCTGAATACTCCACTCACTTGCTATCAAAGGTTTGTTTTCCCCTTCTTACCCATGCTCAGAGGCCCTCAGTTTGACAGGAAGTGTTCACTGAATATTCATGTATCCTTGCAGTGATTTCTGATGCACTTTTGCTGTTGAGAGTTGACTGGGTGAATCCAAATGGTGTTGCTTTAAGTAGCTATCTCATACAAGAAGAGTTTGAACCTTATGATTCAGTGAACATACATTACAACAAATGGCCGTCTTTTAAATTACTTCTCTGACGCACTGTATAAGGAACTAAAACTGTTTAAACTTGTTACATTTACTGTTACATGTACATGACAGTGCTGTTATAAATGTATTCATGTGCAAGACAAGAACCTCTTTAGGTGACTTCTCTTCTCATCTCTTCTCGTCTCGTCACTCCTCTTCTCATCTGTTCTCATCTCTTCTCGTCACTCCTCTTCTCATCTCTTCTCTTCATGTCACTTCTCTTCTCTTCACTCCTCTTCTTGTCTCTTCTCTTTTCTCTTCTCTTCTCTTCTTGTCTCGTCACTCCTCTTCTCATCTCTTCTCGTCTCGACACTCCTCTTCTCTTTTCACTTCTCTTCTCTTCTCTTCTCTTCTCTTCTCTTTCGTCTCTTCTCTTCTCTTCTCTTCTCTTCTCTTCTTGTCTCGTCACTCCTCTTCTCATCTCTTCTGGTCTCGACACTCCTCTTCCCTTTTCACTTCTCTTCTCTTCTCTTCTCTTTCGTCTCTTCTTTTCTCTTCTCTTCTCTTCTCTTCTCTTCTCCTCTCTTCTCGTCTCGTCTCTTCAGATGAAATTACACAGTAGTAGCTATGGAGATGATAACTGAAAGATGGAAATGAAAACAAAAACACATTAATTTGACATAGTAATCATTGAAAAACATTTCTGTTATTCTGGGAATAGCCTGACTGCATTCAGTTTTTTTTAAAGCAGCAGGATTGTTATATAACTAACGGTTATTCAACTACTAATTGAGACCCCGTTCTTTCAACCAATGCTTTTCGCTCACAACAGCATAACAAGACAGAAAAGTGTATGTGTGTGTATGTGTCTGTTTGTGTGTGTATGTGTGTGTGCGTGCGCGTGAGTTGTTATGGCTATGAAGCATTGCAGACTGAGTCTTTCAGCATGCCCTACCTTTGCTTTTCTGTATCTATCTCTTCGATGTATCTTTAATATCTTAATGAGAGAGTGTGTAGTGAAATACAGGGTTAGGCTGGAACTGTGTGTTCTTATGCTTGAATTCTTGAATGGGAATATGTGTTTATATCCTTTATTATGTTAATAACAATTTCCTGTAAAAAATAAACGTCAGGTCAGTCGACTCACAGTAAGAACCCTGGTCAACATTAGCTGACTTGCGAATCCGCCTATTACTTCCTTGCAGTCAGATTTTCCACATACTTGATTTATGAAGAGGTAAAATTACAGATTTTTAAAATAAGAAAAAGAACAAGGAACACTTGGTGCTTTGATTGCTTTACATGCAGTCCTGTCATTACATCCATTTCCACAGCTGGCCCACTTTACTGTGAATTTTAAATAGCTGCACACACTGTAGGAACCTCTATCATAAATTCCTAATCTGATGTACCAGAGGATATGAGACTGATCTCACCAGACACGATGACTGCTACTCATCGTTTAATCAAATGCTTAAAACGATATATATGTCCTTGTTAACCAGATGAGGGTCTTGTGTGGCCATGTGTGCAAATTCTAATTATTTCATTTAGTTGGCTACACCTTAACCATAGTGGCAGCAGACCAGAAAACAATCTCATCAACAATGTTTTAATGGCCAGATGCATTTTGGCTGGAACAGACAAACAGTACGGCTAATAGAAGCACCAGGTCAGACGATGCTCACATGGGTGGTTTCAGTGATGTATAACCTATTCTGTGGTTTAGTTTGAATAACGGATTGAAACATGCAGCAGTTCTGTCATCTGTGTTTCTGGTGGTTGCCATGTGTCTGTTTGAAATGTTTGTCAGGACACCTCAAACAGACGGATAGTTCAGGTCAACAATTTGACCACTGTTCTCAATCACCGAACACGGAAGGGTGCTTAATGTAGGCCTGTATATTGTAGGTAACAATTTACTGAATCGCTGACGTGCTCACTGATGTATTGATCGGCCTGTTGTGAAATATTGTGAATATTGTCACTCTTTCCCTTCGTCTAAGCCATGTCAGTCAGCATGGCAAGGCACAAACGATATACTATAGTTTGGTGATAATGTAAAAATGAAATGAGAATTGTAATGCGAAAGTAGTAACATTAGAGAGGAACGTTTGCCTCGCTGGCATGTTTGCCTCCTCTGCTCCACCCCTCTGTATACACTGTATCTAGAGACACTTTGAAATTAAATTTGAATCCTGAGAGTGTATTCTGTAATCGCCCTCTTAGTAAGCTCATCCCACAGCGGCTGTATGTATAACACCAGCTGTTGCTATACGGAGGATGGTAAAGAAACAAAATATATGAAAAGTGTGTGTGTGTGTGTGTTTAGTGTTTCTGCAAGGATTAAACCAGAGGAAAGAGAACAAAATTACATATCCCATGCCATCTTTTTTACACTTGAAATCACTTTGTTTTGTGCGAGTGGAGAGAGTAAAGAAAAGAAAAATGACATGATGGAAAAGCAGAAAGGAAGGCGGAAAAAAGACGAGTGAGAGAGAGAGGCAGCGAGGGCAGCAGGTGAAACACAACAGTAGATGGAGAAAGAGAGTGACAGCAAGAGAAAAACATGTACACTAGAAAGAGCACAGAAGGTGGGGTAAACACAAGGGAAGGTTAGTGTTCCAGTGCAGTAGCTGGGTGGAGTTCAGTCCATGTTTCTACGGTAACAGACTTACAGCAACTTCACTATAAGAAAGAGGAGTGGAAAAGATGGCTGCGCGTATTCTTGGTGTGTGTTCGTGTGTAGGGCCTCATTAGTCAGATTGGAGATGATGACATTCAGCAGACACAAATCAATGGTAACCCCGTAAGACAGCAGCTGTCTCCCTGTTTCTCTCTGTCTCATTAATCCTTTATGCTGTGTGGTATCTGCCAATCAGTTAGGGTTTTAAAGTATCCGCAATATATGTTATATATACACTATATGTGTATGTGTGTATGCATGTGAGAGGGCTCATCAGATGCATTGAGGATGATGAGCTGATTGGTGAAATCAATAGTAAACATCCCTCTATAGACATTGCAGCAACTCACCCTTACTCTCTTTCTTTTTCTCTTGCTCTTCTCTTTCTATTTTCAAAACACAATTATCAGCTCTTAATATGCAAATACAGTTTAAATTCTTACAATGACAAACCCGAGAGTCTCTCAATCGCGCTCCGCGAGTATTAAGAAACACGCACACAAGCTTGTGTTTACCAAAATAGTGCCCTCTGCTTAGCATTCTTCACCTGCTCTCAGTGACCCACTTACTTGGAAAGCAGATTTTTTTTTTTTTTTTTTTTAAATTCATTAGCAAAAATGAGTGCTTGCTTATTCCCATCGCTTCCTGTCCTCCTCTCCCCCTCCTGTATGCCGCTGTGGTTTTGCAGTGCCAGAGGTCCTCTAAGCTGCCATTTAGCCAGCCGCCATTAAAGCCAACATGCTGCAGTTAGAAACATACCCTGCAAATATTATGGGATATCATCGTAATTAAGCATAATTTGGGTATTTTAACCTACAATTTGCTGTGCATAGTGCTAATTTCCCCCAAAGGATGATATCCTAATATAGACTGCCATATATCCTAATGTAGTACACCTTTGGATCAATTTAAGTGATTATAGTCATTACAGACATCATTTATATATAATCATTTACAAAATAAAAATAAAATGCCCTACTTTCCAGGCAGAGGTAGCTTGAGACACAGTTTATCTCTTAGGAGAATCAGATGGCTTCTAAAGGCCTCCTTAAAATGAACTAGTTCATACAAAGCGTTGTCCGACCACATCTAAAGGCAGAAGTGTTTCTCGCAGGCCTGCTATCACAGAGAGGGATGAAACACAATAATTGTTCAAAGAAGGACAGGCGCACACTCTCTCCTCAAAGGTATTCATTGGGCTGCACTCCTGTAAACATGGGGAATGATGGAACAAGTTCTGTGAAGAATGAAAAAAGAGCCCTCGAGAGAGAGAGAAGTTCCAGCTCCTCTTTACTTTCTCACCCACACACCAGGCCAATTGTTGGGTAAAGTGGTTGTTAGATTGACATTTTTGAAAAAGAAACAAAAAAATTGTCAGAGGCACGCTGCCCACTTCTGACATTGGAATGTGTGGAGGAGGGGTGTTTCAGAAAATCCGACAATGACTTTGTGTGATGCATACTGATGCTCTTAGGTGTAGACCATCAGCATGCTCGGAATTAGTTGATGTAAGTGATGTGCGCAGACCGTCTGCTAAGGAATTCCTTAAGTTGAAAAAGGGAACCCTGCTCTATAACTACTGTTATAATCACTTCTGTAATCGCTTCTGATGTTGACACGCTTCAAGTGATCTAACACAAACACACAGATGGTACACTGTAACTCTGTGCTTGGATGAAAAACTCACAAGATACAAAATAGGTTCCAAAAAATATATCACAAAGTATTTTGTTGTAAAGTATGCCTTGGCTATGCATGTGTTGGAACATCAGTACCATGTTGTATACTCTGTGGCCCACAGTTGCGTATTCACCAGCTGTTGACAGCAGTGTTGTTTGGTGTCACCGACCAGACACTTGATATTCTTGTTTCGGCAACTCAATGTGGTCTAAGAAAAAAAATAAAAATGTGGATTACAGGTAAACATTAGAGCAAAGGCACGCAAAACTATATAATATTAATTATTATTGATTTGGTCCAAAGAGGCATGGTGAAGAAGCAGCACTGATGTTAATCAGAGAAGTATTGGTAGTACTAGAAAGTTTTGTTGTGATCATTGTTCAGGCAGGAGTATTTATCTTGGCTGATGTTGTTACACTGCAGTTGTAGGAGAAGAAATGGTAGCAGAAGTCACAGCATTACCCTAATTCACTGAACCACTTGAAGTAATAACAGTCAAGAACAGAGTATAGCCAGGCCATTGGTCAAAGAGTTCAGACCATTAGTGCCATATAGAAACATAACGTCATTAACCATCACCGCTAAGAACGGTTGAAGCAACACTAAAGGAGCAGGTCAACTGAGGATATGTGTTTTGACTTTGAAAGCCTAATCACATTTAAAATGAAAAAGCATTAAGGTGAAATAGCATTAAGATGAAAGTAAGAATGAATGGAGATGATGGTGTGGTATAATTTATAGCACCTTACATTTTCCTAGGAGGGCATAAAAGCCCCTCAGAATTTTAAATGGCTTCAACAGTAAATTTGTGTTTCTCCGGCTCACCAAGAACATGGAATACTAATGGTTTCCATTTTCATTTCAATCCATTTGTGCCCTACAGAAACCCCATATGTCCAGCTTTGAGTCAGATAAAAAGATTGGTCTTGACTGAAATGATGTAAAGTATGTCATTGCTGTAATAGACTTGATTGACTGTTAAAGAGGAAAAATTCAGCATGGCATTCTGTATTTTACTGATTCATTTTTTATACATTTTGCGTGATAGCTATTTCAAAGTGTTGCCTTTACTTTACCACTACAAAGGAGAATGATGTAACCATCTTTTGTGCTATTAAACTACAGTAGTGCCCACATACTGCAGCAAGCTGGTTTGAAGTTTTAGAGCAAAGAGATAACTGATTGTGTGTATGCCATCGGGTTACAGAGGTCCATCCCATTTATTTTGTTGAGGAATTAAACACAACTCCCCCACATGGTTCAACAGTAAATCTTGGCATCCCCAGACTCATCTTCCTCCACACTCTCTCTTCCAGCACTGATCAGACTCACCTAAACTACACAACATCTGCCCTGACACTGCACCAACACCTGAGCTTCAGCTTAACTCGCGTCGCACCGCGTAATTTCTGTGTCTCCACATAACTCTAGACAACAGTAGTCTAATGGGACAGCTAGACTTTGTCAACTTGAAATGAGCTAGCAAGCAATTCAGAAACAGCATTTTAGCAAACACCTAGCGACTAATGGAAAGCCTGACCCTGCAGGCTAAATCATACTTCATTTTCATACATTTTCCTGCCAGTGTTGAATGAGTGTTGTGTTCTTCAACACTGATTGATACAACGCAACAGTGTGTGAATGACTAAACAGTGAGTTACAGTTTTTAAACAAACAGCTGTACAGCACCATAGCTGTGGTCTGTATAGTAAGTGTCACGTTAGTCACACAAAATTTAAAAAATTTAGATTGACACAACTGTACAAATGAATGTAATATCTATCAATTATGTACATTTTGCACAGTACATAAAACTCAACATAATTCAAGCACAATTACTTTTGGCAAAAACATGCTCCAATGCTGAGCCACTATTTTGCCCCCACTTAGCCTCACAGTTCCCAATAAATCTCTAATATTTTACAGCAGTGCAGTCTGATGGTAATTTCTCTTTTAATTTCATGTTTATCCCTGTTCTGGTTGTAAATTCTGCTCTAGTGGGGAGGCACTAAAAGTGTTCTTCTTTAGACACTTTTATTAAACTCTAAATACGTCCCTTTGTGCTCAGAGACAAGTTGGTATAATTAAAATGTCTTCTTGAATATCTCACATTTCAAGTCACTGGAGGTTGTGTTGTATAATGAATTTAGCAATAAAAAAAAGTGGTAACAAACCATGTATTAGATTTTCTCAAAGTAGGTGAGTAATAATCGTAATTACAGTGTGTTATTCCTCCACCGGGCAATTTTTTGAACAATAGTGCAGTGATTGTAAACTGACACAAGTGCAGTACGAATAGTGATCACTGGTTATCTTATTATTATTCAAAAGAGTTGTCATGCAGTCACAGCACATGTTCTGAGAGTTGAAATAGTGGTTTCAACATAACACAGTTAATTATTCAAAATTAGCAAAGCAATCCAGTGTTTCCAGTCACGCACCCACGTTTTGTAGCAGTGATGGTTCTGGCTGCTTTTAGTTTGTCAGGGTTTAATTACTGATTATTTCTCTGCAGCGGTGCATTATCTAAAGAGGCTCTGCCACCTGTAGTGGCTTTATTTAATGTTTGTAGCAGAGTAGCATGTCTCTGTCTGGCGGTATCTTTCTCACAGTCTCACTCCTCTTCACCACTTCCCCTCTTCTTCCTCTCTGATGATTCCCCCGAACACAACAAAGATTACCCTGAGTGCTCATCTTTTCTCAGTCAGTCCCATTTGTGTGCTGTTTTCTCAAATCTTGTCTTTGTCTTTTCCTTTAATGTGTGTCCCTCTGTCTCACCCTTTGTCTCCCTGTTGCTCTTGTTCCCTCTTTTTCTCTCTCCTTATCTCTATCCTATCGTCCCCTCCTGCCTCTGACTGACAGTGTTATAAATTGATTTTCAGCCCGGTGTGTTTTCCTCTGTCTCTCTCTAGGCATTTCCCTTATTTAGCCTCAACTACTCCAGGGTATAGTCTAGACCGCAGGCTGACTGTCAGTCAGTGGCAGCGTGGAGCAGTCTAATTCTTGGCTGACAAGCATTCCTGACAGCAGGAACCAATGGGACGTTTCAAACATGCTTACTCTCTCTTGCTGTCTCTCTCTATTGCATTTTTGCCTTTGCTATCTCTCTTTCTTTGCTTTCTCTTTCTCGGTCTGTTCCCGCCACTCCACTCTTCATTCAGTCGCCCTTTTTTGCTTTTGGTTTGTTTACCTTTCTGTCACTCTGTCGCACCTCCTTTCCTCTGCATTTCCTCCGTCTTTCTTTTTCTCTCGCTTCCAAAACACCCTCAAGAAAAATTAGCAGATACAATCATTTTCCAGGGACATGAACAGGTCATTTGAATTAACTAACACCACATTCACGTACACACATGCGCAAATACATACACACATCTCATTTTGCCCCCAGAGCCTGAGCTGCTGTGAGCTGAATAATGATTGGCTGGTTTGTCTGTCTGGAGTGGTTTGATTGGTCAGTTTGCTCCACTGGGAAAGCCGTTCTTTAATCATAAATGAGAGGCTGTGAGATTAGACGGAATAGCTCTTTAAGCGAATCTGGTATCACTGAGTTCCCCAGAGAGAGGAAGAGACGGAGAGAGAGGCAGCGGGATGAAAGAGAGACGGACAAACAGAATGAGGGAGACACAGAGAGCGAGGCAGAGAGATGGAAGAGAATTTAAAGTGCTTTTTTTTTTTTTCAGAGTTGGACTTGTGTAATATCACTATACTTCTGAGGATACGAGTAATATTTTATATTACACAATGTGTGCACACCCACACAGATATGTGTCATATGGAGCCTTTGCTAGCCCCCCAAGTAGGAACCGGGGACGCCCAGCAACCTTGAGGGGTGTACCACGGGTCCCATTTCAATGAGGAATAGGGTAATTTCACTGTTTCCTCATTTAGCAGTCACCACCATGTGAAAATGGCTATATTCATCATTGAGTTCCCTGTAGAAAATGACAAGCTTAGTAATGGATTTCATCCCCTCAGAATCATCAAGCTTATTTCAGGATGTGTGAAGTCAAATTATCTTACTGTACTGCAATGGCAGATTTTTATTCATATATACATATATATATTGATTTTGGTTGTGTTTAAATAAGTTTTACTCACAGTCTTCAAATATTTAGGGAGGGCTGGAGTGTGTCAGCATGTATTAGCCCTCAGGCCAAGGGCATATAGTACTGCATCAGAACACGCAGTGGCCCATGGTGTTGGTGTGCAAACGTCCATTTTGAAGTTTTGTCAGATGCAAAGACGCTGCAGAGAAGATTCAAAACCTTTTGATGCAAGATCTTACAATCCTGGAAAATTTTAAAGGCAGCAGATATTTTCTTCTCCATCCTGATGCTTGCAAGGTGGAATTTGCACAGTGCTACAGTGCTGTGGTACAAGCTAGCAGGTACCTACACACAAGCAGTATGTATTTAGTTCCTTCTTTTTTTTTTTTTTTTTTTTTTTTTTTTTACCAGACTAACCTGTGTTTTACTGCTACAGCACTCTGCAGCAGCTCCCCTGCAGCACTACAACATATTGAACTGGATGTGGGGCCTGCTGTTTTTGACCAAGAGAAATTGAAAAAAAGATTCATTACAGCTTAATGCAGGCTGTAAAATATCGCAAACAGGCCACCAGCTTACATCGCAGGGCTAACAAAGGCACACACTCACATTCACACCCACTGGCAATTCAGTGCATCCAGTGCACCTTGATTGTTTTGGAAGGGAAGCCCATGCAAACTCCACACAGAAGAGTTCCAGGGACGCATGCTGTGTAGAAGCAGTACAAGTGCTTGATGATTTGCTCTTCAAAGTTATAAAACTGCATGTGACTACATTTTTAGATACTTGTGTCTAGAACAAGTCAAAAGTGGACTGTCGTGGAAGTGGTGTGACAATTGCCAGCATAAGCCACTTGTTAAGCTTGTGTTTTTTTTTGTTTTTTTTTCTGTGGTGTATTATCTAAGACATTCCAGATGAGATATTGCTATGAGGAAAGAGATCAACCCTATATTGCAGACCCGGGTTCATTAAATCCACTCAATTCAAGAAGCAGATTTTCTTCTTTGTCTTTAAGCTTCTTTTATCCAGGGAAGGTTTTGCTGAGCACGCATGCTCTTTTCCAGTTAAACCCTGTTCCTCATTAGTATCAGTGCATATATTCGCACCTGGAAGCTACCCAGCCCAACCGCAAATCTTTTACTGTTTGCCAATTAGCATCTCTGTTTAAGTCTTTAGAGGGAAATGGCTTGCTTTAAACGAATCCCCACCCAAAATCTTCTTTGAGCATTAAACACACATGCTCTGCATTTATGGATTCCAGTGGTGATCCATAAACAGTATCAAAATGTCCTCTCGAACCACTCCAGCCCATGTACAAAGTGTTTGCAAAAACACTGCTAAACTCTCCACTTCTCGCTGCTTCTTCTCATGACCGGCCGAGCAGCCACCGCTTGTTCTTCTTTGTTGGTCAGAACCACTCGGCTCCAGCTTTCTTATGTGTGAGCCGATTTGGTTCAAAACATATAATCAACGACATTGAATAAGTACAGAGGCCTAAATGCTGTGTCATTTATTGTTTTTCTTTTCAGTTTAGAGCATTTGGTGAATGGCAGTGGAATCGGTGCATAGAAAGGGTTAACTAGCAAGGTCAGAGTTGTGGAGGAGGTTTTTTATGTGTCAGAAATCAGGAGAGAGGTTGAACTAAGGAAAACAGTAGAATGAGTGAAAGGTATAGGTGGTCAGGGTGTTCATTAAGCTTTGTACGTGTGTGTGTGTGTGTGTGTGTGCGTGTGTGTGCGTGTGTGTGCGTGTACGTGTGTGTGCGTGTGTGTGGGTGTGGGCTTGTTAAACTATACTATACTAGTTATACTGTATGTTTGAGATCTGAAAACCAGGAGCCCACTATACTTGTTGGGTCCGTCCAGCTTTGTAGGGACCACAGTGCAGAACCCCACAAGTTAAGATGGCTGTTTGAGGGTAAAGACTCTGTTTAAAGGGTTAGGATTAGAATTAGGTTTAAGTTAGGGTTAGGCCTGCAGTTTGGATGGTAAGGTCAGAGTAAGGGGCTAAGGAATTCATTATGTCAATAATGGGTCCCCAGAAATATAGATGTACAAGGTTGTGTGTGTATGTGTGTATGTGTGTGTGTGTGTGTGTGTGTGTGTGTGTGTGTGTGTGTGTAGAAGGGCTGTCAGTTTCGGTCTGGTAGTCAGCATAATTAGTCTCTCTTTTACCCCTGTCTCCTTCTCGCTGTTTCTCTCTCTCTCTCCTTCTGTCTCCCCTCTCCCTCTCCCTCTCTCATATCGCTTTCTGTATTTCTCTCTCTGTCTCTCTATCTCTCTCTCTTTTCTTCCTTTCCTCCCACACTTGACTCCATCCCTCTGAGTGATGAGTTTTAAATCATCCATTCATTCTTCATGGAATGATGAACGAGGGGAAATCTGTCCTTTTCCCTGTGTTTATTCTGCTTTCCATCTCTGTCCCTCTGTCCCTGTTTCACTCTGTATTCACCCCACTCTGTATCGCAGCTATTCAATTTAATGAAGTTACTTCATTTGTACTAAGACACCACGCAGTCCGTTAAGTTCAGATACAATTGTGATGGACTCACAACTCATAACATGTTTTTCTTGTGTGGACTGTAGGCTACGAACTGTGGGATTCATTTCTAAAAGCTTAACAGGGTTTTAAGCTGTTGCACAACTGCATACTGCAGCACACCAGAATATAAGATTAAAAACTTACATCCTAATAAAGCAACACAACTACAGGCATGTCTGTAAAAAAAATATATATATAATTTAAATCATTTAAAGATTGATTTCAGAAGATGGAAAATAGGAGCTTTTTTTTATTTTTTTTTTTTTTTTTTACAATCTAATAGTTACAGAGTAAGTATGCAGGGCAGCAGGTACAGTTGTAGCAGTAGCAGCCTTCACTGTGTGTACGTTACTGCTCACACCCTGTCCCCCAGTGTTTTCTGAGTTTGACCGACTTAATATAAAAACATTCACAGGAAAACACCCAAGGCTGCAAACGACATGGTTGGTGCTTCAGTTTCAAAAAGCAGTAATAGGAAGGACTTTTTGTTGTTCAGAATATGATGTTACTTTTCACCACATCCCCACGGTGGTTACCATTCCCACACTGGGATTGTTAAAGCCGCATGTTTCGTTTAGGAGCTGTTCAGAAATTCCTAACTAGTCTAACTGTAGGTGCATTACCAGAGCTCACCCCTGGGAGTTCAGTAAACACCTCACTTAGTGCATCATCATGCGAAATAATGCACTATATATTATGCTTAATTTGCAGTCTGTCTACTGTAACGTGACAAAATAAGGCCTTCGTGTGTGTTTCTTTTTTTTTTTTTTTTCTGGCAGAGCAGTTCATGTCTTCTCCAGTAATAAGGCTCTAGTGTGAGCTTTATCCTGAATCTTGTCCCTTCTGCACGAGGCACTGCTGCATGTCCAGGGACTGGGTTACAAAATCTCGATTTCAGTCACATATGCATCAATCAGTCTGTGTTTGGCTGCAGGAAATCCTGGCATGCACTGAATAATAGTTCTCTTCCAATCCATGGTTTTTCTACAGATTTTTTGTTCATTCTTAGAAAAAAAAAATTAAACCCTAGAAATCTTTAATACTTGCCATCAATATTCACATACTGCAGATATAAAAAATCCAATAGCTTCTCTTCAGAAACAGAAAAAAATTATAGTAT
This sequence comes from Seriola dumerili, assembly GCF_002260705.1. Classification (NCBI taxonomy): domain Eukaryota; kingdom Metazoa; phylum Chordata; class Actinopteri; order Carangiformes; family Carangidae; genus Seriola; species Seriola dumerili. The sequence continues at coordinate 7,989,854 of NW_019174365.1, read as the reverse complement.
ATCATCAATATACCATCTGAGGCAAATTGCAACTGTACAGTTGGGTTCATGCACTCACAGCAGTGCCTTCTTCCTGCTTTGTAAAGTGCACCCTTAAGGTGTGCATTCAATCAGTTTGATAGTCAGATCACTTGAGGCATTAAAGCAACTGCCTTCAACTTTAGATAATATCTCAAAGCCTCTATGCCTTCATCACGAACAATGTTATATAAAGATTCCCTATCCATAGTAGCCATAATCCATGAACCACTATTTGATATATCAGTGATATTATTCAAAACTTGAACATTATCTATTCCATCACATAGTTCATTAAAAATGAAATACCTTGGATAGAGGTTCTGATCTGCCTTTTTCTTTAAATGTGTGAATATTTGGTGTCCTCAGGTGAACCTCTGCTTTCTGGAGTGTAAATCCTCATAAACTTTGATCATGATATTGACTTCCCGTTGGGAACCAAGTGGATGTTCCCTTTCTGATCTGGGCCAAGATGGGAGTGACAGTTCAATAGGTTGTTTTCTTCCAGTGCTGTGCTTTTTTCCTCTGAGTATTGTAGAAAGAAAAAGCAGGCACGGCTACTGGCGGCATGTCTAGCCCTTTGTTTTCTTGTAGGCAAATTGAAACACAAACATCGTATGTTATGAATCTGTATTTCAGTCCTAGTGTATTCCATATGTTACTTCCGTAGGTTTGTGTGTGTATGTTCATATATGTGTGCCATCTTTGCTGTGTGTCTCTAATGGCTCTGCCTGTCCCTCCCGGTTCCTCAACATCTCAGCTGTGATTGGTTGTGAAGGGACAGAGATACCAGCCCCTTAATTGCAGCTCAGACTGCCATTGGTCATTATATCCGTCACTGTGATGGTCCTGGAATTGTCTGTGTAAATGAAGGCTGGACAAACACACACAGACACACACACACACACACACACACACACACACACACACACACACACACACACACACACACACATATATATATATGTAGGGACACACACAGTTTTTGGTTGGAGTTCTGTCTTGGATAATTGGTTGAAAAAGCATCCAGCGGGATCACCCGGCTGTCCCTGTGGCCCTGGCTGCCATGGAAAATAACAAGGCCCATAAACATGAAAGGCAGGGGGATGATCTTCCTGATTTGAGCTTTGCACTCAGAGGAGATCAATTAAAGCAGAGGAGTTCAAGGACTTTAAACATACAGTAAGAGCAATTTTCAATTAAACACTTTAATTTAAACTTCAAATAATGCACCAAAGGCTGCTGCAGAATCAAACGCTATTGTAGCGCTTTTTAATTCCCAGTGATATAAAAATGAGGAGCTGAATTACATACTGATTATGTATTACAAAAAAAATAAAAACAGGCAAAAAACACACAGCTACACTGGATAAGAGAATACAACGTACCCCATCAAGAAGACATAGGATCAAGCCCAATATGACAGCAACGTTTCTTCTCTGCTGTAGTGTCCTTGAGCAGGATGATGCTAAATCCCCATCAGCTCTCAGGGTTCCTGCTCTGTAAGCTGAGTCTGCAGTCTGACTCCCCTGTGGAGTGGAAGTAGTGAAGAGTTTCTCCATTGAGGATCGATAAGAGCATCGCAAAAAATGCTTTGGACTGACTTCACTCCTGGACACTCCAAGGTTTTCATCTAACACCTGTGGTGTGTTTGATATAAAAGGATCATTAAGATCAAAGGGAGAAGATAATGATCCTGATGTGAACTGTAAAGTCCAAGGAGATCAATTACATTTACATTTTACAATTTAGGCATTTAGGAGGCACTGAAACCCGGTGAGATTTGGAATAAGTACAGCGGCAGAATTAGGTTCACTTTTAATTTATCAGTACAAGCAGCCTGTAAAAGCAAGTGTTATCCACATTAACAGTCCCTTCAAAAATACTCTATCACCTCATTGTTATAATATGTTCAATTGCTGTTTCTGATTTTTGTTTATCCTGGAATACCATAAACTTACGGTACTTATTATGAACAGCTTATCCACCATTTAAATTTGTATGCAGGGGACAGTATTGTGTGCTGCATAGCTACAACACTTACTCACTGGTTAATCTAAACTGACTGACTATAAGCAAACTTAAAAAAAAAAAGAATAATAATTTTAAACACAATCTCAAATTTTGCTGAATAGATGATCATGGGTTTTTTATGGCTGAGAATGGACCTGATTTAGAGAATAATGGATATCACTCATTAGTGCTTAGAGATCCAGCACTGTCGCATACGCTCGGAATCGGCAGCAGTGGAGGTGTCGAAACGCACGCTGGGCTGCTGCTGTCTTGTGCAGAGAGAAAAGTTAACATAACACCTGTGGCAGTTCATTTAGTTGTTAGTTTTGCATCTGGTCCTCTCCTCCTACTCTCTCTCCACGTCTCCTCCTCCACAGCCTGCCCCCGCATGCTCAGAACCATAATCAAAAGCCTACAGTAGCTCGTTAAGATCTATTAGTAGGCTATTTACCGTCCCCTTCCCTAAAGAAATCATTAGCTGTCTTTGATGTCGCACGGCATTATGTGCAAGAATTTGCATTTACGTCATCTGTCGTTTTCATCTGAATAGAAACAACGAGCGTAGATGTATATCTAAAAAAAAAAACAAAAAAAAAAACAATTGGTTATGTCCTTCAGTTCTAATTTACTGATTCATGTTCAAAGGCTTTGTTAAAGCTGACGGCTACAGACGTATTGTTGTCGGGTATTTTGACATGTCAGTTATTGATTTGCAAAAACAAAGATATAGTCAGCTTTTGATCTTGTAGAGGCATAGAGGGAGGATCCAGGAAAGTGCTGGTCTCTTATTGATTTCACCTATTAGGTCCAGTGGAAGGGTAGCTCAGTGGCAGCGGGGTTTCCAGTCAGTCAGAGGACTTGGGTTCAAGCACCCCATGCTGAATGTGAATACCAGCTCCCGGGGTGCTAATCTGAAACAGACCCTGCCCTGTGAACTCGATGTGGGGGAGGACAGTGAAAAGATTATGTTCCTACTGTTGCAGCACGCTATATATACTCTATATACGCTATATATTCCATTACTATGTAATTGCACATCAACATCAGAGATATATTGGATCAAAGCTGTCACAGTTTTCAGAGAAGGGACCCAAGAGCAGGACTCAGGAGGCAGATGTAAAAGTACTTAGAAAACAACAAGGATACAACAATCCAAGCAGGTAAACAAAGTACAAAGGGTCAGGCTGAGGGAAAATCCAAAAACAAACACAGTTGAGGTCCGAAAACACGGTCAGGATCAAAACAGTCAGGCAAAGAGCAGAGTGCTTGTAAGATAAGGCACAAGGACAACCTGGCACGGAGCAAGTGGACGAGAAAGGGGAACAGGTGAGCGGGTGAGAGGGGAGGAGGAGCAGGTCAGGTGGGACTGTTAGTGTCTGAAGAAATGACAGCAGAATTAGAAACAAGTGGATTGAACGAATGAAAGGACGAATGCGCAGAATGAAACTCAAAACCATGACAAAAGCTGCCCTACTTAGAATCACTTATGCTGACTTGTGGCCTATTCCTACATTGATATAAAAAGCAGTAATATGCTTCAGTGTCAGTCTGGCTTTGAATAATCGACCAGCAGATATTGGACTCGGCCAGCAGGTCAGAGTCTAAGGAGTACTTGTAGAACCGTGTAGTGCTGTTGAGTTCAGAGGGATACAGAGCAGTAGTGTGTGTCGCTGTGTGTGTGTGTGTGTGTGAGATTCTGTATATGAACATACTCTTCAGTTGCTACTCAGTCAGCCCTCGCACACTGTTATAACACACTAATGCTAACTACTGTGTCATTTTAATATTTTGTTGTTGTTTATGCTGTTGTGTGTTGTGTACTTTAAATAAATATAATTTCCCCCTTTCCTTGCCGTTCTCTTTTGTCTCTTGGTCTTCTTGTCTACGACCAATTCTCTGTTTTATAAATAAAACCGTATTAAAATGAATTAACCATTCCTTCTTCCCTCTCCTTCAGGTTTTATCTACACGTGTGGCGGTACAATGAAAGGCCGAAATGGCAGTATAGAATCGCCAGGTTTTCCCTATGGCTATCCCAATGGCGCAAACTGCACCTGGGTCATTGTCGGGGAGGAAGGAAGTAGAATCCAGCTCATCTTCTTGTCATTTGCCATAGAAGAAGAATACGACTTCCTGTCCTTGTATGATGGACATCCCCACCCTGCTAACTTCAGGACCAGGTAAGACCAGTGAAAAACTATTACTCTTTTTATTTCTTGTGAACAAGTGTTTAAATTGTGGAGCACGGGCACGTAAATCATACACATTTGAAAAAGCTTGACAAAGTCTTTTGAAGTCATTACGTAATGGCAGAAGGCTGTTATGACAAATTAAAAGAGTATTTTATTAAGACTACTTTCACAATAAATTATTTGTGATCAGCATCCTATAATCTCCATGAAAACGTAGCAAGGCACAAGCACCTGTAATGGCATGCCGCCCATTGCTTATTATTAGGTTACTATTGATGTGCAGCCAGTTTTTACTTCTTTAAGCTGAAGCTATGAAAAGAAACTCCTCTGTGTTTTTGCCAATTACTGATGAGCTATAATAAGCTAAGATGTCCTCATGATCAAACGTTAGGGATCAAGAATTCAGGAAAAAAAATAGATAAATAAAAGAAAGCAGAAGTATATACAGGTTGTAACAGTGTTTTGGTGTGAATACATATTTACAAAAGCACATACTGTTTAATACCAACATCAATGCTTGTTGTTTCGACACACACAGACAAGATGTTATCAGTGCTGGGCTGGATTTTCTCAAGCAATACTACTGCAGCGGAACAAATGACCTTGTATAGCAACAGGGTGCTGTCTTGCTGTAGTACACAAATTGCCAAGGCTCAATCAGTGCCACTGTGGTTTCTCTTTAGTTATTGAACTATTTTATTGAGCTCCTTTTGCGAGAAGCACAATGCCCAGAAAAGAAACTCATTTCAGATGAGCTATTAAACTCTCCTTGCCTTATGATTTTATCAGGCACTCAGTATTGCCTAATAGCATCTGTCAGTGACTGTTCACATTCACCATGTTCTTTTAACCCTGCAATTAAACTATTATTAAGTTATTCAATTAACTGTGAAATGTGAGAGCGATATTAAAATGTTGTTTGATTTTCACATGACAAAACACTGATGATTAAGGTTGATAGTGAAGTTTTGGCACAAGTTGGTCCCCGAAAAAGTTCTCGTCACCGCTCCCACACTCTAGATCTAAGTAGCTTTATCGTTTTATTAAGATGAAGGAATATTTTTCCCTGTTTATTCAGACTCTTAGTTATTTTTTGCATGAAGTACTTGATAACATGTAAATCTGCTGACTATTAACAACTTGTTTTTGTCAGTCAGTAAAATTGGAAAGCTCTGCCAAAAAAAGCAAACACAACTGTTTACAGATTAGCTGCTGTGTTTGATCCTTGAATAAGGCTTCTCTGTCTTGCTCACACGTCATTCTGTGGAACGAAACAGAAATAAGCAAATAACTATAAATGAGGGTTAATTTTATTTTTGATCCTTACGGATGTTCACGTCCACCTGCAAGTAATTCTCGGATTCAAGAATATCCAGTATGGAGCTCTTTGGGTGGCTCCTCTTCTTCAAGGCAGCAGCACTTTCTACACACAAGCTCTTCAACTGCAGTGGCGATCCTAGACTCTGGGGGGGCCTCAGGCAAAGAAACCCATCAGAGACTTTTGGCAGATGTTACAATTTACAGATGTCCCCTAAACGGTTCACATGCAGCCAGTGGGTTGACTGTAACTACAGTACACATCATCAGGGGCCCCACTTATGAGGGTTTTGGGGCAATAGCAGTGTACTGTATAGTGTCTGTATGGGAGGTTTAAGGGGGTTTTATAGTTGTCATTGCAAAATGTGCCAATATGAGGGGCCATCCAACGGCTCTTTTCCCCTCGGAGGCCCCAAACATTCGTCTGGTTTGCCTCTCCTGAGTGTGTGCCTCTATGCATCTGGAACAGCTCCATCTGACACAAGAAGAGAAAAATGGCAGCTCTGTGCCCAAAAAGATGCAAAGATCAGCAAAATTTGCCACTAAGAAGTTCATTTGCAGGGCACATGCCAATGCCAACACACAGTACAACTCAACTCAAACCTTTTCTCTAGTCTTTTCTTCCATTGCCAGAACAGTTGCTGTCCTCGTTGATTTTTAATTGGGTGAGGCCCGCATCCGTCAGAGTTTAGCAATATTTGAATGAAAATTTGACGACATAAGATTTACAACCACATTTTTAGCAGCTTTAAAATAAAGTTATATGATCTTGATCCTAACGTGTCTTATTCATCCCAGCCAGTTCCGTTCAGAAGCACAAAAACTAGAAACAGCGCAACAGAAAGAGTGAATACAAATCTGTTTTGCATTTCTCACTGTCACCAAATTACCGCCTGACTATTCACTGTCACCTCAGGAGAATCTTTCAACTTGAACTGCATTGTCAACATTAGGCAGGAGCTGCCACTGTCGATGGGGTTTTGGATGAGGTCAGAAAAGGATTTCTTTAATTACATCGGGCATGTGTGAGGCAACTACCAGAGATGCAGGGCTGGGCAAGGAAATCTGGTTTGGTTCAATTGAGGAAAAAGGATTTGGGTCATGGAGAGATGAAATGAGTCCTCTTGATACTTGGCCGGTTGCTGAAAAGCAATTCTCTCCCTGTGGGGAATGAACCGTGTTCCTTTGGTTCAACGGGCATAATTTCTAATCAGCCAGCTGCAATAATCAACCTTTCTCAGACAATCCGGTGGCTTTTAGTGCTCAAATTGCCATACAGAGTTAATTAAACAAGGGAGCAAGAGAGCAAAATAGAATAGAAGAGGGTGACCATGAGATTTTGCCACTTTTTATGTGATTTCTGTTGTGATTCCCATGGGGAGAAAACGAGAGAGAACAAACAGATAGGGGGAGAGAGAAAGTGAAAGATGCCCTCTATGCTCTTATTGGTTGATTAGGATTTCCTGCTCATCTGAGATAACGGGAAATGATGTGCTGGGTGAGTGTGTGCACACATGCATTCACGTGCATAGGTTTGTGTGTGCGCATTTGCGTCTGTGTGTGAGGAAGATTTATGGTGTGCATACTTACAATCGCCCCGCTAGTTAAGCCAAATTACCTCTGCTGTCTCATTCTCTCTTTCTTTTTCTTTCCTTCTCTCACTTCCTCTCCTTCACATGCACCAACGCATGCACACGGACACAGGGCAAAACGGTGATTAAAAGGTCAGATCCATTAACAAGAAAATGGTAATTATGGGGAGCGATTAACATGGATCACGCAGACAGACACACACACACACACACACACACACACACACACACGCTTTTGCACATAAAATGCACAAACACCAGATACACACAGGTCACACACACAAATAAATTCTCTTTTTTTTTTCCCCCTGTGTCATAAATAAATGTGACCAAAGGTCATGTGTTTCCTTTTTAGGATTGTCCAGATAACTGTGTTTAATGTCACATGAACACTCATCTGTTGGGAAAATTTAGCTAAATTAGGCGAAATATGGTGGTAATCAGAATTATCAGGCGGAACCCTTTTAATTATTTGAACAGCAATATAATTTCAGAGTCATCACAATAAAACTAATAACCGTTTCTGTGGTTGAGCAGTCCAGAACTGACTTTAAGAGGGAATAAGATACAGAAAACAACAAAGATCAGATACCTCTTGACTGAAAGTCAGTTACAGAAAACACAGGCAACAACTTTATGCTTAAAAAATGTATGAACACATGTGACAAACAAAGATTGACATAAAAAAGTGAAAGAGTAGATGAATTACCAGCGTTTGATTTACTAGCAACCCCCCTGCTGCCAGAGAGGCCTGTGCAATCTCCAATGTGGCTCTCCAGAGCCATTAGCAGCTGTTTCTTACTTTTGTCTTATCTTCTTGCTTTCTTCGAGAGGCTTTGATCTGTCTTTGAATGTTAACACTGGTCCAGATTTGTCCAAATGTCCTCACAACTAATTTACTGCTGTGAAAATGGAAGTAAGCCAAAGTCTTAAAGCTGGGGTGAATATTTGGAGGTTGCCTGCCTGATGCATCACACCTCAGATGTGTTTGTCTTGTGTCATACTCAGTCATTCCCTACACACCTCTTCTGAACTCTAAAGGAGGCTATCACTTCTTCCTTTTGGAACAGACATAACAGAAAATCAAAGTCATAATTTAAGAAATGTTATCAGTCAGTGATGGCAGTTTTTTCAGATTTACGATTAACATTCAGTGTGAATGCTGCTCGTCCCCAAATCAGGGCTACGAGTTTTACCACAAACACTTTAATCAAGATGTAAAAGTGGTGTTTTCAGTGGTAAGTTTTCATAAACAAGTAAAGGGCACATTCCTTGATTGCTGAGCGATCTCGAGCCACGTTCCAACTCTGCACAGCAAGCAGGCACTTGTGTGAGACATCCGTCTGGCTGATGAATCATATTATTAACTGACTCTCATGTTAAACACAAATTCAAGCAGTGTGAAACAGCTCCCCGCAGTCCACCCTCGACCATTTATTGACTCTGTTTGGAAGTTGGAATTACTGACAGCGACAAACACAGGGTTTTGAACTTTGGGCGGGTCTTGTCTCACCTGTCCACCCTCTTCATGATGTTGGTGCAACAAACAGATATGATGAATGGAGCTGGGCTTGTTTGTACTCTCTGTGCCTTTACATTTGTGAAAGCCATACATGTATGCGCACACACACACAATCACACACACACACACACACACACACACACACACACACACACACACACACACACACACAGTTGAAATTACAATGACTTACATTCATTTCCTGAAGACTTACTCTAACCTCAATATCCTTACTCTGACCTTAAAACATGTTTTCACCTTAAATGCAATGATTTACGTTTTGGGAATTTGCTTTTTTCCTTGCTGACTTAAGGAGAACCAGTCCCCATAATGTGACTGTGTAAACAGATTTAAGTTCCCACAACATGAGTAATACGTGGATCACAGGAACACATACATACACATGCGCGCACACATGCGCACACACACACACACACACACACACACACACACACACACACACACACACACACACACACACACACCCTCACCCCAACATTCAAAACACATTAATATTGCATAGGACCTTAGATTGCAAATTCTGTAATTCTAGTTTTAATATTTGGTCAGTGACCCTGGTTCAAAGCTGGCTTAATGGCATTTTTGGGTCCCCCAAAAGATTTTGAAAACATAAATGTTTTTCAAATTATTTTTCTTTAAATTGTTAATATTGTTAAAGTGAATTCATTCCAAAAACAAGGTATCCCATGTGGCATCTCAACCACAAAATCTGTAATACCTGGAAGAAATATGAGCTAATAAACATGTAATTGTGGTAACACTTTCCACTCCAGCTCTCCCAGGGAGGCCTCTGTTAATTAAACTGATGAAATGTTTTAATTAGGGGGATTAAATTATTTAATGAAATCTAGTTCATCATTAAAATACATAAATAATTGAACTGATTGTGTTCTTTGTCGATCTCGTTATCGCTTTTGTATATGACTGGTCCAGCCTGCCTTCATTAGGACACATTAATGAAGAGGAACCAAGCAGGGGCCAGAGGAAAAGAAAGGGAGAAAAGAAGATGTAGTAGATTGTGATTGTGTGTTATGATTACAAATTTGTTCAATTCTTTTTAGTCTTAGGCACAGTAGCTAATTACATTACATCCGTAATCATTATTGTATGATTTTGTGAGACAACATTTGTGTTCATTGCCACTGCCTGTACTAACCCCAGCTTTTAAGACTGGAGTCTGGACTTCACATCTCAGCTTTTTAACCATGACAATGATTTTTCATCAACCTTAACAAAGCGGTTTTAGTCTTCTAACTTAAATGAACCTATAAACATATAGAACCTTCAATGCACAGATATTTTAAAATAGAACTCATAGAAAAATACCAATCTGTCCATTGTCAGTATTCCTTTGTGATGGGTAGTTTGCTTAAAAATACCATTGTGATATCTGGATTTTGATTATGTTTCCTGGGCATTTCTCACCTTGTTAACTGTAGCTGGCTCTTCATCTGCAGTGCCGGTGTTGTTTTTGAACACCTGTTATTAGCATGGCTTGTTTTCCATCTATTATTACGATTACACAGATTCAATTGAGACATTTTTCCACAATGCAGAATCAAAATGTTCAGTAAATTCACTCATCACTAACTTATACATGATGTCCAGGCTTCATTTTTTTTCAAAATATGCAGCTTTTATTATAGAGTAGCCTGGTTATTCATCACATTGCACAAGTTTATGATCTGTTGTTAATGTATATGTATTTTCAAATCCTTTATATCCCTGCCAGTTTATGTAAGTATGAGGATGAACTCTCTTTGGTTTTATGGCTGCCTGGGCACCAGGATAATCCAATAAACCATCCATAACTGTGATACCAGTGCGCATATTAACGTACTCATTTACAATGTGGACAGAGACACTAAATAGAGATGAAGAAGAAAACAGGAAAATGGGTGACAGAGAGGCAGAGTTAAGAATGACAGAGTGTGTTTGTATGTAATCATTGTAAATTATATTGGAACCTCCTGAGGTGTGCTTGATTTATCCTGAGACCCTTAAACAGACAGTGTGACATTTTGAAATTAAATCTGTTAATTGTCTTCACTGGTCATTTGTCACATTATGTTGTTGGCTCTTGAGCTTGTGGTGATTCTTTGGTTTGAGCGTCTATTTATTTTCATTTAATTGAAATGCTAGTTAAGCTTTTTTTCCGTTTCTGATAATAAGACAGGTGTTTAACAAAGCTACACTTAAGAATGTCAAGACAAATATTTCAACAGCATTAAATGCTTAAATAACCTTAAATAAATACAGCATAGAATAGTGGTGTTTTTTTTTTTTTCTTTTTGTTCGGCAATAAATACATTTTCACGTATTTATTATATGAGAACAAAGGTTGAATATTGTTGTTTATTCATTTCTTGTGAGGTTGACTGACAAAGGCACTGTTTGACTGGTTTGTTTAAAATTTGCATAAAGCTCAACATTACTCGGCTCTCTTTTGTCGTCTCAGCTGCTTTCGTCCTACCACTGTGCGTAGCTGTAGCGAATGTATTCCTGTGTCACAAGCTGCCATTTGAAATGACTTCCTGTCACTCACTGATGTTTCGTCATAGTAAATGTGAAAGCCTGCTCAGGTAGTGGCACATAACTTGTTGGAGACGAAGACATGAGTGGGACAACAAGTAGACTTCAGAGAATTTAACAGCTGTCTAAGAATTAATAATGTGTGAGCACCAAGAGAGCGTCTGAGAGTTTTGGGGCATGGATGGATAGATGGATGAAATGCAAACACTAAACGATGGAAGACATAGGGGATTATACCCCTTGATGTTTTAGACTGACTACATTTTTTTTCCAAAACTTTGACAAAAAGCTCAAATGCAAATTTGTTATTGCTGTCAACATGCAAAATTTTAGGTAATTAAAACAAAAAATGTGTCACAGAATTCTGCAATAACGTAAATGGGGCTTTGGAGAATGATAAATCAATCCACAGGAAACAAGGGAGTATCTCAGAGGACTCATTGAGAGAAATTCAAAGGATATGAATGCACCCCTAACTGAAAAACTACTTGTAGACTCCTTTGTGAATAACGCCAAGCTTCCCACCCAGACCTGGAAATCTGGTTTATTTAAAAATGTATAACTAAGGGGATCTATTTCCATAAGGAGGAATGTGCTGCAACCCATATTTCTGATGAAAACAAAATCAAGACAGCTTGAGGAAACAAAATCATTAATAATATGTTTTATTGGACAAAGGTCCTAAATTTACGATGATGCATTTCACACATCCAGGGCAGAAGCAGGACTAATGCATGTAAGATTTAGGCATAGGCTGTAGGATTGTTATTAAAGTAAAAGGAGTGACAATTGTTATTATTTACATTATTTAATATGTCTACAATATCTTGTGACATTTTTCAAACAAAATTTATCAACTCTATGGTCCAGTGTGTCTTTCTTTGGCACCTTTCTTTCCCTCTTCATGTTCATCTTCACCCTAACATATCGTTAATGCTCTGTTGCATGTGATCTGCTGCAGCATCTGAACAGATGATGTCCATGCATGCAAATTCATCATTTGAAGTTTTGTGTAAACTTTAGGTTCTTTCATGGCTATTCTCTCTACATGTGCACCCTTCAGATGTAAAATTATGTTTTACAGAAACAAACTGCAAAGTCACCCTCACAAAGCAACCACTGAAGTTGTGTCAGGTCACTGTATGAATATTTTAACATTGCAATCTGTCAATCTGTCTGTTCCATCTAGTGGCTGTATTTGTTTTGTGCAAGCAAATCTGGTTTTAAAACATTTACTTAAAGTAAACTAGGTTTGTGTGGATGCATGTCAATAGTTTTACTGAGTATGATCAGAAAAATCTCAGACCCTACTCGTTACAAATGTTGTTTGAATATCTAGATTAAATTTATATGATACAGAGGTGAAAAACACACGAGGAAGTGAATGAAGTGTTTACTCGTTTGTTTGTGGTCTCAGAGAGATTCTATGGAAGACTATCAAAGGGTCATATAAACAACTTATATTGAATAACACCTCAGGGTAAAAGTTCAACCTTTGATATTACAAGCTTTATATGACATTAATCTCTAGTTCTGATGCACCATGGGTCATGCACCCATTGTTGTTTGTGGCTCACACTTTCCTCCAACTATTCATATGCCTTGGAAAGTGGCATCTAACAGGTCATGCATACACATATACATGCGCGTACATACTTACATATTATTTATGTTATGTAGCTTTAATCATAGACGAAGATATTTTTCATCTATACATCAATACTGCCAACATTTAAACATGTTATGAATATGCACGAGATGACTATATTTCTTTCTGGTCAGAGTGGGCAAGCTAATATAGAGTAAATATTAACAACATGAACACAATGTAAAACAAACACTGCAACAAGCACATCCGGGGAAACATTACACAGTGTGTAAATGCTTGACCTCCACAAAAATAACAAACATTAAAACTCAAAAAATAAGAAGACATGCCATTTTAGTTTACGTATTTATTTGCTTATTTACAAAGCATATTGTAGCTCTTTCCAGTAATGCACTAATTTTCAGAGGTTCCCTGAATGCAGTATAAACGTTACGATTGAGAATGTAATTAACTGCGCAAATTCAGGTGTGAAAGACTATTTGCCTTGATTGCGGAATGTAACAAGCTCTCAGTTTGGAGTAATTCCTTCTAGTAAGTACCATTACCATTACCAACTGTTTCAGCCTAACATTTGTGTTATTAATAATTTTTCGTTTTATACTTAAGAAGGTGTAAGCTAGCATTTGGTAACTGTTGAAAGTAACAGCTATTGCGTATAGCTATTTCTACATTAGCTATTATTTTCTAGGTCTAGCAGCCTGCCGGTTATCTGATTTTGAGGGGCTAAACATAAGTTACGTGTCCTTATTTGATTCTGAAAGCACATTTGTTATATTTCTAGATAGTTTTGTGGCTAGTCTAATGGGACTTGTTTGGTAAATTATTTTTTGTAGTGAAACTCTTGACAAAATAAACAAAAGATGTAGAATGAAAAGTATAGGTTAGGTTTGTGAAACCCGGAACCAGGTGTCACCGAAGCAGCTCTGTGAATTGAGAGTTGGCAGTTGGAGGGTCTGAAACAATTGTATCCATTTTCAGGTTAGTCAGTGTGTGGGGGTCAGCCCTATGTTCCCACAGCCCTATGTTCCCACATTTCTAAGAATGTTTTTAAAATTAGGCCCTATTTTCCCACAGTCTTATATGTTCCCATAAGCCCATGTCCACACTAACCCGGGTAATATTTATCCGGTTAGCCCTTCCGTCCACATTAGAATGGTGAATTCCGTAACTGAAAACGATGCTTTATAAAAACGATCGCTGAGGTGGATAAATGTGAAGATGCCGTGGAACGTGGATGCAAAGCGTTCTGAAAGGGTATAAAAGGGGAATATAGGGCTGTGGGAACATAGACACGCTCCCGGTGGGTGAGTGACTGAGGTTAGGGAACTAGCAAAACTGTATGAAAGTTGAGGGTTGACTGGTCAGGGGCCTGGCTACATGCTCTCTGTTGCTTTACTCTGGAAGAAGCATAGTGCAGTGTGAGTTGAATGTAATGCTTGTCTTACCCCACTAACTCCATTTCTGATTTCATGGTAGTGGTGATCAGATTGACGAAATCTTTGGTATAGGTTTGATTGGGTGTGGTATAGCAATGCTGCCTCTCTCTGGATACTTAGTGCAATTGGACTGAATTGGCTCTGGTATTGTGTAATATGTCGTTATCCTGATCACTGCTTTTTTTTTTTGACAACCTGAGAGCTCAACCAGTCAGAATAAACGCATCATGGTAAATCAGTGTTATTGAAAGTCTTGTGTCCGGCTCTCACACATTTGGTATGACATGTTTTTATGTCACACCTCTATGTCATGTTGTCAAGCTCCCTAAACGAATCAGACAGCATAATGTAAATGGCCATTGAAGCGGCAGTCTGAGCATAATGATACAGATACCACAGGTCACCGTATATTTATTTATGCATGATGGGATCCTATTGGTTTTTAGAAAGTAACAATATGCTTGGGATTACACAAAGACACAAGACGTGTTTCATTTCTGTCGTGAATTTGAGAGGAATTTATTGCTAAATTTAGCTTTTTGTGCCTGCCTTGACCTTTTTAGACATGAATCATATTCATTTTCTTTTTTTTTTATTTAACCAAAACACACATTCCATTGTTTTTGATTGAAGCCTCTGTGGCTATGACTTCAGATGAGTTTGCTGAAACACAAAAAGGAATGAGAAGGGAAGAACAGCAGATGAGAATAGCGGATAGAATTCCTAAAGTGGAGAAGTGTCCAGAGGAAAAGGAAGAGGAGGAGGGAAATGGATGTGCCAACAGAGAAAGCCCCAGAAGAAAGGTAAGATGCTCAGATAACCAGTACAGCAGCAGCAAAAGTAGCTTTCCTTGCAATCCATAAATAGTACTGTTGTATAAAATGTGGAACAAAGCAATGTACATAATGCCAATTATTTATAAAATGTAGGCATTGTAATGCCTGGCAGCTTGGGTACAGTATTGGTATTATAGTGTCTTGGAGGTATGCCACAGAAAAGAGGGGAAAAACAGTAGAGGAGTTGTTTCTGATATTTTCTTTTTTATGTTTAAAAAGCATGCACAGCATTTACAGCCTATGATTAGCAAATCGTATCTGATCTGATTCAAGGTTGAAACCCTAGTTGGAGCTATTAAGACTGAGGTGTTACAGTCGTTTTTTGGAGTTAACATGCAGCTTCTGTGCATGTGTTTGTGTGTGTACGTATGTGAGGGAAACAATAGTGTTTCTTTCTTTTTGCACATAAAACATTTACTAACTGTTCCAAGGCAAATGTTGTTTACATCTTTAATGCGACAATGCAGCAGGTGAAGTGATTTGGTTTGTGAAACCAGAGCATTGGTTACATCTGTTTTCATTGTGATCTGACCATTAGATCAGACATCTCTGAAGTGTGTACACTCAGCTGAAACATGGCTACACTGAAAGCTGTTCTTGACATCTACATTTGTAGACATCAATGTGTGGATTTAAACATGGCCATAGACTTCATATTTTCATTTATCATGCAGTTTTTGACAGTAGGTGTGTTCCTTTTTTTTAAGACATTGAAGATGTGCTGAAATGTTGACACTTTTCCACTTGGCTTTGATGGCTGGTGACAGCAAATGTGCAGACTTTTATATTGTTACTGTAATGTGTTATTTGATGATAGTTATGTCATAACTACATACTGCACATTTTCTAAGAACTTAATTTATATGTTAGTTTACTTTGATGCCATCAGTTTGGTTGGTCATTTTTGTACAGTGGAAAACAGTCACAGTATTCTTACAGAGCTCAGATCTGTGGTGACATGAATTAAAATGACTAGCAGCCATAGTACATATGGAAAAAATATGCTGGCCAATTTATTCTCTGCTTCCTGTTCCTGACTTGACCCAGTTTGTATGTGCAATTCTTTACAGCACCAATTTTACACCTGGCCAAGTCACACACACACACACACACACACACACACACACACACACACACACACACACACACACCCTCCCCCCAAACATACACACACACACACACACAAACACACACAAACATTATATATAAACATGCATAATGAGACACATATACACGAAACATACACAGGCTGCATAAATACACACATATGCATATAGAAAGACAGGCACCTACTACACACAGTCAAAGAAGGAAAACATGCACAAATACAAAGGCCATGGGAAACAGCTGCGTGTGATTGGTGTGAAAATAAGCAAATATGGTCTTTGATGTTGGGTACACTTTTTTTGAGAAGAAAGCAAGAGGTGCATATGTAGATGTATATGTGTGTGTGTGAGTGAGTGAGTGAGTGAGTGAGCGGTTTGTGTGAGCGTGAACTGAGGTGTGTTTACCCCTGAGGTAGTGGTATTTCATCTCTTCCTGCATCAGTTCTGCCCTGTAGGGGGTAAGAGGTGTGTGTATGTGTGTGTACATGTGTACGTGTGTACGTGCGTGTGCCCGTGTGTGTGTTGAAAGATCCAAATAGCTTTGCTCTGGTTAAAAAGACAGGAAGGAAGAGAAAGAGAACTCTTTTTTGTGGCTATTTTCAAGGCTCTTCTCCCTACGTGCTCTTGTCAATGAGGCTCAGACCAGCATTTCCTTGCTTCAAAATCAGAATTACTTTATATTTTCCAGTGCAAAAAATCTGTTTCAGCAATGTGGATTGTATAATCATGATAATCATGCTCAGACACAATAAACTGATTGCTATATGAAGATAGAACATGACCTCTAGTACCAAAGGAGCTGTTGGTATGTGTGTAAAGTGGTTAAAGGAGTTGTGTGCATACAGTATATATATATATATATATACACTATAAGTTATACATCCCTTGTTAGATATCTTTTGAATTCAACATAGTTGATAGAAAATTGTGAAGAAGTACATGAACTATACCAGATAACTACAGTCCACTTGTGCAGGACAAAACTAACTTGGAAACAGAAAATTAACAGTTTGTAAACAACTTTCTTGCTGCACCAACTTTTATTGCACTAAACAACATTTTGGCACAGTAGGTTTCCATCATGTGCCCAATTTGGTGTGAACAATCACTGTAAGAAAACCTGGAGAAACGAAAATGTTGTGTGGACTTGCTTTGATTTGTGCATAATTACTAAGCCTTGCACAGTGTGCGGGGAAACTTTGTGGGTGTGAGTGTATTTGTGCTTCAGACAGGGATGCTTTCATGTAAAAGTTGCAAAGCCATTCTTAGCCATTTAAGGAATAAGTAATGTTTCCATTTAATGTGAATGCAGTGCTGTGAAAAGAACT
Source organism: Seriola dumerili (assembly GCF_002260705.1). Classification (NCBI taxonomy): domain Eukaryota; kingdom Metazoa; phylum Chordata; class Actinopteri; order Carangiformes; family Carangidae; genus Seriola; species Seriola dumerili. Next base: position 7,972,332 of record NW_019174365.1, on the reverse strand, counting down.
CATAACATTAAATTTGTGGCCCTTTAGGGGTGGTGTTATAGTAACCAAGACTACTAACAGTTTTTCTTAAATGTGGCTTTTTGTCTGTTTTTTTATGTCAGAGTTCACAGGCACACAAAGGAGGGAGGACAGAAAGAAAGAAAGACGGGTTTTATATATTCTTTGGAATATAACTTTATGATGGATTTAGCTCATCCATCACTACTCATTTCCTTCAAATTACATAATTTCTGTTTCTCATTTTTACATTCTCTCAATCACTGTCTGTAACTCTGAATTTAAGCTTTCAGTTCATTATCACTCCTGTCTTGATACACAGTCACTAGTATCATTTCTCTTTCTGACAAAATGTCTCAGTCTTCTGTCTAAGTCTGCCTTTCTCTGAATGAATGTAATTCACTCTTTCATCTCTCTGTTTCTCAATGTCTGTCTCTCAACCCCTCTCTCTCTTTTCACAATATTAATTCAACCCCCCCCCCACACACTCCCCATCCCATCTGTTTCTCTCTCAATTCTTCCTACAAATGTCATTAATTCAGTGCTGATAACCAGCTCTGTTCTTTTCAGCTCAGCCTGGTGCAGATTATAATTATAATCATTACAATAACGTTAACAGTGCAGTACAATATTAAGGGAGTCAAATCCCCCGGTGATATATCTCTCTTGAGTCTTTGGAGCTCCTGTTCTTTGTGTCATATTGTAGCCACCATGGCCCATAGAGATTATGTCTGCATGCATTTCATACACCTGGGACCGGCATTAATTGATTTTTTTTTTTCCTCCTCGTGTTCTGTGAGTGGTCTTTTCAGTTTTATGAGAGAAAAGGGGTGCAGTTTCAGATTATATGCAGTAAGCTATCTATTATGATGAGTGAATTTAAATACTTAGAACCTATCAGTGCTTGATGAAGGTGAAGCTTCTACCTCAAAAACTGTCATACAACTACAACACCTTTGTTCAATAGTGTGGCAATAAACAAGGCAATCCTGTATGTATATGTATGATAAGAAGCAATGCCTTCCAAAAAAAAAATAAAAGTCTAAATGTACGATTAATTTGTCCTGACAGTGGGCCATTTGCTGTTCCCAATTTTAAAATTGACTCAAAATGAATGGACTGAATTCTGTGTGGTAAACCTGTTGAGTTGTGCATGGCACTGGTGAGACCCGCTTAGCCTTGATCATGGCTGTATCTTCTTAACCCTGTTTGTTTTGGATAGCAGGCTAATGAGAACCAGGGCAGTGTAACAAGTCAGCCAATATACCTTGGGTGACTCTCCTGTCTGGTAGTATTGACAGTTCTGTGTGTGTCTGCGTGTGTTTGTGTGTGTATGTGAAGTTCCAGTAATCCCAGTGGCTAAGCTGGTAATCCCCTCAAGCTGCCCATTAGCCCCTTGACACACATGTACACACACACACATACAGGCACACAGTTCCTCCAGGGCAGTCACCCAGGTGTCAGGCAGACTGTTCCTCAGGGAGAGATCACTATGATCAGCCACAGAGCTGGCCCACTGCCCCTGGATGGAATAATGGAGACACTGCCTGGCAATACATACAGATTAAAGAGATGGAGACAAAGGCAGAGGGAGACAAAAACAGAGAAAGGGATGGTGGGAGGGAGAGGGGCCAGATTGGGATGACTGGAGGGGAGAAGAGGAAAGGAGAAAACTGCAAAGGGAAGGGGTATATGTAGGCGAAATAGGGAAGAAGGACAGACAAAGAAAAGAAACAAGGATTAAGAGAAAAGTTATTTTTCTGTCTCTTTCTGCTCAGTGAACTGGACTCTGCATTGCATGTTATCTAGAAAATTTGAAGCTTCGGGATACTTTACCCTCCCCTATTTGGACGAGAACACCAGATTTCTGCTATGGTTTGCTGTTTTTTTTGTGTGTCTTGTACAGAACACTTTTTTTCCATTTCTGTGTATCCCCTGTTGCTGTTTCTGGTTGTTTCTATCTCTGAAATGGCATCAGCCGATCTGTGTAGCAATGTTTCCTTTGAGTTAGAATCCTCAAACCGATGATTCACCTGAGCCACAAATGGAGTTTTTAAAAAACACAGTGCCTTTGTGGATATGATGTCTTTGTTCCTGAAATGCTTCTTTTCCTCCCTCAAGTTGATGTGATAATCAGTGTTTGGACTCTCATGGCCCTTGAAACTTGTAAAAAACCCTCAGAGTTTCAAATGTATGCCTGTCAGTGATAAAAATAAGCACTCTTCGTTATTTCTGTCAAACACACTTTGTATAGGTATGTGGCATTTGTTCAGACAACATCATTTTGTTGGAGTCTCATAGCCACCCACTGTCCTTCTGGAGTTTAGAAGTGAACTGTGTGGGCAGGAAGAGACATGCCTCTGATTATATGAAGACAACCACACTGAAGCTCTACTATTGTGAGTCATTCAGTTTCAACACTGAGCCCATCAGTACTCTACGCTGACGTGGGACGACAGAGGAATCGTTCCCTTTAGTATGTCACATAACACAAACAGTGAGACACAGCAACAATGACTCATTCACACTGTGGGAACGCTGTTTCTGTTTTCTCGCACCTCTTTGTCTCGACCGCCATTTCTTGACAAAATGTTAGAGATGGTGTTCTCACTTGCTTCAGTGCTGCTTCATTTAAACTTCTATGTCTTTGTGTGTCTATACTTGCATGCCTTCAATATTCTCCATCTTTTTTTGTTCATTTTCACATCTTGTATGTTTTGGGTTTTTGTTATACGTATAAAGTTCTATCTTATTTATCTTGCAGTGCAGAAGAGTCGTATTGATCAATGCAGATATATTTGGCATACTTTAATAAACCTAATCCGACATTTTATTGTAGAGGGCTGTTCAGCCACTTGTTATAGAGTTTTTTTCTAAGACCCAAGCAAAGTGTACAGCAGATCATTTCACTTACTAGCATTTATTTAGTCAGAAATTAAATTAAATTGTTAGGTGAAAATCACCAGGTTGGCTTTTGTCGGAGTTTGCAGCACATCAAGAAACAGACATTGTTTTTCTACTGTATCTTTCTGGACAATTAAGGCAACATGTATAATTTTAAGTTTGACAAGTATGTGACACTAAAGCCCTGGGTACGCTTTCATTTTATCTTTCTTTTTCCTTTATCATATGCTGTCTGTCAGACTATGAGATGCTATCAAGATAGAGTCTTGAGTTAGTTTGTGCGATCCTGTTGTCATACTGTGCAATTGATCATTGGACTTTGGAGAATCCATCAACCTGCACCAATATGCCTAAAAGTACTGTAAAACTTTCCTGGAGGCTCAGATTCAGTGCAGATCCAGATAATTAACTGTCTGTGACCCTCTCATACAGTGCAATGGAGATCAGTGCTTACAATGGAAAATTGTGTCCATGGCAGCCTAAACTGCAGTTTTACTTATATGATATGCTAAAGAAAGCAAAAAAAGGCACAGTATGTGTGCGAATGCCAGCAGCTCGTTTTCATATGAATAACGTGGTTCTACTTTGTATGCTTGTTCAGCCTGTGTTTTGACTGTGGGACTGTTGTCACAAGTGAGTCTTTGGTTGTCAGGATTCAGTAGCTCAACAGCAGTTCCATATACCTCATTTTAAACCACAGAAATACAAAGAATTACTTAATATGCTTCTAGTCACCGGTCACCTTAACCCCATCACCTGTGGTTAATACTCTGGTGTCTGCGGCTGAGAAAAGCACTGTGTGATGTGTCATGTAGTACTGTCTCCCACCTTGTTCAATTCGCCGGCACATGACAGGCCACCAAAATGAAACAACATGTCAGCCGTGTGGAACTTTTACAAAGTGTGTGAGACTGATATACATGCGCCATCTGCAATGCATGCCAACAGTGATCGGTATCAGCCGTGGATTGACCGATCTCACCCATAGATGATCAGTATCGGTATCAGTGGCAAAAAAACATGATCGCAGCATCCCTGGTGTACATTATTAATACATTAGACTGAAGATAACTGCTGCTCTGCCGGAAGAATACTCTTGATATTGTCCAGTCTATCAGCTGTCGGCTTTGTCTTGGTCCAAACCTTCGTTATTATATCAGCCTTTAAACATCACATTTGTCAACCTCTTATCTAAAGTCAGTGAAAACTTACATAATGTGACCAGTAAAGACATTATTACATAAAAGTCTCAGATAACTGATGCTGAACACTCTTGAGTTTATTTTCACTCACAGTCCTGTGGACTGTGCGTGATCTTTGATGACCATATGTCTTCTTCAATAGCATCTTATCCTGATATACAGTCCACAGAGTGAAACTTGTTCAGCAATACTCCTTCAACTGTAGAAATTCTACTTTAGTAAAACATTCCATGACCTTTTAAAACAGCGTTTAATGTTTGGTTAATAGCTCATGTGTACACAAACATGTTGGATGGACATGTTTAAAGATTACACATAGGGAGCTATTAGTTCTTTGACTAGTAACTCCCTTCACCCTGGAGGAAGAATCAGAGAATGGAGCAGAGACAGACAGACATAATGAGACATAAAGGCCCAGACACAGAGAGGGTAAGAACAATGTGTTTCTCTCTGCTCTATTGCTCTCTCCATTATCCTTCAGCACAGAAATACAAGAATTCAATTAAAAGACCATGTAGTGACCTTAACACACATGCACATACGTGAACACACACATTGTTGATGTATCAATTAATCACTGTCTGTCACTTGACCATTATAGCCTGTGTATTCTCACTGGACCATGGGAATTATATACTATGTGGGTGTGTATGTGTGTGTTTGTAAAATGTCATTCTACTCTATAATGACCATTGTTATTCCCAACTCTTCAAATGGTGTTAGGTCCAGCAGCCCCTCTAATAAGTCTTTTTTGTGCGGGTATGTGTATGTGCACATATGTGTGTGGGTCCAAGTCATTAGTATGCAGTACTATGCACTAGCCTTGTGTTATTAAACATTAAAACTAGATGACAGAATATGGCCTGAGCCCTGGGGCTAAAACTAACAGGACTAGGACACACTCAGAGAAACACACAAGTGCACACTGGAAGCCTCAAGACATCCACCCACAAAATGTCCATCTCCACTGGAAGCTAAACCCATTTTATAGTTGATTCTTAAAGCAGTGATTTTGAATGAAGACTGCCATTTATTTTCACACAATAGCAAATTAAAGTCACTGACTCTGGTCAGCTCATTGCTATTGATGTCATGATCTGCACAGGAATTGGTGGCTTTGTGCCAAATAATCATTACACTCACCATTTTGCAAGGGTAAGTTTGACTACACTACAGTCTCTCATATATATATATATATATATATATATATATATATACTTACTTGCATGTATATGTATGTATGTATATGTGTAATTTTCAAAAATTCTCTCAAAGTCAGGCCTGTAAATAACAAGTCTGTGAGATTAAAAGAACCCCAGGGTGATTTTTATGGATAGGAGCTATGTTTTCTAGGAGCTGTGAACCCTATTATAGAAAAAAGTACATTTGGATATTAAAACTAATAAACACCCCATCTGTCCATAAGTTCAGTATATGGTATCAAAGCACGTCGTTAAGTGGGGGCTAAGCAACAGGCAGAGCAGCCTTATATTAACCGGAGTGTCAAGTTTAAAACATTCTACTCAAAGCTTATTCATTTCACTCCAGTGCTACCATGACACTGGTCTACTGTCAGTCCATCTCTAAAGCTACTAATTCACAATACTGAACTAGGAATACCCATCAAAGGCCACTATTTTTAGTGTGACTTTATTAGATCAGAAACTGCAAAAAAAAATTACTTTGATTATAGATTACCTTTTAATGTTTTATTTATTTATTAACCTTTTTTTTATATAGCATAATAGCAAAGCAACAAAACTGAAATATTACACATACAGGACCTATTGCCAATACAAAACACAGATCAAATGAGAGAACACACCAAAGAATAACATTTAAAGTACAGGTACACTTCAAAGGGAGCTGTATCCCGATGGTTGTGTTGAAAGTATGGTACCTTTTTATTCCATACTACTTGCTTTCCAGCAGCAGCCTCTGTACCAGTCTAGACAATATATGGAGCACATCATTTTAAAAGACAATGACAATGATTATCTAGTCTCTCAGTCAAGGTTTAGTTGACTCTGGATCTAATGCGAGATGGATTGACTATTGATTAAATATTGAATATAAAATGTTGATTAGCTGGGCATATGGGCAATACAGATGCACAACTCTCCGTAAGTAATAACCACCATGCATTCAGCCAAACCATTGTATAAATAGTATTTTATATTTGAACATTTCTAAAAGGAAATTTGGGGGAGCCTGTTTGAATGGGCCTGATGCAGCTGATAAATAAATAATAAAGCTGCAGTCATAGTCTATAGGCATATATTTACATTGTACAGCCAAAGCTAAGTCAGGTGTGACTGTGTGGCAAAAACCTGTGTAGGTCTGCTCTATTTCACACAGAAAATTGAGAATCATTAAGTGAACTGATAAAGAATTGGGCTGAAAAGCAGAATCGATAGTGGCATTGGTATCAATAAGATGTTATCAATACTCATCTCTAATCCTGAAGTACACTTCCACATAACTGCAGCAAGGTGAGAAGTTAAAGCACTGGAAGTCAGCAAAAACAAGATTTATTTCAGGTGGTGGTTTATGGTTTCTTACATATAGTATATGTTGAATTAAGCTTTTGGCAGACAGCCAAATTCATTTGTAAGAAAGTCTTGATGTTTTTCCTTGATCTGTTGAAAGGCTCAAAAGAGGTGACCTTTTATATATGAAGGAACTTTAGCTATGGGAGAGACTAACAGTTTGCTACCTGCTCCTAGATTTCCCCCTAGAAGACTGGACAGTCATTATTGCTTGAAGGCAAAAAAATTTTTCCCAATTAAAATTGTATCCAGTTTTCGAAACCTGCACTGTAACTTCCTGTTACGGTGACACTTTTAATTATTTTCTTAAAATATAATTGATTTTTAGTTTAATTTTGTTGGCTTATGATGATCACATCCTTCATTTGGTTCATTTTTTTTATCCAGAGACTTCACACATGGAACACAAGGGTGTGGAGAATATGCCTGTGGTTTTGTTGTCTTTGTTTTTAATTTGAATTTGTGTTTGTCATAAAAAATATTTCACATAAACATGAAAAATGGGCCAAACGCCTTCAGGCAACAAGCCATGTTAACATTCAACCATTCACTCAGTGCATGCATGTACATCTGAGTATTTGCCAACATTTGTGTGCAGCATGTGTGTGTGGGTTTGTTCCTGAGTGTGTGTGTGTGTGTGTGTGTGTGTGTGTGTGTGTGTGTGTGTGTGTGCGTGTGTGTGTGTGTGTGTGAGTTCACTGTTTGGCTCTGTGACACTTTGTGTTGTGTGGTTGTTTGTTGCCTCTAACAAGTCAAAGAAGTAGTTATTACCGCAGGCAAGGTTATACACCTCTGTACACAAACATACACACAAACACAAAGAAATACGGGTTATTTATTGCCGTAAAACATGAAAGCTGACCTCCACAATCTAACATTTAATAAAATCTTAATACTATCTCTGTTATTAGGGTTGCAACGGTTCGCAAAGCCCGTGGTTCGGACTGTATCATGGATTTTAAGTCACGGATTGGATCATCATCATCAATAGTTTTAGTCTAGTCTGACTCTGAAGCAAAGGGTTGCTAAAATGCTGTTGTGAGAAGTTGTTGTTAATTCTGTCTTGGCTCCTCGTCCTGTCACTGACACACCAGGGTGATGTTGCTTCAAATGTATGCCCATGCTCGGTGTATTGCTATTGTCACATGGTTAAACTTTGCAATTAATCCCCAGTTCACATGCGTGACGAACCATAAGGGGTCCATACAGATCAACTATGATCTGTTACAGCCCAATCTATTATCTCTAGCTAACAAATGTTTCATGAAAAGAAGCCGCCATTTTACAGAAGCTGCCCAGCAAGCTAGAGCTCATTTTCAGATCACTCCGGCCAATTCACTTAATCACATTGCACATTAATACATTATTGTTAATGGTTAATATGACTTATAGCCAAAAGCAGAGTCAAAATGCAGAACAGGTGTATTTACTGTCTGTATTCATTTGCCTTGGAGCCAGTCAAATATGACAGTCAAAACTGTCAGAACGGCAAACAGAAGTACAAGTTCAGATAACAAAACTGCTAAGGTAGCTTTGACAATCTGACCTAGGACAAGTAAGAAGTTTGTCTGCAGTACTATACAGTATTTTACCCAACACAACTAATAAAATGTGTCTATTAATACAGAAACAGTCAGTCATATACATTTTTCAATCTTGTTGATATTCACCGTCAAACCTAATTTACAATTTGATATTTTGATAATATTTTGATAATTTTAAAATTATAGAATGTTATTAACATCAGCATTTCTTTGTTACCATTTATTTTCTGCTGCTGTCAACTTACAATTATGTTTGCCAGCAGATTGAATATTGTCAGTACAGGAGACTATTAAGCATTATATAAAATTTAGTAAGCAGTTATATTATAAATTCCTGGTAACTGAAGTAAAGAACTTTACAATATTACAATGAATTCACATACAATTTCTACACTGGTAGAGAATGTGCATCTGCTCTGATGTTCATCTGAACTCTGTGTGTGTGTGGGTGTGTGTGTACATCTCTCATCATATTTCTTCTCCTTCATTCTGCTTCAGTCTTTTCTTCTTGTCTTCCTCCATCCATATATCTCTCTAATGACTGTCCCTTTAAGGTGCTGTCAGCTCTGACACCTCCCCTTTAAATGCCAGCAGACACATGCAATCTGTCTCTACCTATCTACAAAATACAGGTGTGTGCACTTGCATGCACACACATCTGTGTGCATCCCACATTAATGTGTGTATCCCTTCCAGTACATGTATTCATGTGTTTGTTTGCCCCTTTCTATGTATGCATGTCAGGTTTAATAGTAAGTGATGGGGTAGCCAGCAGCCTAAACAAGCTTTAGCTCAGGGGGGCAGCACTCACTATCTATCTAACTGCCTGAGAGAGAGAAAAGACAGAGAGATAGAGGAACGGTGGGAGGGGAAGGAGCTACACAACATTTATCATTTAATAGTGGAGGCAACAACTCCTTTTTGGCTAGACCGAAACAGCCAGCCCTATAAATGCAAATGTCTGTCAGTGACTGACTGACTGAGTGATGAAGTTACACCATTGGTCAGCCAAATGCCGTGTGACTAAGTGATTAAGTTACCACTGGTCAACCGGCCAAGTGTTGGAGTTTTCCCATTGGTCGTTGCTCTCTCAAAAATGATTTGGCACAAACAAGCAGTAATTATAACTTAGAGCATTTGTTGCTAGATAAGGTGACTTTTTCCAGACCCCTTTAACAACTTTTTTCAAACCTTAGAGGAGGTGTAGTAGAGGGGATTTGCCATTATTGAGGTTGACCTTTTCCTCCAAAGGGCCAACTCTCTATGCTGACTGCACGGAAGCTAACATGAATGAGCTTTTATCTTTCTCTTTGTGTGATAATTTTAGGTAAAATTAAATATAAAAGTAAATATAGCTGAGATCATAGCACAGTATTTGTCTTTAATTTATGTATTTGGTGATTTTATCACTTTACTTGGAAATGGCTTAGAAGTGTATTCAGTGCTTACATATTATGTTATTCAGTTCAATTATTTCAACCCAGGTATACAGTGTAGCATGTGTGTGTATAGGAGTGTGAAAAATGAAAGATTTATCTGAATGTGTAATACATTGTAGGTATTGGCAAAATATTCTTCTAGCTTATTTACTACATAGATGTGTGAAAGTTAGTCTTACACACAGCATTCCACAATTATGGATTGGGTCTTTAATGTGCGCCAGTTCATGTCAGTCTGAGTCCCTGTGTGTTTGTCTTGGAACCTCTGGGGCTGACAGGGAGGTTAATCCACTATTCAACCTTAGTCAGAGTGTCTCTCCTCGGGGTGCATGGAGAGCAGCAATGGTCCCTGTCACCTCCAAAGCTCTGGGAGGAGAAACCCCCCCCCTCCTCCTCCATGATGCACCACAAAAGGGCTTATCGTCCCTGAGCATCACAGCAGTGTTCTGGCGGATTGGAAGGAATGGATGTTTGCACTGCTGGGTGCCAATAAGTGTGACAAAAAGTGACACGCACACACATATATGGTCTGGCACATGCATGTGAACAGTTAGATGCACACTGCTGACAGATGGCAAGATAAAAGGAGGGACTGCACATGCAGGCTGATGCACAGTTTTTATATTTTATAAACAGACACACATGCACATTGGCAAGCATAGACACAAGCCGACAGACAAAACCTAACTAGCAGCACTGGATGGTATCTGCTGGAAGGAAATTGGTTTTCTCCCATTCTGACTTTCAGTCTGGTGTCGCTGAGAGTGTGTCTATGTGCATTCAAGCATATGTGTATGAGGGTTGACAAGGTTTACTTTCTGTGAATCAATCTGTGTGGGTTCATCTTTTGTGTGTTGTTAGAGGTCATTGAATCAGAATATTTGTTCTTTGATTTAGTGTCATGATTAAATATTTGCCTTTTCCTGGACAGATGTATTATGGTTTTCATCATTTTCAATTGTCAGGGCCATAGAGTAGCTACATCGAATAAGTATTCAGTTACACACTGATTCCCTCTTGCCATATTTTGAGTGTATTGTTTTATTCAGCTTGTCGCACATTTTAGAGACTTAGAGACCTAACACCACTTTCTGTCTTTCAGTCACTCTTGCTCTCCTCTCTCTCTCTGTGATGAATGGAGCCAGTCAATGAGTGGGGTGTAAAGGTGATCTGGCCAGGGGGCCGATGTGTGTTTGTTGTTGTCTGTGCCGTTGAATTTACGTGTGTATGACTAATTTAATTGATAGCATGCCACCATGGTCAAGGACCCCCCCACACACATGCAAACACACACGCACACACACACACATACAATTACGCCCGCACACTGAAATACACACTCAGAGTTCAGGGTGGGTAGCGAATGACTGATTTACAAGACACACCAGTGACTATTGACCACATGTACTGTAACCTGAAAAATGACTGTGTGTGTGTGTGTGTGTGTGTGTGTGTGTGTGTGTGTGTGTGTGTGTGTGTGTGTGTGTGTGTGTGTTTCACTCAGGCTAGTGTTGTTAATCAATCACTCACTACAGACCCTGAACTTTGGACATGAGTAAAGGAAATAAATCTACTGGACATGAAGTGGAAGAGAGAAAAGGAGGGGAGAGATGGCAGTTTTTTTTTTTTTTTTAGTACTCTACTACTTTTCATGTCACTTTTAATATGTTGCTAACATTAAGCTACCTTTTAACATTTTGCTCAGATTAAACATATTAATGGATTCATTTATTGTACAGTTGAAGTACTGATTTTTTTTCCCCTTAAATTTCTTAATCTTAAAGAAATTCAAAAAGACTAAACGGAGAGAAAGGTGCTGTATCAATCACACATGGCTCCTTCTGATTGATTCTCGTTAAAAAAACAATGGTAATGGATCATATCGTATATGACGGTAAATATTCCATATATACAGTATATTATTGTCAGAAATGTAGTGTTATTTAAGTACTGGAATGCACCTATGCATACAGGCGCACCATTAAGTTGTGGTTGTTTTGAAGGTTATGTAACCATTGTTCCTACGGTGACAACTTTACATAGATCACTCAACTATGATCACATGATGACATTATGAGAAAAGTTTTTATTTACTTATGTCAAGCAAATGAATCCACTTTGGATATCCATTTTGAGCAAAAGCTGCAGTGCATCTAATCATCTAATAGGCTAAGCTATGAAAAACGTAGCTAAGCTAGCTTGCATTTCTTGCAACACTTAGGCTGCAGCAAAAGCTGTCCAAGTGTAACAGGCTGACTTTGTCATGTTTCTTTGTAAATGCATCACAAATAAGGAAACGTCAGAAGAGTGAATGATGAATGAAAGACTGTTTTCTGTCTTTCCATCTTTACTAATTAAGTAATGACTTAATTCACTGTGTAGCTCAAAGGCTACCAACAGCTACCAGCAACTTTTAAAGTCAAATGTTTTCTTGTGTGTTACTCAATGCATGATTGACGTTAGGAAATTAGTCCCTGCACCTTAAATGTCAATATGACAACTTTGACCATTTAATTTGTTTTCATTAGCTCTCTTGCATGACATACACCTTTAGTGATGATTGGCTCTTCAAGCGCTTAACAATGTATATAAAGCCTACATATAACATGGGTCTTATCGAGCTCCTTCTTCCCCTTGAGGTTATAAAATCCAAAACGTGCCCAAATACTTGCCAGGTTGAATTACTTTTCCTTTACGTTTTCCATTGCGCACAGATGGTCACTCGGATTACTCACACTGCACTTTCTTCTTGCTCACACTAGGGCTGGGCGATAAAACAATGGCAATAATTATCGTAAAATTATTTTACTCGATAGAAACATTAAAAATGTTCGATTAATGTTAAATATAATTAATTTCCATGCTTATAGCATGCCCACAAATGAATCACTAACAACCAATCATGTCCCAGGAATAGCAAGTTAGGATGCACGGTAAGAGGTATAAATGCAGGCCAGCACGTGATATTATTTACAGACCTAGCAGTGGCTGACGGGCTTGAAGTTGGAGCAGAGTAAGCAAATAAGGTGAAATGAGTGACACTGCAGAAAAAGCAGAATGCAGCTTGGAGGACGAAGATATTGTCAACAAGAGAGGCCACTCAACTTCAGCAGTTTGGAGATATGTTGGCTATATACTGTATATTCTTCAACTTTCACTCAGGAGCAAAAATCAGCCTTTAAACCTGAAAGAAATAACGATGTGGCATTTATCTTGATAAATATCGTTATCGCCTGATATGGAAATTTTTATTGTGATAACAGTAAAATCAGAAATTGGTCAACTTGAAGTCAACCCTCCCCTCCCACTCTGTCTGATAAAATGAACTGAATGAACTTGATGGTTCCTCGTGTATGTGTGTGTGAGAGAGGGGGACTGTCTGATGATCACATGAATATTAACCAGAAACTGCATGATGAAACAACACTGAAATAAGAGAAACTGATGTTCAAGAAATAAAGTAAATACACTGTTAAAACTACTAAATAACAATATTGGATGTTGTGTGGGGTTTGATTGAAGACATTCTGCATTTTCGTTAAATGGATCAAATGTGACAGGTTTCATTTCAGAATGAATTGCCTGTTAAAAGAATGTATGGATTTCAGAGAGAATGTCATTTAAAATAAGTTAGTCTGATATCTCTTGAACATTTATGAAATTGTGTGCTCTAGTGAGTTGTCCCCCATGAATTTCAAAGTATCCTCATTCTACTTTGTTTACCTTTGTGTGACTCTAACATAACAACTCATAACATTTAAATACAGCAGACAGGTGTAATAAGTGACAGATATGATTATTTCACAATATAAAAAATTCTGTTTGTTTTAGTAAAACACGGGTAACTTTTCATTTTATTTTGTCTTACTGAATTACATGAGACTAGAGGGTACAAAAAAATCTATTAAAACAAGTTTTCTCATAATTCTTTCCAAATTTAGTTGCAGATCTCATTTCTGCAGGCATTAAAATTTTAAAATAGTGAACTTATGTCATCACTCACTACTATGAGTCATTAGTTATTAGCAGAATTACATTAAAACACAGAGTAGAGATTGCTACCCCTTCACACAAACATTTCACTTTGTCTATCTCCTCCTTTCTGTGCAGTGAACGGGAGCAATGTTTTTATGGTGTAATTTTTTGAGGTCTTACATTTCTTTTGTCACATCTTTGCAAAATTAACTATTTTGTATGACAAATACACTATAACTATGGACAAAAAATACAAGAATAGAGGACCAAACCAAAATAGTTGTATCATTTAAAAAAAAAAAAGAAAACTCTAGAGAGTTCAGTTTTGCTGCTTTTACATTTAGGGACAAAAATATATAATTTACACTGAATGATTTGTAGTCTGAGGTGAAAGGCAAGCAGAGAAAAGAGAAGCAATAGGGTTAGAGGGGCTTTATTGGTTTACATGTAGGAAGCTACCTGCCTCACAGGAAAGAAAAAAGGGTGGAAAGAAAGTAAATAGCCAGGAAACTGACACGGTTCCCCGTCTCCCAATAGAAAGAGTCAGGAAGGAAGAGAGAATGGGAGGCAGGGGAGGTGAGAAAAGGAAAAGATAGATGGAGGAATATGGAGAGAGACTGCAGGAAGAAGAGGTTCAGAGCATTTTGGTTTGTGGGGTCAGGTCTTGGGTCAGCATCAACTCAATAAAATACACACAAACTAACTAAACACAACCGCAGATGTACACACTTCCTTTAGCTCACACAGAAACACTCCCTGTGGTCTCTCAGTGCTGCTACTTTGGTGGTTAGGGACTGGTAGCTACACATACCGCTGGTATATGAGGGAAAATAAACAGCCTTTAACTTACAGACTGAGCTCCTATCCCCGTCTTCTCTGATGAGAAAAAAAAATGCAAACTAGCATCTAGTTCTGTGTTCTATTTAATGAGTACTTTAGCCTTAGTCTGTAATATAGAAATCTTTTGGAAAGTACTTACAAAACACTGACTATTGTGTCAAGTGTGTTTTCTGTTGTAGTTATGTTTCTTTTTTTTCTTTTTTTCTTTTTTTTTAACAGTTTTATCTTGTCACCCCTGTCTCTCCTTCTTTAATGGCAGTAATAATGAAAAATATCTCTTCCCTGTTGGCAATAAAGAGACCATCAGATACAAGTGAACGAGAGAGAGAAAATGAAGAAGAAACTGAGAGAGGGGGTCTGACAATCGCATTAGCCAGACTGCATAGCTGTCTTTTTTTTTTTTTTGGATAAAATAAAGAGAACGGTGTGTCTTTAGGTTTGTGAGCATTTGTTTTTCTGTGTGAGATCTTGTGTGTCACCCCTTACGTTTGTGTATGTGTGGTTGAGACAGCAGAGAAAGCACTCTGCTGATATTAGCTAGTTCTTCATTCACTGGCTAATGTGATTTCACTCGATACGCCACACACTCATGTATACACACACACACACATTCCCACAAGAATAGAACTTGAATGTCAGACATATTTGGTTCCATCTTTCTTTCTGTAAAAAGATTTTTGGTTTTACCACATAAATCTCAAAACGCATAAGTCCAGAGATAAATTGTTACACAGGAAATGGAGTATACTGGGTGTGTATGTGTGTGGGTGCATATGTGTTGAAAGTTTCTGCAGTAGTGACGCATTTCAAATAAGATATTGGAGTAGAAGACAAATGGTTCAAGGTTATTTACATAACATGATATTTGCTTTTTTATGCTGGCTGCATTTTTATCAAGTTGCTCCTTACAATGCCATGAATGCACATACTGTTTCAATGAGATTGTTTATTTTCCTTTCACTGGTGAATACATATTGGAGCAACACATCTTTTTGAGTTGAAATGTGACCAAGATATGACATGCAGCCAAGACCATTTTGAAAAAAGAAGATGAAAATGTGTCAGGGTATGGCCAGCTTGTAAACTTTAGATACCCAGAGGCAGGAGTGCAACCATGGTGCAAAAAAATCTAAAAAGGGGTTGACACAAGATGAATAATGTTAAAAAAAGGAATGAGTTATATTATTAGGTGGCAATATGGCAGGCTTCAGTCACTGCCAAACAAAGTACTAAATGCAGCTAATGTGACACAGGAATTACGCTGAAATTAGTCTGTGAATGTTCTCTGAAATTAGCCATGTTTCTCTCTCAATAAAGTAACGGGAAGCAATTTCAACACACTGATCATACAGAAGGTGCAACATGCTGTTATATCGTTGTAACCATGAATGATGTATGTGAGCGTGAGAGCAGTGATCTGTAAGGGTGAGGGATTGAGTTAGATTTCAGGACTGCCAGATTGAAGGAATGCCATACATTGGTACACACACACTGTGTTTCAGTACTGTACTTGAAAGTTGTGCATGCGAATGTGCAGAGACCATTTCCTGTTGAACTTAGGCATGGTGAAAAATTGTGCTTCGTTACATGCACATCGTGCTAACGTGCTTACTGTAGGTCAGCCTTAAGATAGGAAGTCTTGTACAGTTAGATAACTGGGGGGAATGAGGTCAAGAAGGGCAATGAAACAATAAAAAGAACAGCTAATAGTTAAAGGATAAAGGGAGAGGAACACAAAGAAAAAAGAGCGGAGATGAGAGGAGAAAATGACCAAAAATAGGATGGCAGCAGTGAAATACAGATAAGATATAGATTAGGAACAGAGTGAGAGATTAAAGAGATGGTTGGGGGCTTTTAGGAAAGTGGCCACTGTTTGTGCTTTGAGTGGTATTGGACTAGATGAGACAGAACAAAGAAAAAGAAAGGGAGTAAATCAGTTGAGAAACAAGACTTAAGATATGAGCACAATCCAAGTGACAGAGACAGAGGAAACTCACAACCAGGGAGGGCAAAATGACAGGAGAGATGGAGGCACACAAGAAGAGGTGAAGTACAGTTTGGATGAACAGAAAAGTGAATGGACAGAATAATTAGAGAAAAGTGCATGTACAGGAGGGGAACAATACAAAGTTCACAACTGAAGAAAAGTAGGAGGAGGGATGGTAGATGGCAATCAAGAAAGGACAGATGGAGAAATACAGAGATGAAGACAGAGGTTTGAAGAGGGGAGACAATGAATACAATTTGAACAGGAGGTGAGAGGGTGAACAAAATAAAGAGGAGGATGTTGAGATGAAAGATGAGAGGAGAGGTGATAAACCAGATCCATAATCGAGCATAAAAGCAAGGTAGGAGGGAGAAGAAAAAGGTAAAAGAAGGGTTGAGAGGAAGAATAGATAGAAGGCTGAGAGAGTACAGGTTCTTGAAGAAACTGGTTGTTTTTGCTGATAGAAAACTTAATAAATTAAAATGTGTGGACAGAAAGAAAGATGAGAGGACAGACTGAGTAGAGAGATGAGTGCAAGGATAGGGACGTTACTGCATTGTGTGAAGTAAATCGCAATTCTAAGATTCCCTTGCTCCTTAGTCCTTTTCTCTTGCTACAATAACATTAGACAGTAAAGTCCCTTTTGCAAAAAACCCTTTAACACCCGCTAACATCAGGCTTTTTTCATCAATGTGAAAGGGTACAATTGGCTTTCACTCCTGTGTCAGATGACTCTGCAGTAGTTACCGGTATTTATTGGTTCCAGCTCTGATCAGCAGTGATGTAAACACGACACCTGGGTGAATAAGCTAAATTTTGCCCCTTTTTTCTTTGCTGTGGCATCTTTCAGAGCACACACACTGTAAACAGACCTGTCAACTGCCCAGCACGGTGCTGTTAAACCAGAAACACTGCAGCTACACCTTCTGCTGCAGAGTGTGCTGCAGGCCCGAAAAAAGTTTTAAAAACACACAATCACAGACCGGAGGCTCTAACATTTAAAGGAAAACCAACCCAGGGATGAGATGCTACGGATCCAATTTACCAGTCTGCATGGCAGCTACCACCTCACTGTTTGAATGTGTGAAGATATTCCCTCCCCTGCGTCCGTGTCTGTGTGTGTGCTCTGAGACTGCATGTGATGACGTTGCTCCCTGCAGTTGTGTGTCTGTGTTCTAGTGCGAGCAGAAAGGCAAACTCATCTGGCAGTGTGAAAGGAGTCAATCACCTTTTTCTAGAAGCTTTACCCATGTTAAAAAGATTTTGGTTCAAAACGGGTATAAGAGATTACTTCTACTTTTCTACAACTCATGGGTTCAAATGTTGGTAGACACTGAATTAGCCTCCAGTGTCACTATTTTCTGGTATTCCTGATTCCTATTTCTGATATATATTGTATTATGAAAGACAAGGCAGGAAGCACAATGAAAGGGTGAGAAGAAACGGCAATACACACAGGTACACATGGTTCTGAGGAATGAGAAAGGATCAAACCAAGAGCAGATAACTACTGATTAGATATTAAATTGGTTCCAGAAAAAAAAATAAGATGACACATACAAAACAGAAAGTTACAATGAATTGTTTTCTTACCCATGATTAAATTTAGTACAAATTGCACTTGACTGGGAGTGAATTCAGACAGAAAAGAAAGGTGATACAGAAAAAAGAAATGAAAGTATCAAAGATGAAGAGGATTAAGCGAAATTAAGTGACAGGTGAAAAGGAAAGGTTGCAAGACGAAAGAGTGCGATGGGGAAGTTAAAAACAAAAAGGTGGTATGAACACCAGGTAAAGGGGATAAATGCGACTGAGAGAAGAGCGGAGAGGAAGACAAGAGGGGGAGGAAGTGTGTAAGGGTGGTGGAAGTAAAGAGGGAAGAAAAGAAGGAGTTGGAAGGCTTAATGCTGGAGGAAAGGATGGCACAGTATGAGTAGATTGAGGGAAAAGGAAGAGAAGGAGGAGAGATGAAAGAGAAAGGGAGGGAAAGGAAGGAAGGAGGGAGGTGAAATAAAAGGAAGAATGGTAGCTGCAGGATAAGAAAAAATGTGTCGCAGTGGCAGCAAGAAGGTTTGGCTCTTTTCCATACCTGAAAAAGAAGCTGGCCTCCCATTCCCCCCTCTCTCTTCTTCATTTAATTCAAGGAATCTAAAAGCTGACGGCACACCTGGGCTGTTGTGTGTAAGCTTCTTTTTGGAGGACAGACTCAAACATGTGGAGTGCAGATTAAAGGCTACCTTCCTCTACAACTTGACTTCTATTTAATTGTTTGCCTATCTGTACACAAACCCATTTTGGTATTACTGATTAGCTGACCAAGGCTCACTTTTTTGTTGGTACACTTTGATCTTGTGGCTTAATTTATTTAAAAGCCTCTATTGACTAGTGGGTTTTAGTGCAGCCCGTCTTTATATTTTAAATATAATGGAGGGTCGTTTGTGGTCTGCCTCAGAGGCTCTATTCCAGGTAGGGGTACTGGTAAGAGCAAACATCCGAGATTGTATAATTATACTGGCAAGTATAAATAGGAACAGAAAATAGTGAAGTCATTATGTATATCATTATGTATGTCTCATGTGATGAGTACCAATTGTAGTTCATAAGAAGTTTCTTGAAGCACATAATATATTCATATTTGTTCTAAACTCCTATAAAAACAGAAGATATATCAAACGTTTTACATTTCTGTATTAGTATGTTATTTTACTAAAGCAGGAAGCAGTCAAGCCTGCTACAAATGTCTTTTACACTCTTCTCAGCACAAGATGCTTGTTCCTCTTGTCTTTTATTGATGAATGTGTCTGTAGGTATTTTTAACACATCAGTATGTAAATGTCTTTGTTACTGTAGGTTAACAAGCTGTAAGGCCTTTTGTGTAATCAACAATAGAGTGTGTGTGGAATGTTTTTCTTGAATATTAAATGTGTCTGGTAAATTTTTGATAATGTCAACACGTTCTTCTCTGTGTTTCTACAGGCTGACAGGTTTCCAGGTTCCTCCCCCGGTCACCAGTACAGGAAATGTCTTCTCTTTGAGGTTGACCAGTGACTTTGCTGTCTCAGCACATGGCTTCAAACTCAACTATGAAGGTCAGTAAAGTGTCTGTATGTATTTGTGTTTGTGTGTGGGGGTTTGTTTGTGAGAATGTGTAGGCTGTGCCTCAATGCTGACCTCTTTAGTTCAGAAAAATGAACAATGAATGTAAAAACCTATTTAAAAACCTGTCAGATAAAATTCCAAAGCCCACACGGAAATGTGGGTATGAACCATGTAAGAAAGAAGGGCATTCAGACAACTAAAACTCAACCTTGGTTGACCATTTCTTTTTGAATGCAGAAATCAAAATCAAAAACTTTATAACATAAGGTTATATGTTATTTTTTTATGGTGGTGTGGCTGTAGAGTACCTGATTTCATCCCAATTCCTTTGAGGGGCCATTGAGAAAGGTTTTCAAGGAGAACTGCCATGTTCTAAAATTTGTCCAAATTTTTTTACTAATTTCCCCTCGTTCACTAACGGGTGACAAGTTCATTTTCCCTTTCAAAAAGGGAGGCTGTCAAACTTACTAGATCAAGAGAGAAGAGGCATGGACAGGGCATGACACAAAATGAAAGTATACTGACAGCTCAATATTATACATGTGTTGGGACAGGAACAAAGGTATTTTGTGTTAATCTTTATGTCACAGTACACCAATCTGCCAGATGTTGTGGTTCATATAAAACTGATCAAATTGGACCTACCAAAGACAATTGTTTGGGCACTACACAATATTTATAAGATCAATTTATTTAACTTCAAATAGTATAACCAAAGCTCAGAATTAGATTCTATCCACTTTCTGAAACAAATTATAATAACCTTGTTATATTATGTATTTTTTCTTTTTATCTAATGTGTTTAAACAATTTAAGAGAAAAAAATGATTTAGGGGTTGGTTCCATAGGGAACATGGCCCATTCCAAGGGTAGCTCAAACATCCCCTTTCACCCTCTTCCTTTAACGCCTGGGTAAACAGCATGGTACCATTTTCACAGATAAAAGAAGAGATATGAATGGATGAAGTGATGGTTAAAATTAGAACTCAGTATATATCAGCACCATGTCCTGTGTGCATTAAAGATTTCAGATTAGATTTAGATTAGGAAAACTTTGATGTCCTCAACGAGGCAGTTAGTTCCAGAGCATAAAACAGAGGGGGATAAAACTGTCTACCGGAGGCACACACATGACACTGAGCAAACCAACGAAACAAATAAGTACACATTTATGTAGTTCCTTGCTTTTCATCGAGCAGATCTTTTATATGTTATCAGCTGACAAGATGACAATGCTGTCTGACTCGCATATATATATATACAGTATATATATATATATATATATATAAATAAAAGTATAAACTGTATAGGACCCTATATGTCATTCCAAAGGACACAGTTCAATACATCTATTTAGGCAGTAGATTATACATATTAAACATAAAGTTTTACAAAGTCATTATAGGTATGATATCTACATAATAATCACACACTTATTGTTACATGTTAGTACACTCAGTTGCAGTATATATGAAAGTTGCAGAGGTACACAGATGGTGTATAAAATGTAGTCCTGGTCATGTAGTCTTATGTACGGCTGGGATATTAATACTGAATGTGGATTATGGCTTGTTACAGAATGTACTGTAACCAAGATAGCACTAGTGATGGGTCTCCCAAGAAACTAAAACTTTAATAGAGAGCGAGGAAAGAGTTTTAATAAAAAGGCATGCATATTTTAAAGCAGTATTCTGAATGGGTGTCAGTCATGCAGGCCCATATTCACAGTGGGGAGTGTTCTGGCTAAAGAAATTGTATCCGTATTTAGGCTTTTATTCTTCAAACAGTGGAGGTTGTGGTTGAAAACCTGCAGATTATTCCAGACAACTGGTTAGCACTGGTTAAGACTGCAATAGAAATGGGGGAGCTGCCCCGGTCACAGTGCTCCATCATCATAAAATTTTATAGATAAGCTAAATACCAGCCAAATCAGTGTTTTGTTGACATATTTATTATATGGGTTGTTAGGTTCTTTGGGGTTTTGAGGATGTTTTGTAGGGTGGTGTATGCCTCAGGAAGTGCCGGCGATTATTTATTGTAAGATAAGGTAACACAATCCTCTTTCACAGAGAAAATTGTGACATGTTGTAGTAGGGAAAGTACAGGTGTGAATAATAAAATTAACGTTGACTGATTTTGATTTAGCTGCTACAGTTTCAAGGTTCTGGTATTGTGTGTGCTGGCTCATGGGTTACTGGGAAGGTGAAGGAGAACAGAACCATCATTAATGTTATTAACACCTGTGGTTCTACTGCTACACACACACACACACACACGTTGTTCTTGGTCACCTTTCGGGATATTACATAGACTTGCAATCATTTCCTGTAGACTGAACTTAACCCTAACCACGACTTGTCTAACCCCCATGTTAACCAGTGACACAAAAATCAGCTACATGGCTTTTGTCCCCAATTAACTGGTCACACACACACACACAGAGTGTTTGCCACATCTAGTTGCTGCTGAAAATGATATACTGCTTAACTGTCTCTCTGTGTGTCTCTCTGCTTCCCTCTGTGGGCCTTTGTGCTTGTTTGTGTGTAGGTTGGTTGGTTGGTGGGTGTTCATCTTGTTGATATGTGTGTGGTGCGCCGCATAATGACAGTATCACTGATTGCAAAGT
This sequence comes from Seriola dumerili, assembly GCF_002260705.1. Lineage (NCBI taxonomy): Eukaryota > Metazoa > Chordata > Actinopteri > Carangiformes > Carangidae > Seriola > Seriola dumerili. Next base: position 7,950,170 of record NW_019174365.1, on the reverse strand, counting down.
GCCTTGGTTTAAGTCTGCACACATGCTGTGTCTGGGTTATATGTGTGTCTGTGCCTGTTTGTGCTACTTGTATGTCCAAGCAGTTGTCCCAGATTTATTCACTGGCACAAGCTTCTACTTGCTACTTGGCCCATGTTCATTCCATTCCCATTCTGTGTGTGCGTGTGTGTGTGTGTGTGTGTGTGTGTGTGTGTGTGTGTGTGTGTGTGTGTGTGTGTGTGTGTGTGTGTGTGTGTGTGTGTGTGTGTTTGACACAGAAAGAGTTTGCTCTCTGTGAAAGCTTCCAGGGGACTTATCTGAAGAGCCCCTGCTGCTGATACATTCAGCTGTTTGACTTACTCTGCGTCTGTCAGAGAGGGGGAGTCAGTGAGACAGAGAGGCAGGCCATACTTGGCATTTGCAAAAATGCAACATTATGCTGATGATCTGTGTCTTTTCGTATTCAGCATCTCATACTGTCCACAACACACAGCTAGGCTATAAATTTATACAGCAAGGAGGAGATTTACTCAGATTACTCGGAAGGAAGGAATGATCCAAATGGTTTGAACCATTTTTGGTCAGCCTTAGTCCATGTAATCCTTATGTCTAATCTGCTATTGGAGCCATTGCAGGTTTTAGATTTTTTGCACATATTGCCTCAGCAAACAGCACATTTTAAAAAAAAAAAAGTAATGAATTAAAAAATACCTGCTCATCATCATTATTATGGGAGGTAATGTTTACAAACACAACTCTTATCGATCTTTAAAGTTAGTTTGTGGATTAGAAAATAATCTAAAAGTCTTAACATGAATCCTTATTAATATCAGGGTCAAATGCAAGGGCCCTGCATCAGATGTCATTATCAATATGTTTCCAGATACAGATCGAGTGTATGGAAATGGAGTCGAAGAGTTGGACTACTCTCCCATGTGTGATGTCAGTTTTGATCCTGCAGTACTTTCACAAAGAAAAAAAAAAGATTAAAATAAAAAGATTAATTAGTAAAAAAAAAAATCCATGTAAAAAAACACTTAAAGAAATACAAAGATTTATTGTACAATTAGGAGTAAATTGTGAACAACGGGTAGATAAGGCAGCACCAGACATGATGCAGGCATTACTAACCGACTGCTGTGTGAACCAGAGTGAAACCCCCGGCTTTACCAATAGATGTATGCTCCAGCCCTCACCTTCAGTCATGAGCTCTGGACAGGAACTGAAAGAAAGAAATCTTGATCCTTTACAGCCTGACTGGGCTTACTTGTAGGGAGAGGATAAGGACCTAAGAAATTTGAAAGGAGCTCGGATTACAACCACTGGTCCTACACGCTGAGAGGTGCCCAGACTGTTTGGGCATCTGATGAGGAATCCTCCAGGACATTTCCTGTGGAGGTTTTCCAGGTACGTCAAACTATGAAGAGACCCTTGGGCAAACTCAGAAGATGCTAGAGGGCTTTTATATCCCACCTGGCCTGGGAATGCCTGGGGACTTGCCTCAGGAACCCAGAAAAATCTTAAGGATGTGGATGGGTAGATGGAGGTGTGGACTGCCTTGCCTGTCTGCTGCTGCTGCACTTTATGGAAAATGGATGAATGGATATGAATGTATAGATGGATGGATTAACATACTGATAAAAAAAAAGTGGTATGGAGGTACAGTATGCATTGTATCCTTATTGTAAAACAGAACATCTATTGAAAAAGTTAATTCATTGATCACATGACAGGAAGTTATTTGATAGGGTGATTGGCGGGGCAGAGGTACAGCAGTGCTGCTCCATCCTTTTCAGCCTGTCTGCTTGGTCGTGGGATACACTTTGATGTGATTGTTGGACTCCTTGAACATTTCTTCCTAACCCTCTGAAGACTGTCGGGTCATAACTAATTCATGCACCAGCACATGCCATACAGTGTGAATATGTGTGTGTGTGTATGTGTGTGTGTGTGTGTGTGTGTGTGTGTGTGTGTGTGTGTGTGTGTGAGAAACGGAGAGAGAAAGAGAGTGATGTATTATTTAGCATGATGTCGGAGGCAGTTTGATATTGTGCTGATGAGACGGAATCACAGATTATCACAGCACTTAAACACACACACACACACACACACACACACACACACACACACACACACACACACACACACACTGTTCTATCTCAACATGATTGTTGTTGAAGAATTATTCTTTTTGTTTCTTCTGACTCCTCCCACTCTTCTGTCTTCTTCTGCTCCACCTTCTCCTTGTTCATGTTCATCTTCTCTCACTTTTGTTTTTATACGATTGGCTGTTACTTACTCTGTTACTCTATTGGCTTGTGTTTAGTATCTTAAACGAATTAGAAAAACTGAAGTAAATGGTAAAGAAAACTGTACAAAACAGAAAAATAATAATAAAATGGGAAATACTATCTTTCACATAAGCTGTTTTAATGAGAAGAACTATATGACACAAGTTAATTACATAGAGTATTGTAGAAAAGTGAATTTTGTCTTTCATTTTATGCCAATATTTTTTGCAAGGAAGAAAGCTTTGTTTGAAACTTGTAGGTTGTACTGTATTGTAGAAAAAGCGTGCTGGAGAAATCTAACAGGCGTAATTTGATTTGAATACAGTCTGGGAACGGAGCCCACTTTGAAGTATGTGGGAATAAAAACACGCAACTCAGAGACTCATAATATGAAATAACATCAAACTGTGGTAACCTCAAACATAAATGTACATTACCCACATTCATACAATATACATTCAGACACATCCATGTGTCCAGAGGCACAGTCATGCGTAGGAGCACAAACAGACATGGACATGCGTACGGTACACATGCAGACACACAGCTCCCAGATGTAATAATATTCTCCAGAACATGGACCACAGAGCATGTTCCACATCCCAGAACATTCTGCCATGTGACTAACAAGTCAGCAGAGATTTCACTTCACGCCTCCCATCCCCAGCCTCTCTTCACTGCTGCTACTTTTCCACCTCTCCTCTGCACTCACGATATCTCCATTGTATGTTTTTCTCCTCTCCTAAGATGAAACAGTAATACACTTCTTTTACCTTCATTTACTCTCCACAGAGAGAGTTTACATAGTGCCTCAAGAGAGGGCATAAAGAAAGACCAATAAAATACAGGAGGATATAAAAAAGAAAATACATTCAGTGTAAAATGGTTAAAGGTGTAAAACACACTCACAATTTTTTTTTCGTACTAGATAAAAGCAGGAACAACTGGTTTCCACATAGTCTATCACACATTGTTTTATTTCAAGTAATGGAAAGTTATTTAAGTTATTTAAAGTAATTCATCTGTAGTTGTTCCTAAGGAACTGGATGTAAAAATGTGACTGAAGCTGGGGTGGAGGAAGTCGCATCAGTCAAAATGAAATAAGATAAAAGGATGACCTTCTTTTGATCTAGTCACTCCTTACCCTTCAACTTTTCTTTTTCTTTTTTTTTTTTTGGGGGGGGGGGGGGATTTGTATTTTTGCAAACAAACAGAAGATGCTGGCAGCAGGTTAAATGCTCTGGGAGCTCTCACTGGCCAAATGTCAGTCCCATCGATGGACCCTTCTCCATCTGCAAATTTATTCAGTAGTTCTGCAAAATATCATGGAGAGTGCTACTTAGTCACAGAGGTCTACAAACAATCCAGTAACATTTCGGCTGTGTTGCTCATAACCTGAACCTACTCCTCTACGATCTTGATATAAATGATTTAGAATTTCTAAGAGGGAGTGAGTGGAGATCCTCACTCAGGGGTGACAGCCCACTATCGATAAAATTATGTTTGTGAGTATGAATCTCCAGTCATTTATGGAGCTACCATAAAATGACCCCTTTTGGCTAATGTAACAGTCAGTGTTGTGCCAGTTCAAACTTAAAAAGAACTAGTTCAAAGTTCAGTTCATATAGATGAAAACGAAGTAGTTCACGTTCATAGTTCATAATTAAAAATTTTGAACTAAGTCACAGTTCCAAAAATGAACTAGCTCATGTTCGTTTGTTCCTTTTCTTTTTCTTTTTTTTTTATAAATACTCTGCTATTCTTTTACAATAGAACCTCCTTCTACACATCCATCACCAGCCCAAAATCATTGCCACTCCCAAACTAAATGAATTATTGTACACCACTGAAGAATCACAGACATGAGTTACATTTAAAATCCGTATATAAATATTATCTGTCTGAGTCTTCACTTGCTCAAAGAAACTGGCTTCAGCAGTAGTAGATGCGTCTGTTCCGTCTGTACGGCTAGAACCGTCCATACTGGGCCATGTCTATAGAGACGTCATACGGCGTGCTGTAAAACTGTCATAAACCATAGGCGGCATTCACAAAAAATATGAACAACGCCGCTCATCGAACATGTTCATGCACATCACTGATAACAGTGGATTACAGTTGTCTAGTTAGCTTATTGACAACTCCCTCTTTGCACTGGCCAACTCGCTTTTTATCAGTTATTCTGATATTACATTCTGGTGACATTGGAAATCCAGTCGTTTTCAAAATTTGGCCACAACAATGCAGCAAAATACAAAAGATGCAAGATGCTTTGGTTCATACATTCTCTTGTATAAATATTGTGAAGGGAGCTTTTTTGTGCTTTTTTTCTACTCACTCACACGCCTGTTAATATAACATGTTCGGCTCTCATTTTAGAGCCACTATTTAGACTCCTTGATAGTGTGCTGCATTTGATGAAAGTTATTCAGTCCAAAATTCAAAGTTTTAAAACAGACAATACCGTCTTTGGACAAACTTTTCTCAAAGTTGTACCAGACAAAAGGTAATTGTTCAAGTTCCTTTTGAGAGGGAACTTGAGAGTAAAGAAAAACAGATTTCAGTCAGCTTGAAACCTCAACAAACACAGAGTATTATTTCTATCCCTTAGAAATTCAATGGACAAATACTATATGTAAAATGCCATATTACTTGAGTTTTTTCACTCCAGACTGACTTCAACAATGATTACCTACAAATAATGTAAATTGAACACTCAAATAACCCACCAAAGTGGAAACAGAACAAGATTGGTTTTGGCAGTGGCACTGCTGATATATACGGCACATACGAAATAAAGGAGATGAATGTTATAAATGGCACTGTATTTGCAAACCACACAAATAAACATGATGTTTTGATTTTTTTTTTTTTGTTGTTTTTGAATTGTGTAGTGCCTTGCTAATTTTTTCTTTAACTACAGCAAAATGCTGTTAACAAATTGATTTTTGAATAAATTTATGGCTACTAACAATGTGATTCAATGTCCATTTCATTTACTAATTTGATTTACTTATCTTTAATAAACACATGTTTATGCCCTAATTTGTATTTGTATAACACTGAGCTGCTTTGGAGCTCATAAGGATCAATTAATGGCACACATCTAAACTGTTTAACCTGACAAGCTGAGAAAATGAGGATGAAATGTTGGTTAACAAAACTAAGAACCAGTTGTATAGAAAGGAAAATATGGCCAATTGCCTTTGAGGTCATTGCTCCCTCTGGCCCCATAAAATATGTGATCAATAATCACTCTGGTTCTTTGTTGACAAAATTAAACCAAAGTTGATGCAGAAGCATCAAGAAGGTGTGAAGATTTACTTGAAGCAGAGCTTAATGGCTTTCCACATAAGAATTCAGTGAAAATCAACATCTCTTCTTGAGAAAGGTCTCCTAAAGTTTTCGTCTGTTGGACCAGTAATATTTCAGGCTGGATAACTCAGCAGACACAACTGAGATCTCATGGGGCTAAATCTCAGTTACAAAAAGCGTTTGCATCCATATTTAAAAGCAGCCATTAAAGGAACATTGCACCATTTGTTTCTCTGGGTCTCTGATCCCTTATCAGCACTTGATTGATTTTGTCTCTGGTCTCTTTGACTTGAACATGATCTGAGTGTAAAAGTCGTGTGTGTTTGTGTGCGTGAGTGTGTGTGTGTGTGTGTGTGTGTGTGTGTGTGTGTGTGTGTGTGCACGTGTGTGTGCGTGTGTGCACGTGTGTGTGCGTGTGTGCGTGCTTACATCCAAGGGCAAGTATTAGTGGTGTCTATTGCACAAGTGTGAGCAGTGTTTGTGTGTCTGTGATTTAGGTGCTGGCTGCAGCTGCTCTGATCTTTATCAAAGAGACCTGAGGGGACTGACAATATCCACTCCTCTATCTATCATCCCTCCATCTGTCTGTCTCTTTTCTTTCTCAATTTTCTGTCATTCAGTCTTTCTCTACCTCCCTCAATTCAACAATTGAATCCAGGTCAGTTAATGTGCTAATGGTCAGGTGACCCTAACAGTTGAGATCAGTTGAAGGAGGTGCACCTTAATAGGATTGCGAAGGTGATATTATATACTACTATAAAAATATATGAATTACTAAAATTATGAATGTACAGTTGTTTTACATTTGTGCAGCTGGTCAAAGTGCATCAGTCCAAGGCTGAATTTCTTTCCCAGTCAAGCCAATACTGGTCTGGCTTTTCCTCCATGGAGAGCCCTACGAGCTGCTAAAGGGTTCCAGCTTGACTTGGAACTGGCTTTTCTTCTTCTTCAATGCACAAGTAACTTGATGGCTACATAATGTTACATGTCTGTTTATAGATATTATGAATTTGTTTAGCAAATGTTGCACATCAATGCTAGCGTGTGCTAATGGTTGTGGCTGGACTGGTTTTTGTTGCCTCTCGTGCACACATGGTAACTTTATTGAGTTGTGCCCGAGGTGTGGCCGACGAAGCATTTGTTCTGGTCTGAGATGCTGGTGGTCTAGTATGACATCTAGTGGGAGTGATAATTGTTATCAGAAGCTTTAAAGCACTTTATTTTGTGAGGTCATTTTTTCATTTATGTTTGCTTTCAGTTTTTGCGTTAATTTACTCAATTTCTGCATTGTGATATAGAGATGTATTGGAAGGTGAAAGAATTAAAGATCTTCTGTTATGTTTCAACATTTAAGATTGAAACTGATTGGTCTGGGGAGGAAAAGCAGCCAGATAACATAATTTATACACAATTGTAACTCAACTGACTGATTTTATTTCTGCTTTCTTACTCTTCTTCTCTCTGGCTCTTTTTGTACACAGCTCAGTACACATATTTTGCACCCTCAATACACCCAGTACACAAAAACATGTATGTGTGTCTACACATACAACTATGCCTCAGTTCATGCATTTAAAATGAGAAGGGATATGTCAGTTCTGTCCCTGGAGAAAAGTGGTTTTACAGTCTTGGAGAGTGGTGTTTGTGTGTGCATATGTGTGTATATATGTGTGTGCCTATGTCTGTGTCTGTATATATAATGTACATGCACATGTCCTGCTTATTCCCATGTGTATATAATAAACAAAGGTGAAGTATGAGATACAATGGGAGAGGAGCAGACAGTATAGATGTAACAATGAAATGCCGTGAAGAAAAGAGAAAAATAAGAAATCAAAGTAAGGAAAGAAAGAAAGATAGGTAAAAGTGAAAAGTGAGAAAAGCAAATCTGTACTGCGCAGAGGAGAAGCAGGAATATGAGAGCATTGAAGAAAATAAGAGGAGCTCCTTGTATTAATGTTATGTGCTCCATGCTTTCTAGTTGAACAGGACAAATCAATGCTATTTTAAACCTGAATATGTGTGTGTGTGTGTGTGCGTGTGTGCGTGCGTGCGTGCGTGCGTGTGTGCGTGTGTGTGTGTGTGAGAGAGAGAAAGAGAGAGAGAGAGTGTGTGTGTATGTGTGTGGTGCATGTGTGTGTCAGTTATCTACAGTGTGAATGCAGCTGCAAGGTCAGCTCCAACGTAGGGGCATCAATCAAAACAATCACACAAACATAACACAACACAACACACAAATACGCACACACAGTAACAGCAGATGTGGAGAGCAGATTGTATGAAACAGAATTTTGATGGAAAATATGGACGTTTTTGAATTAATTTCTCCATCTGCCTTTCTTTATCGCCTCAGTTTGCTTTATTGTCGTGGCTGTGGCATGGAAAGAGTCCTAAAAGTATCAAAACACAATGACAAATTCAATGTCAGTAACTCATATACCTATGAATCAGTGAATTTGGATTTCTTATCTGTAGCCATAGTGCCGTGCAACATTTGCAACCCACTGGAGACTGAAGTAAGCAACAAATGATCTAAAGAAAAACATGTTGACAGGGCTGTGACACAGTTATATACCTCATCATATAATCTGTGGAATTACACTCGTAAATATTTAACTTTATAGTATTGTTGAATTTTTTTTTCATATATGTTCTGCTTGGTCCCAATCATGTGAATATAACGCAGCACAATTGTCAGCATAGGCAGGATAGATGTGTGACACAAAAAAACGTCCAACTACTTTAATATATCGGCAGCCCTCTTATAAGAACAGCAACAGACAAAGAGTGAGCTTTTCAGTGTTATGCCGAAAGAAATGTGACTCCCAAGGTCACCAACCATTGTCAAAAGCAATTGGCATAAGCTCATTATCTGGATCATTGTATATAATTTTATAATGGTATGGTAGAAAATAGCTGCCAGATCTCTCAGTGTCGGGCCTTCAACGACTGTCCACACAATGTATCAATTTGATGTCTGGATAATGTAATCACAGTAAATGGCTGCCAGACGTCTTAGTTGGCTAGGCAGAATACTCTAGGTGCCTCACATCACAAAGTCCAGCAAATGACAAATTAATAAGATACCTGGATAAAATACACTAATTCAGTGATGGATTTATATTAAGAAGCTGCCAAACGTTTTACTGCCTGGAAAGGATAGGTGTCTAACATTAAAGACTGTCCAAAAAATAGTCAGCAGTCTGATACCTGGACAACGTATTAGTGTAAAGTTTTTCAGTGCCTAGATTGGCAAGATAGGCATTTGACTCTAAAAGAAGTCCAGTTAATGATATATTGCCCTCATATCTGAATGATATTATATAAATATTTTATATTAAACACCTTTATGAGCGAATTACAGGGACCAGCAGCCAACCCCCCTGTGCTGAGACAGGAAAGAAATTACATGAAATGATATATTGATTTGATATTCAGGTCTGTCAGACAACCACTTGCCACCTAACTAAAATATAGGCTATCCTGGTGCATAGTTATTATCAGTGTGTGTAGAAGTGTGCTAATGTGCTGCACTAGTGTGTGTGTTTGTGTGTATGTTAGTGTGTATTGATAATAATACAGCATCTTGGCCAATGTCAGTCCATTATTCAGCTTTATATCAGCCAACCAATCAAAAGGCCTCCCTTCAGGGTCACCACCTCGGCCCATCCAATCAGCTCCTCCTGCCAAGCAGGAAGGAATGTCACCTGATTAGCATAACCAGAAAATGAGCAGGGTCATGCTGACATGGCAGTTTCTGATGAGCCAGACACTACTCTGAGGCAGCATTTAGACAAACTTATCTCTCAACACTGTCAGCCAGTCAAAGAGGATTTTCACCAAATGTATCACCACCCTATAAAATGTGATGAGACACATCGACAGAATGGTCTCTAACCTCTTTGAGCTGCTTCTCATCAGCAGGTTTCATTATTTAAGGGCATTATTTGTTACATCGTTTTCCCACTACTTTTGATATCTTAACTACAGTCTCCAAGGAAGAAAAACTGCACTTTAACAGTGGAAAGTATAGTAACACAACACTACAAGCTTTGTTCGAGAACAAGTGATTCATTGGATTTGTTTTTTCCTTCCAAAATGGTTGTCTGAGGATTAGAAAAGTCTCTTCATAGTCAATCTGTTAACCTAAACTATAAAAAGCAGAGCATTGACCTGATTCAAAACGCGATAGGGTTGGCATGCGTTGCCAATGGAACTGTTCCTACTCAGATATTATCGTAACACCAAGACTTACCAACAGTATTCAACACCAGACCAGATCTGATTATGATGTTGCTCCTTTGACTTTGTATTCTTGACATCTTGTCTTGTTTAATTTCTAATTGAGTATTGTCTCAATTATGTTTATTTATACCAGCGGTCCCCAAACTTTTTTCAGTGGGGGCCACATCAACTTTCCTTTCTGAGATGGGGGGCTGAGGTTAGTCTATAACAGGAAATGATATGGGCCAGGGTGACAACCAGTATTATTGTGGAGATTACAATGATAATTTGTTGTAGCTGCCCTTCGTTTGGCTTTGGCACCACCTGTTGATTTGCAAAAAAAAAGTAATAAAAAGTCTTCACATGTGTTTATTTGAAGTACCACAGATACTCCATTTATTTTATAGAAAATGACAACACAAACTGATGGTAATGCCGGGGGGGNCAGTATTATTGTGGAGATTACAATGATAATTTGTTGTAGCTGCCCTTCGTTTGGCTTTGGCACCACCTGTTGATTTGCAAAAAAAAAGTAATAAAAAGTCTTCACATGTGTTTATTTGAAGTACCACAGATACTCCATTTATTTTATAGAAAATGACAACACAAACTGATGGTAATGCTCAAGTAAGAATGAGGTGATGTGATTTTGTAAC
>NW_019174365.1:7890001-7933099 GCF_002260705.1 Seriola dumerili | reverse complement strand
ATCTATTGCTATTGAAATCAGTAGGCTTACCATATCAGTGTGAGCTGTGGGCTTGCTTCTGACTGGTGAGGAGATCGATGTCAGGTTCCATTCCAGTTACAGCCAGTCTCAGAGACTGATGCAGGTGTTGATCTGTGAGACTTGATCTCGTCGGATTTTTTATCAGCTTCATGTGTGAAAAAGTTTGCTCACAGATATATGTGCTCCCAAAAACTGTGGACATCTTTGTTGCGTGCTTTCTTATGTTGGGGTAGGTCTCATTTGGGAGGGCAGCATAGTACTTGATCAGACTGTTGGGGCTGAATACGTCTTTCAGCACATCACAGGTCTGCAACTCAGCCAGCTCAAATTGAAGAGAAGGCAGGGTGTCGTTAATGTCGGCAGCAAAAGGGTTCTGGAATGTGCGGATTTCTTTAACGTGGACATGAAGCTCACGGAACCGCACACCGAACTCCGCCCTCAGTGTTTCCAGTGCGTCCTTGCACTTCTCGGTTGGGAACGGGACCGCCGGTTTCTCAGCTGAGAGGCTTCGAGTAGCAGGGAGATGGGTGGAGTCTTGTTTTTGCACCTGTCCAATAAGCAGCGCTAGTTTAAGCTCAAATACTTTGATGTGGGAATACATGTCAGATTAGTTTTCCCTTGCCTTGGAGCTGCAAGTTGAGGCCGTTTAAAATTTCTGACACATCTGTTAATAAAGGCGAGGTCCCATTTCCATTCTGTGTCGATCAGCTCTGGGACAGTTTTTCCCTTTGTCAGGAGAAAGGCATTGATTTCGGGTAGCAGGTCGTAAAAACGCTTCAAAACTCTGCCCCGGCTTAACCAGCGGACTTTAGTGTGGTAAAGCACGTCTCCGTGGGCTGATTCTAGCTTGGAGAGAAAGGCTTGGAACTGCCTGTGTTTAAGTCCGTTTGCTCTGATGAAGTTTATGCAGGACACAACCACCTTCATGACAGATTCCCACCTCAGAACTTTGCAGCTTGACGCTGGCTCGGTCACGATCAAAGTCATGTCAGAATATACCATTGTGTGAGGAGGTGAAGATGAGCCACTATTAACTATAAATAGCTCATAACTATGGTCAATTTTAATTAGAATGCCAACCTTTAAGTACGGAAATGTTATGATGTTATGATAGGAAAATGCAATTTAATAAAAATTGGTTGATGTTTAGAGGGATTGTCTGGGATCGTTAAGTGGGCCACTCCAATTGCTTTGGCGGGCCGGATGTGGCCCGCGGGCCGTAGTTTGGGGACCCCTGATTTATACCGTATGTTGCAATTCCTTTGTTTTTAATTGCCACTTTGAAAAAATTTTCCTTCTCCAGCAGAAATAGATGGTCAGGCATAGCAAAGTTCAGCATGTTATACAATTTTTAATTGCTTTACACAGGTTTTAATGCTATTAGGGTGGTGGAACTTTGTGCACAAATCGTTTTATGTTGATTGCAAGGAAATAAGTAAAACGCAGTGTGCTACAACAACTACAACAAAAGAAAAGCCTTCATTTAAATCTTTTGGGAAAATATTATCTTAACACCAGATTTTGATCACATGCAGTTAACTGTCCACAGAACTAAAGAACATAAATCTCATTAGAATAGCTCCTTTACTTTGCAGCAGACAGGAGAGAGTTTTGCTTTGTGATGTCAGTGTCTGTCATGACAGATAGTTGCAATTATTGAAGTTTTGTCCTCTGATGAAAAAGAACTTCTTTACAAATTGATTCCCCAAAGACTGCACACTCCCAAATACACACAAATACACAAACAACACACAACCAAACACTGTGCTATCATGTGCAAGGAGTGAAATAAATTGTGCAGAGGAAACACTTGTTGATTTGTAGTTGATGTTAGGCTGTACTGCACTAATGGTACAAAGACTGGTGACAGAGGAGGAGATGAGGACAAGGAGAGAGATGAAAGAAGACGAGATTAAAAGGGACAAGATGGAAACGAGTTGAAAGAACAGAAACAGGACAGAAGCCAGCTGCTTGTGTCTTGAAGTATACTTCAGCATAAAGGCTGCCACTGTGCTGTATATTTTGATATCACTTCAACAAGAATAAATATGAAGGACAGTTTTAAATCTTCAATTGATCAGCTTTTGCTTCAGGAGTCATGACAGGTGTTTTAACCATTAAGCTAAAACTCCTGCACTTTGTCTCATAAAGAGAAGGGATGTGGTTTCTGGATCCATATCCATGTTGAATCTTAGTGTAAACATTTTTTCTGCAAAGTTTATGATTGCTTATTTCACTCAGTACCCATAATTAGGAGTAGCATTAATGAGAAAAAACAAGCCAGCTGTGTGTGTCGAGGTGCCTGTTGATGTGGTAATGACCTATTTACTTCAGTTTGTTATTCAACCTTTACTTTGTTGATGGGAAAGTAAGGTAATGCAATATTTGTGCTTCTTAATTTACATTCTGTTTGGTTTTCAGACATCATATTGTCACTGCCTTTATGTGTAGGATGATTACTCGGCTGTGTCTGTGTTGGTTGGTTAGTTTCATATTTAAGGTGAGCTTGGTAGTTTTAAATTTGTGTGTGCTTATGTGAGAGTGTGTGAGTGTGTCTGTGTTTGTATGTGTGCTGGTATCTGTCAGTCAGCTTTCCAGGGGGTCTCTTGATGTTAAATTTAATAAGTCACGCTACAGTAACCACAGCTATTAGATATCACACACATACTGGCACACATACACACAAAGCTAGCTAGCTTAGCTTACCGCAACTGTGCAACCAGGCAACACACAAAGATGTTATCAGCACAAAGTGATGACTCTCTATCTCCCTCTCACACACACACACACACACACACACATACATAGAAGAACTCTGTGCACTTTTATTAAATATACTCAGTATACACCAGAGTATGGCTGAAGTCGTCACTGGAGACACGAACACACTGTCTTGATTCATCTCTGGGCTCTCTCGCTCCCTCCTGTGGGCCTACCATCCCTACTGTTTTTATTGCCATTTCCATCCTGTTTATTTTGGCCTCCGTCTCCTGCCACTCTCCATCCTCCCACCATATATCCTTTCCTTCCAATCTCAGTCACCTGACTGCCAGATCCACCTACTCACCTGTCTCATAATCCCAATCACCTGAGATTCCCTGCCCACTCATACAGCTGTTCCCAGGTTCTTCATTTTCCCAGCCAGTACTTAAACCTACCATTTCCCCAGATCGTCCGCATATGCCCCAGTACGTTTCCCCATGTGCCTGCTACCTGTGTGTAGTAAACTATTTTCTGCCCATCTACCTGCCTGCCTTTCTGTTCGCCTGCTAGTCAATCCATCTGTCTGTAACCCTGGTTTTCTTCAGTTCATCCATTAAATTTCTTTCACCAAACCTGCCTACCTGCATGTCTGCCTGTGCTTCTGTCACCAACTCCGTAACACACACATTAACAATGTCTGTCTCTACAAGTGGATGGTCTATCTGACAGTATTAGAGACATAGGAAAGAGCCCAGCTAGTGACCCGTAGAGACAGCAATGTTTATTTCATATATAATACTAAATTTGCAACTTTAAAGTGTTTGTGTTGTTTTTAGTGTCTTTTAGTGTTTTTGTATCCTTGTCAAATGCAGAGAATAATGCGAAGTTGTGATGAAGAAATAGTTGGGTGGATATCCAAGTTGATTTGTGGTGCACAGTTTCATACAAAAAAAAAATTATATTGGTGGCAGGGTGGTACTAGAGGTTAGGTAGGGCATGATGCTGAGACATCAATATGTGGGTGGGTTTGAAATGGTAAATCGAGCTGACCTTCTGCAAGCTCAGGAATAACATATCTTTATCCCATCAAGCAAACTACCAGTTCTACAAGATTCCTTTTGTATACTACTTCTCTTCTCTTCTCTTCTCTTCTCTTCTCTTCTCTTCTCTTCTCTTCTCTTCTCTTCTCTTCTCTAATAATAAACATACTGAGATTATGGTCAAAGTTTTATTCACACTTATCTGTCTGACTGAATATCATGCTAATGTGCATGTGGTAGGGGAGAGAAAGAATGCTCTGGTATTGATCAGCACAAAAAAGCCCTCTGAGAGGACACACTCATTTACTCTGTTCTGTTCAATGACAACTATGGCATATGATTTTTCTTTGAAATCCTCTCTCTCTCTCTCTCTCTCTCTCTCTCTCTCTCTCTCTCTCGCTTTCCTTAATGGATATTGATTTAGTTTTAGGGACATACAGTAAGCTTCTATCTATTGCACCAGTTGTGTCTTGCTAACCTCTGCTGCTTCTAAACTCTCTCTGTCTCTCTCGCAACCTTTTGAGGTGAACCTGTCTCTCCAGATGACAGTAGTCTGAGTTTAAGTGCAAATCTGAGTGTATAAGTGCAGGTGTGTGTGTGTCTGTGTGTGCATGTGTCACAGTGCAGCGCAGCTTTAGCAGAGTGACAGTGATGTCAGACACATAACGATTTCCTATTGGCTGTTGCCCCCTGAGGCCTAACGACCCGTTATTGATCTGACCAATTAGCATTCACACCTTTAATTAATACTGAAGCCTGACGTGCACACACACACACTTGTGCAGACACACAAGCGTGTGTGTGTGAGCATACACACACACAGATTTTTAATTAATAGTGAGGAGAGGGGTGGCTGTGAGAAGAGATAAGAGAAGAAGAGAGGCAAAGAGGCTGGGAGGGCAAGATGGATGTGTGAGCTAGAGGAGGGACAGTTAGAGAGAGAGGAAGGCAGATCAGGACTCTGACTTAAATCAGTGCAGCCCCTTGATATAAGGACTAATGGTCAGAGTGTAATGGTATACTGACTTTCAATAATATAAACAAGCTTACTTATGTTTGTTTAGAAAACTTCTATTAGGTCTGCATCTGTAGGTGTAATCTTCAGTGTGATAAGTGTGGACATGATGAAAATCAGCCTAGAAAACAGTTTGTTGAATTGTAGGGAAGTAAATAACTGCAGTGTTGGATACAGATAATGTAAGGTGCTGTATTTTCCATGACTAAGCCTATGAAAGATCATAATTACCAAATCCGAATGCATTCCTTTAACACGGCTGTCATGTACAGTAAGTCAATTTTAATGAAAAACCTGTCTGATTTTGCAGTGCCTGTAAACACTGAGGCCTGTGCCATTTCGTTTGATCATGTCTGATGGAGCTTTGCTCTGGTCTTCAGAAAGTCTGAGTCAGCCCTTTCAGGTCAGATCAAATGATAGCGTTCAGTGTACTGCTGTAGATTCTACAAAAAGTAGGCCTCAGTAAACAAACTAACCCATGATCTTGTTCAATCCTGATGGCTACAGCTTGTAAACACAGAACAAGTCACAGCTGGTGGTAGGAGCACAGACAGGGAAGATCCAAGCGCAGACACACACAGACAAGCTGGTACAATGAAGGAACTTTAATAGATTAAGTGATGAGGACCGAGTTTACAGACAGATTGATGGACAGGCAGACAACAGGTGAGCACATACATATTGCAGGAACGGGAATCCGCAGCATATACAGCACAAAGGGAAACAAGCAGGCTTAAGCAAAAGATCTGACAACTGTCTGGGGAGAAAGGGCTGGTATAAATACCAGGGAGCAGATAAGGGAAATGAGCAGATGACGGCCTCTGTAGCAGACGGGACTAAGGAACAGCCTCATGAACAGGCAAGATGTCAGCTGGGCCCCCTAATTCAGGACCAGACGAGACATTGGCCGGGACCGCCAACTAAGGAGCAGACTAAGGAATATAAAGTATGTCGACTGGGACAGAGTGGGATGGCCCACTCAGTGTCCGGCTTAGGGTCTGGCTGGTCGTTGATTATGGCACTGGGCAGCTGAAGCTCTGATGTGATGATGAGGACCAGGCTTGTAGATAGACAGACGGACAGGCAGACAACAGGTAACTTCATACAGGTGACAGAAACAGGAGTCCACAGCATGAATGGCAGACATGGAAATACACAGACATTAGCTATCAGTCTGGCAACTGACTGGGTAAAAAGGGGTGGTATAAATTAGTAGGTGTAAATGGTGGGTAGGCAGGAAGGTTCCAGTGATTTTGAAACGGAAAACAGGTGAGCGGGTGGATCTGCAAACGGGAAGAAAGTCTGGGGACATCTGGTGGGCAGGTGGAGTATGACAGGAGGCCAATAAACAGGGCTGAGACAGAAACCCTGACAAAACCCTGTGTGTATTATTTTTGTTTTTGTTTGTATTTTTTTTGTATGTATGTGTGTGGGTCTAATGAAGTTCTGTTGGCAGGATGTCTTTAGGGGAAAATCTAATGGTTTATTGAACCATGCCTCAGAGAAACATTGATCACTGCATCAAGGAGCTATACTCGCACAGACACACAGACACAAACACACACAGAACACACACACACACACAAACACACACACACACACACACACACACACACACACACACACACACACACACAGACACACACTTATCCTTGTTTATACTCATGCAATGACACGTACACAGGCACTAGTGTGGCACACACACCGGTGAAGTGGAGGTAAATGCCTTATAATTGACATCCCCATGTGTCTTTGTGAGCAGTCAGACTGCCATCATTATCTGCTCATTCAATTACATACAGGGAAATTGCAAGGCTGGAAAAGTACATCTTTTCAACTAACGTTCTTAGATGGATTTTCTATCTGTAAAAATGAGGTAATTGTGTTGCACAGGGTTATTGTCTTCTTCAAAATGATTAACTTGTTTCACCCAGTCTCATTAAATTGCATCCTCACCCGGCTGCCTCTAATTGTGTATTTCTATCATGAAAGTTTATACTTAACTAAACTGCATTTCCAAGAAAGACCATACTATTCACTTCACTGCATTAATATGAGCATGTACTTATTAATTCTATTGATGAAATAACTTTTGCATGCACAGTGGTCCATAAAATGATTTATATTTGACCAGTGTCATCAAAATTAGACAAAGGCTAAATAATCAGTTTTAGCCTAAGCTGTGGTGGTTGAGTAACAAGATTTAGCAAATACTATCCAAATACATTTAGCTCCATACTTTACCTTTCACAGCAAAATTTTCTGGGTATTTTGATGCCAATTTGGCAGTAATCTGCCTCAGTAATTTAACATCATCATAGATCATTTTGAATTGCCAAATAAGACAGTTCTGCCTCTGACAATTCTGTGTGAGGTAATGTCTCTCTCTCTCTATATATATATATAGAATATACTGTCCTGGTTTTGGACTGTTTAGGCTGAAGAGAGGATCACGAGTATATACACTGGGCTGCTTGAAGCTGCTTCATGACTGTATTGAATACAGATAATTATTGCTCACACAGAGCAATAAGGCAATCCTCAGGACTGCTTTTACCTCGAGGATTAGGACTCAGATTAGAATTAGGTTTAGATTCAGGGATAGGATAAGGGGTTGGTGTTAGGCATTTATATGTGTCTATGAGGGTCCTCAGAAGTAACATAAGACGTGCGCGTGCATGCTTGTTGTGGCATGTAATAAACCTAGAAAGACACTACTGGTCTGTTGCTTTTGCTCCACAGTGTTTGATCTCCACTAGACGCTACAATCATTAGCAACACAGTTGTGTGTGTATTAACTGATCTTTACAGCCGCCAGATGATCTAGTGCTTTGAACAGCCATTACTCTATCTGGGAGCTCCCTCTTTTTCCTGCTTTAACGCTCCCTCAGAATCCCTCTGTCTCTCTCTGACACACACACCTTCTGCTGCCACTTAGTCCATTTCCCCTCCATTAATGTTTTCATAATTAATCATAATTACTTATAATTACATCACCAAGCAGCCTCCAATCAACAGTTTCTGAGGGGAATTGCAAGTCTAATGCATGTGTATGTGTGGTTTATTAGTGAAGTTCATTCTTGTCCTTGACTCTGTGTACAGGGTCATAGAAGACAAAATACACCTAACCCCAGACAAAATGTTGATATTGGATGACCTTTTTATGCCTCTGTGCGACAGACAGGGCCGGAGGCATTATGTTTTTTGGTTGTCTGTCCATCATTCCAATTCTTGTGAACACGGTATCTCAGTAATACCTTGAAGGAATTTCTTCAAATTTGGACTCAAGGATAAACTGATTAGATTTTGGTGATCAAAGACAAGCCATGTATTTTGACAAAATGATTAAAGCAGACAAATTGTGATGACATCATGAATTTGTCAGCTTTACCAAAATACAAAGTTGTGGAACTTTGAGTGTTAAGTGTTCATGTAATCACAATTCAAGTGGATGATTGGTGCAGAAATGGAACTCACTATAAAGCAAACAACTCTTAATAGTTTCTCTGCTGTAATCTGCAGAGGTGGAATATGGCAAATATCTTTACACAAATACTGCAGAGGCGTACGGCTTTTGGTACTTAGGCATTTCTATTATTCCACTAAATTAGGCATTTCCATTATTGAGAAGCATATAACTTTACTTGCATCACAGCCTTTGAAAAGAAAAAAATAAAATTAAAAACTAAAATGATCAAATAAGTCATTCATGGTTGACCTGGGTCTGAACAAAAGTAACCATAATTCCTCAAGTACCCTCTTTAGATCAAGTATGAGAGCCTCTCTTGCTTCATGAATAAAGAAATGTTGTTTCTCCATCATGAGAACCATTTTCCTTGAGCTGAATCTAGCTTCAAAATTCAGACATTTTTGTGCCAATGTAAGCAGTACTCTAGTTATATTAATTTGAAGTTGCTTTTTTAGATAGGGACATAAATGAAAAAAAAATGTGTTAAATGAGTAGTTATGTTGCCATGCTTCACTACAGGGAGTTGTTCGTAATCTAACCCCCTGCTGTTCTTCTTATTGGACTGCGGATGGTGATGGTTGAAGGAGGCCAGAACCGTGGGGGCTTGTTGTACTGCTTTATTGCATATCTTGCCTGTGCTCTCCTTGCGTAGAGAACTGTTTTAATGCCTCGAAGAGCTAGTGTTATTACCACCAATGACAGGCGAAGTGTGTTCTTCCATAAGTACTCTTATCAAGCACTGACCATTTCAGTTGGCACCTTTTGTCTGTCTCGATCATACTCTTGAGGCGTAAAGTACTTCCAACACACTTTACTGTTTGTTTAAAATAGATTCTGGTTCCCCGTCTCTTAGCTATTGTATGAAATATCGTCTGAACATTGAATAATATGTACAGATGTGTATATGAGTTTGAGCATCATGTAACCACATCAGGGAAAAAAAAAACTGGCACTTGTCTCCTTCTCTTCAGGCATTCTTTTTGCTCAGTGTTTGCCCAGCATTATCCCTAAAAAAAACTTTTTAGTGTCATTTTACATTTTATGCTGTTAATGCTTTTGTATAAAAAGGTGTCACAGTTTTAAAATAGTGGATATCTCATCTTGGCATTAATCTTTTCATATTGAAAGAACACAGCCATTTAGAATAATTCCATATTATCCTTCTCCTGATTGTTGAGCTGTCATAGTTAGGATTTGAGGAAATCGCCTGAATCCTAGTATGAATGACAGTTGCTTGACAGCTCTGCAGCAACTTTCTAACAATGGAGGGATTGTTTGGGGGAAAAAATTCCACTGTCAAAATTATACATATGGATATATTATTATTGTAACAAAATGGCTTATTTTTTTAACCTAGACATTGTTTCCAAAACTGCACTAAAACCCTTTAAACCTCAAGTTTCCATGTATTTTCCATCATTTTTCTTCGCCAGTTCACATTCAGTTCCAGCTAATCCAGAGGCCTCCTAATTCAGTGATGTTAATCAATCACTGTGAACAAGAAAGTGTGAATCGTGTTTTGCCAAGTTAAAATTTTCTGTGCACACACTGGAGCACTGAGCTGAAATGAAATAAGGACCAATTTAACTTCAGATATTTGCTTGTATGACATCTGTATGACGCTCTTTCAAAAATAAACCCTAAGATGCTAAAGAAAATGATCCACAATGATGTATAATACTATGACAAGAGGTAACTAGCAGTGTTGACAACTGCTATTTGACATGTGTTTTTTGCAATGCCCTAAAAATGACAGTGAATTTAAAAAAAAAAAAAACACATTGACAAGTGTTCATGAGAAGATTCAGGGACTATGGTCATACAAATTGAATGGACACTGTGGGATCTAAACAGTAACAGTATTATAAATAGACTGAGGTCATTGTGAAATTAAATCTGTGTTTTTGCCTATGGCTTTGTCAGAGGGAGGCCACAAGACCACAAAAATGATGCACAACTGACCCCATAAAATTCCATTAACTTAACGGACTAAAAATGTTTTATGACACAAGTTTTTCACAAGTCTATAAAAAGAGTTGGTCAAAGTGTTGAATAAATCAAACTGACAGGCGACTGACTCTTAAGTTGACAGCCAGTGAAACCTTTTACAGATGTAGGTGCCCCAGAACACATATCTGTTTGTTACAGACCTCAGGACTCATTCGTCTGTTCTGTTACAGTTCTTATAAACCTTACATCTTTTATGGAAAATGTCTTGAAATGAACTTCTGAAAATAATTTTTCAGATAAAGTAAATAGAAAATCCATGTACATGGTTTCTTGTAACAAATTCTATGCTTTATTTTCAAGCATTCAGCATCTATTCTGTTCCGGTATAAAACCTGGTTCATCTTTTATAAAAGTTACTGCTGACGGAGGTGTAAAACCTCCAAACTCAGTGAATCATCCCTCTCTGTCTTTGCCTCTCTTTCTTATTTCTGTCTTCTTCTCTGTCTCTCTTTCTCTCTCTCTCTCTGTCTTTGCTGTCCTTCACTCCCCCTCTCCAATCCTCCCATCTGCAGTGTCATCCGTCTCACTTAAAACTCTTAAAGCATGGCAGCATTCTCTCTCTTTTCCACCACTTTGCTCTCGCTTTTTACCCACTACTCAGTTCTTTTCTCCCATCTCACTTCTTCCCTCTCTGTCTCGTGCTCCCTGTACCTGGACTCAACTGTAATTGCTTATCTA
The DNA here is from genome assembly GCF_002260705.1 of Seriola dumerili. Lineage (NCBI taxonomy): Eukaryota > Metazoa > Chordata > Actinopteri > Carangiformes > Carangidae > Seriola > Seriola dumerili. Next base: position 7,922,163 of record NW_019174365.1, on the reverse strand, counting down.
GGGAGAAATAAAAGCCAGGTAAATGGTTGGGGTGGTGGTGGTTGATGGGGTGTGTGTATGTGTGTGTGTGTGTGTGTGTGTGTGTGTGTGTGTGAGAGTGTGTGTGTGTAGCTCAAGTTTTACTTATATTGTTGGGACCTAAATCCATTTACACAGTCACATAAAATCAAGTTCCCATTATAGAAAGGGGTTAGGGTTAAGCAAGTAGTAGTTATGGTTACGGTTAGAGTAAGTCTTCAGCAATTGTATGTAAGTCAATGTACTGTCCTCTGAAGTCATGGAGGCATGACTCTGTGTATGTGTTCGACAGAGTGTCTGTATGGTTGTGTGTGCTCTGCAGGCCTTTGTGTGCGTGTGTGTGTGCGGGTGGGTGTGTGTGTGTATATATATATATATATATATATGTGTGTGTGTGTGTGTGTGTGTGCACGCGCACTTGTGATGAATGCAGATAGTTCTACAGATGGCCCATAAAAGCAGCAGCTTGTAATGAAGCAACTGAGACTGAAATCATGGTTATGGTAAACTGGGGAGAGACAGAGATAGGGAAAGAGAGGCAGAGATAGATAGATAAAGAGAGTGAATAGAGAGGAGGAAGAAGTGAGGGTAAGAGAGAATAAATAAGAGAGGGCAGGCAGCAATAAACCATGGAAAGGAGTGTGGTGTAGCCGCTGGCTACTGAATAAACTAGTGTAATGAAAGTATGTGATGTTCACAATAAACTAGGCAGAGAAAGAATGGAAGAATGAAGGGATGCATAGAAGGGATGATATAGCGGTATAGATGGAACAAGAGAGAGAGAGCGAGAGGCAAGGAGCTGGCTTGTCATCAAAGTTTTTAGTTGAGGAGGAGGGAATGGAGGAACAGGAGGGAGGGGATGGGTGGAGTGAGACAGACGGAGACATTGAGGGAAGAGGGGGGAGAGATTAAAACATGGGAATTAGAGATAAAAATAAAGGGCTAAAGAAGCAGAAACAGATGGATAAAAGAAGGAAGAAAGAAATTTAAAAAAAAGGGAAAATGAGGCAGAGGAACAGTAAAAACGATGAGTGGTAGAACAAAGATGGGTAGCATGAAAATGTGGTGGAAGCCACCAATTAAAAATGGAATGGCTAAGAAGGGAAAGTCTCCGTTTGTGTGTTTCTGATAGCACCTGGAATCACCAACAGACTAGCTCTGTGTGTGTGTGTGTGTGTGTGTGTGTGTGTGTGTGTGTGTGTGTGTGTGTGTGTGTGTGTGTGTGTGTGTGTGTGTGTGTGTGTGTGTGTGTTTGTTTGTTTGGGGTGGGGGGGGGTGTTGGTGAGAGGAAATGTGTGTCTGATAGGACACTGAGTAACAAACATCCTGACACAGAGTAGGGCCACACTGACTGGCAAAATCAATAGGCCAACAGGTCACAGCACTAGGCCAACCTGACATCCAGACACAATACAGCACAGGAGGTCGCCACAGTGATGGATTACCCTTGTTGTGTGTGTGTGTGCTAGTGTCCAACTGTGTCTTGTCAGTGTGCATTTCTGTAACTGTGTGTCTATGTGGAGATAAGGAGGATGGGGGGTGGGGTCAGGGTCTTTAGCAAAACGATTTTCCTCTCTCGAATATGCTGTTCATGCTTTGTGAACACCAGGATGTTATACACCCTTTACAGAAAACCTGAAACAGAAGCTTTATAGCAACTAATTAAAGCACTTGAAGGGATGCTTGGTGTTTTTGTTTGTCTGCAAAGGAAACAAATTTTAAGGCAAAGTTAATTCTGTTATTAGGGTCTTTATGTTCTAGTTATATCTATTTTGAAATGATCCATGAGTCTACTGGACCTCATCACATTCAAGATAGATGCTAATAAATGCAGAATGTCCACATGACCCTTCGAGTAATCATCGGCAGCGTGGCTGCAGTGGAGGTACAGAAGTAGAGAGAGGGAGGGAAGTATAATTGAAAGGTATGACAATAAAGTCATTGTACAAATGAATCAATCAGCCAACCAATCTAAGAATCATTTAACAGTTCATTTACTGACATCAAATCTTGTCTACCCTCTGCCTGCTTTGTGAAAAATTTTTGTCGTTAGCATGGAGAGGATTCCCCTGCAGCTGTACTCTTAGCTTTTTATTTGAAGATTATTGCACATATTTGAAGTTTAAGGAGTGAAGCACAGCAAGGTTGTCTGAGTTTCTGGTGACAATTTAAAAAAAAAAAAAAAGAGCAGTTCTGACGCCACCTCTCATTTGGGAGCATACTGAGCATGGTCTTTCTCACTGCTACTTTAACTTCCTATCCTTTCTCTCCTTTTCTCTTCACCTTTAACTTTCTCTCTTCTTCCCTCTCAAGCTCCTTCTGTCTGAGTAGTTTCATAGTTCTATCTGTCATGTTGGGCATCCTCCATCTCTCGTTTTCTTTACCTCCCCCTCTTCCTGTCTCTCTCTGCTCCCTCCTCCCCCTCACCCCTGTCTGTCTCTCCCCTTCTCCCTAACCCCCTATCTGTCTGAACAGTTTCATAGTTGTATCAATCAAGCTCAAACAATAAGACCAGAGTTGGTCCCTGTTCTCCCATCTACTTCCTGGTTTATGGCTTCTAATACCCCTTCTCTCACTCTCTCTCTGTTGTGTGTGTGTGTGCTTGTGTATGCGGATGTTTATCTGCACACTTGTACATGTGTCAAAGGCACAGAACTGTAGATGTATCTAGGTGGAATAATGTGATTAGCTATAAAACATTTTTACATTACCTCTCTCGCTGTCTCTGAGGCTGAGTTCTGAGTCTGCTTTGACTGGGAATGCAGTCAAAATGTTCTTTTACAACCATCATGCTTTGCAATATGTGTTATAAAGAAATATATATATAGGCTTAAGGATCTGGCTAATTGTGTGCTTGGTGTAAGATTTTAGAATAGCCAACAGTGACAGTATGTCACAAGCTATTTCTGACCATGAAACTGTATTTTGCAGTGTTTGGACTGAGGCTGTAAATGCTCCTGTAAATGAGTCTCTGGATTAGATGCATTACTGTGCAAGAGCTGGGTATATTATTTAGTCAAGTGATGGATGAGTTAGGGGAAATGCATAGTTAAATGTTTTAATAGAATTAATCCCAAAAAGACATCGAAGAAGCCTAAGACTTGTCCATTTCTCTTTTGCTCTTTCCCTCTGCAGAACTTCACAGCACATCTTGTGGAAACCCTGGTGTTCCACCCAAAGCAGTGCTAAGTGGTGGCGGCCGTTTTGCTGTGGGAGACCGTGTACGGTACAGCTGTGTTCCTGGTTACGTCTTGGATGGCCATGCTACGCTCACTTGCATCACCAACGCCGGAAACACTGCTGTCTGGGACTTTCCTGCTCCAATCTGTCGAGGTACAGACAACTAAACCTATATGTGTATGTGCTCGACTGGATATGAAGAGTTTTATTCTAAAATGAAAATGTGCCATCCATCAATTTGAACAACATGTCTACATAAAAATGGATGATTAAAACAGAAGTTAGAATGATTAGATAAATAAACACTTGACACTTAATTTTAGAAATTTTAGAAATACTGACCTATATATAATGCTTCTTCAAACAAAATATATAGAATTTTGGAAGAAAACTCTTAATATAATATTTATGTGTGTGTGTCTGTGAGAGAGAGAGGCAGAAAGACAGACAGACTGCGCATGCGTTTGTCATTGTGTATGTGAAAGAGAATGAGGCAGGCAATCTAAGAATGCTTTTGAGGACTGGGTGTTTGCAGTTAATTTTATGCTCGACATTATGATCAAAGGTGTGTGTAGGAGAGAGGCAAATATGGAGTGTGGATGCAGAGTGCACTGTATGCTGTTGTCTGTTTTTGGATTCCATGGTAGGTGCAGATGGTCTGTGTACATAGTGCTGTATGCTATGTCACACTACAGTACGCACTGTAAAGAACTCTGTTTCATTTTATGCATTTGCACAGACAGACATCGCCCATATAGTGTAGGTGGGTGCAAATATAGTGGATTGTACTGTATTGTTGCATGTAAAAGTACATGCAAATATTTGCACAGTTTGCTTTAGAAATATGTTTCGTGTAATTTGTATTAAAATGACAACAGCAGGGGTACCATCTACAGTAAATGATATATAGATAGCATATCGTTCTATACATTATTGTTCTAACAATTCTAGATAATGATTTCATCAAATTTCTGTAAATAACTCCATGTAATGTAGAGGGTTGCTTGAGAATCACAACCATTATCTGCAGATTTATGCAGCCCTCCGCTGCTGATAGCTCATTGTTTTACTTTGCCAGTCCATATTGTTGAGTCGCAACAGCACTCATTGGCCTCCATTTACAAAACTTTGTGTAGCCAGTACGCAAGCTTCTTCAGAAACAGAGAGCCAGAGTAAAGGAGTGACCAATAAAGATAACCGAACATCTAGTAAACCACAGAGACACACATATATTTCTGGGTAGTTGGAGGACAAATCAGGAGCTAAAGGTGATGGCACATTGGACTTGACAGAATTGACAGGTGATGACAAAGATGACTTCTCTTGAATGCCCATGTCTGTTTTTATTGGATGAGTAATTAGGCAAGTGATAGTCAACCAAAATCATAGCTATATGAATTTGAGAACGTAATAAGTTAGTTATTATGGTATGCAACTGCACAAACTGCAACCTTTGTGGTTTTCTTTATTGGATGTCAGCCAGAGATTGACAGTTTAACGTGCCTGGACTATTCCCGAGTTTACAACTTGAGTTTACACTGGGACCACAAGTAAAAGAAGGTCTAGTCTCACAGCCTTAGCACCACGCTCCTTATCACAAAATGGTCATGGGTGACCATGTCCTTGAAGCCTGAGGTGAAGAAATAACATTACGTTGCACCTTTTCTAATTTGTCTGCCCTGAGCTGCTTTGTTAATTAAGACTATGTATCAAATATCAAATAAATTACTAAATTACAGCAACATTACAATAACCATATATATATATGCACACATGCATACAATGAATACAGATATACGCCATAGAGACATGTATACCTTGAATTTAAAATTTCTGGAATTATTGATTAGTATACTTTATCCAACACTAGATAACACTGGATTTGAGTTAAAGATGTTTCTCCTTTCATTAAAGCTGCTTCATCAGTGACTCCCTGCTCCTCCCACTATGCTATTCATATGACTGCCAAGTGACATCAGTGACCTGAAATTGCCCAGGCAGAAGCAGTGATTTAGTTAAGGGATTGAACTTTGCCACTCCACCTGAATGCATGCCGGGTGTAGATCTGATAAGCAACACAGAGTCAGTCATCCAGAAGAGGAACATCCCTTAACGCACAGGAGAAGGCACTTACACCTCTCAGAAGGGCCCAAACATTACCACCCTCCCTGGGGAGAGGGGGCGGATTCACAGTATTAAACTTGGAGGACTATCAGTTCATGGTATGTGCACTCCTTTGTGATTCAAGCGCAAGTGATAAACAAGATAGATACCACCAACAGCTACAGAGAAAGAAGGCAGTTAATTGCTTACAATCACTGGAAACACAGAAAGTGTATATCACCATAGCGTCAACCTCTGGGAAGCTGCTAAGGGAGCTGTGCTCAGACTCACTGTCAACAGCAATGATTTGGGAGACTCTGTAAACAAGGTTCAAGGACACACACTGGAAATATTCTCGCCAATATTCATGTGTGATGACAATGGACAGGATATATTGACAACAGCAGGCTCCTAACCAGATCAAACAAAGAGAATGCAATCCAGGCCAAGGACTTTATTGGATCTTTGCTTGAACACCACATAGTTGTAGATTGGTTTGGGTACATTGGATACTGACTGGTGGTCACTGGTTGACATATGTGGATGTCAAAAAACAAAAACAAAAACAAGGTGGAGGTTAAGGCTGTGCCTACTTAACTGTGGAAACTAGTGCCAGTATTATGAAGTACAAGTTGTGGAACAACAGCGTGGCATTTCTGGACTGTGCAGGTTTCATGCAACCAATCCATAAATCCAACATAAGGTCTGTTTTTTGATTTATACCAGAACTGAACACTTTGAAAGACAAAACAACATCTGATCAGCAGACATCTGAGAAACAGCAAGAAGTTCCACAAATACTCACAATACCAAAAAAGACATTTTGTTATTTTGTATGTAGCCAGACTTCAGAAACTTGCACCTACACAATATCTCAGTATTTTTTAAATTGGCAATGAGCTCAGGCAAAACCTGTTCCATAATACTAACATTGTGTTTGCCATGGAGCGCAGTAAGCTATGAAGACTTTTAAACTGGTGACATTAAACAGCCCTTTAATCTACTCTAGTCTATACTCCATTTTCAAAGAGTAGAAAGATGGTTTAAGATAGCCATTAAATGGTACATAAGGGGTAGTTCTCTTTAAGAAAAAGAAGCAGCTGCTAATTCACATCATTGCTATATGCTGCACTGTCACAACATCTTTCCCTTTGCTGTTCTGAATCACACGATCATTTCTCTGTGAAGAGGAGTTACTATCATAAGGACAACGCTGATGTTTAACATCTAATCTTGGTAGTTTTACTTTCATATCTCTCCTCATTTGATGTAAAGCTCCTATATAGCCTTATTTGACACTTTAAAATTGAAATCAAAGGACTTTCCCACTCAGTAGAACTGAAAACACAATTTTTACTTATTACTGAAATGTCTTCTAATACAAGTCCAGTGGATTTTGCATTGTATTTTGTCTGACGGTATAAGCCAGTGTACAGGTGGGTTGCATTGGTACCAGTCACTAATTACAGTAGGTTATCTCATTTTTATTTCATAACATTTTACAGTGGTGACAACAAACACAGAAACGAGTAAAGTTTGCATTTCTGATATCACATGACAGAACCAAAATGCAAAATAGACATGTAAATTTACTTCACTCGTATAATGGATGGGACCCTACCAGTGTGTATAATGCTTGTGAAATTTCCCCAATTAGCCCAGCCTTTTTGTGCACAACAGTGCCTTTCTAATGTATGCAACAATGTGCTGAATTGTTGCACAACATACCACACTTTGCAGTGAACTGTAATTTGAGTCTAGGGAAGGAAAAGAGGGGGATGGGGAGGGGAGAAAGAGAAGCGGCAGAAATGGCAACTTGTCAGTGCTGGATTAGCAATGTCTCTGTCACTCTGTCAGTAAGGCTAAGAGGAGCTAAGCTACTAATACGTTCACACCAACTCAGAAACACACACATACCCAACTATTCACCCCCAACGCCCCACCAACACACGCACACACACATATGTCATGCAAAAAACCTCTACTTGAGTGCCTCTGCTCATATGTGTGCAAGGTGGTGGGGTGGTGGCACCTAGAGGCATTCACACCAGCCTTAATAGCTTTCTATCAATTATTCAGTCATGCAATCAAATGACTTGAAATGCAGTACTTTTGGCAGTATCACTGTAAATGTGACTCCCCAACCCCTTCCCTCCCTGTCTCTCTTTCTTTTTTTTTCTCTCTGTCTCTCTCATTCATTGATTCTGCCTCTTTATTCCTACAGTAATATAAATATAAACATGAGCAACTATCTACATTACACACGGTGCTTAGATTATCTTGCATTCAGCATGAATAGAATAGATAAGAATAGAAAACTTACTTACTTAAAATGATAAGATGTTCCTTTCAACTCTCTATTCATATTCACCTCCTACTTTTATGACCAAAACATGATACAGGTGAAATCAGTAGAACACATTTTGTCCTGAGTTTCAGAAATAGAATATAGGTACATGCTGTGGTATAAATAGCAAGAATATTCCGGTTCAATACACTGCCTTTTCTTTGGGGAAACTAATTGTCTTTATTTGGGTTTCTCTCCCATACATACTCCATCCTCTCTGGGAAATTTAAATTACCCTTAGGTGTAAATATGAATGTTATGGTTTCATAATTCCCTGCCTTTCTGTTGGAGCCATTATGGTCCTGAGTGCAGAAACAAACTAAAGTACCTTATAATACAGTATAATGGAACCTAATATAAGGTGGTGGATCACATTACAACAGATGTTCCTTTTTGACTTTTCACTTCATATATTTAGTGTATTGTTAATTTGTTATTATTTTTATAGTTGGAATATCTTTTCCACCTCTGAGCAATTACATTGCAAATTGGATTGTTTTCTAACAGGTATACAAAAAATGACTGCCATCACTAGGAACATACAGTGTAATGCCAGTCCCGTAATGATGAGTCCAGTGATTTAGAGGGACATAATTTTAGACTGTGGCTGGAATGAGAGGGGGGACTCTCATTCTAGTCACAGTCTAAAATTATGAAGTTACAAAGTCCCACTGTTAATATTTTTGACTCAGTTTGTCTCTTTGTGTACAATGTTCCATGCTTCTTTTTTTTTTTTAATTATGTAGATAACCTCTGATATACTGCCCCAAATTGATAGGAACGAGTATTCACCTGACTACATTTTTGAAAAGTCACAATTCATTACAATGACGCCAGATCTAGTACAGTCTGATTTTTGTTGTACAGTTTGTCATTTTACAATAAATTTGAGGTCAAGTAGCTAAGCTAAGCTTACAAAGCTGAGTAACTTAGAAACATCATTAGGTTTGGCTACCAGTAAGCTACCATTAAATTTGTCTCAAATAGCCTCCTCTAGTTTTCTATATCATTCGGAAAAAGAAAATCTTACAGAGACAGACAGATGAAGAACACATGACAGCTTTAAATAGGCTCTAATAACAGGGTTAATAATACAAAATTTTGTAGTTGGCTTTAACTTAATGTGACAATAACGGTAGATAAAATTATCACTCTTTGTATCAAATGTGCAATTACTTGACTTTTTTTTCGCTTTGTTTTGCATTTAAGTTTCCTTCCTCATTCTTGAGTAAAGAGTACAGTACCCTTCATTGGTGTAGTGACGTTGTTGCTGTCAGAAATGTATGTCACCATACAGAATTTGTCTAACATAGCAAGAGCAACTAGATGCAGAATTTAGGTTAGGTAGATTGTTCATTTAATAATTCAGAGATCTTTGAATGGGCTGGGAACCATTCTTGATGTGTGCCTACAGTCACTGTATGTGATTTTGAGGTACACAAATAAACTTCACTTGACTTGACGTGTAACTGCAGCAACAGCAGAACCAATCTTACAAACACCATTTGAAATTGGGCTAGTATTGGGAGGTTGCTGTTTCAGCACACTTCTATTATACCCAAACTGTTATATACTACCATGAACAAAATATAATGGAAAAACATACAGCACAGCTACAGTATGTCACACTAATGCCTACTGCATAAAAACATAATGTATACATTGTATATGTTGTGGAGGGAACCTCTGTGTGGGACGATGAGTGCATTTGTTTGTATTTATGAAGAAGTGCCAGTAAGTGTGCTGCTTCTAGTTGGTGCAGAATTATTTACAGGACAGAAATATCCTTTAGCAATCAAGACATCCATATTCACACAAACATGCACATACACATGAGCACAGTTGGCCCAGAGAAAATTTCATCATGATCCCATAGATACAGAGTATGCATGAATATTCATGAGTTTGAGTGAATGTGTATGTGTGTATGTGTGCATGAGTGCGTGGGGTGGAGGTGGTCTGTGTGAAAGAGAGCAAGACAGAGATAAAATGAGACAGAGCATCTGTGAATATATTGTGCATATTTCTATGGTGCAAGGAAGAGAGTTTGAACTGAAAATGTGTGAATTTAAGAGAAACTGTGACTGACCCTGTGCATGCTTGTGTATGTACAGGTGCATTAATATGCATTAATAACTATGAGTATACCATAAAGAGAAACAGCTTTCTGTACAATATCTTCAAGTCATAATAACAGCATTTGGAGGCGAGAGATAGAAGGAGAGAGACAGATCCACACACAGTGAAAGAGAGAAATGTGTAACACAAAAGGGAACAAAAGTGGGGTTGAAGAGAGGTGGAAGAGCTAGAAGGAGAGGAAGTAGGGGGGTTATTGTTGGAATTGAAAAAGTAATAATGTGCTCTGACAAAACTCGAAATTAGACTGGCTGAGGAACGGAAATGAAATGAATGTGTGTAGTTGTTTGTTTGTGAGTGTGTGTTGGTGTGTGTAGTCAGCATAATGAGATTGAGCCTGCTTAGGTGCATGTTTTTTTGTGTTCACGGGTATGTGTATTATTGGTTGAGCTCATAGTGCTAATTCTTCTGCAGTCTGATCAGGCAACATTTGAATTTTTTTTTTCCTGTTGTGAGCAATGACACTGATGTCAGACTATGTCCCAAGCAAAAGCCATACTGTGGCTTCGGCCTTAGCTTCAGCCTGTGCCCTCATATAACCCTTATGGTGAGTTCAGACAAAACATGAAGCCAATTCTAGAGGTAGCAATGCATGGCATGCATACAGTACTGAAAAATGCACATTTATCCCAATGACATAAGACCTCCCTTCATGAACATACATACATAAGAAATATGAGGAAAACTAGAAAAATAAAACCAACTACTGGAATTTCTAGTTTTGAGATCAGTCCCACACACACAGTTGGATATGAATTGTCAGCTAGCTACAGGCTAATATGTGTACTTGCAACTTTGGATGTTTGTGCTGAATAAAACAGACTCCAAGTCACTCCAGTTGTCATATTTGCATGAATGAAGTAAGTCTTAAATTCATTTTAAATTCAGTGTTCATTTCAAAACACCTTCAGTTACAGCTCAGTGAGTTACTCAGGGAACTTGTAAAACTGAAATACTTTTACTTCCTGTCCTAATGTGTGATTAGTATTACACAGTATAATCTCAAAAGTCACTGCAAGAGTGAAATACGTTTAATTCATTATGAGAGCTGCCTCATGAGCTACAGTACCCATCACTAACCACAGGAATGTCAGTGTCTTGCCTGTTTGCACCAGGATTAATTATTTTTCAGCTTCAATATTTTAGCAATGAGTTTAAGCCATGTATAATCTGACATACTCAGACACATTTAAAACACAACTGAAAGGAAGCCTGACAGAGAGGAAAGAAATTAAAATGCTTATTTAGTTGTATCTGTTCATTCTAGCTTAACAAAGGACAAAATACATTTGGAAAGACAGAAAGAAAGCATTAAATAAATAATTCGTTTAGAATCCTTTCACAGTAGTTGCTATGGATACAGTCTATATGCTAATTAGGGAGTCAAATTAGCTAGCTTCATTCTATGGTGTCAAAGCTTTGTATAAACAGATCTATCATTTAGACATATTTTGTTCCTGTCGTGCTGATCTGACCCGTATGAAGATACTGTAAATGTGTAGTCTTTGATCTGATGTCACAACGAAAAATCCATAATTACATATGATGGATATGATTCTGCACAAGAACAACAGAAATTCATTTTATCATATTCAAGTCACTGAACCTAAATCAGAAAACAGTAAAGCAGATATTGAAAGAAGGAAACTCTTCCTATTCTTCACATAGACATTAATTCTCACATTTTCAGGAGCCTAACCTGTGGATTTTTACAGCACTTTTAAACTGACATAATGGACAAGGTGGCCTTTATATGTATAATTGCTTTTCCCAGAGGCATAGGTAATTTAATCAATTTAATTATTCTTTATTGTTCTCTCATCATTGTTTACTATAGCAGGAATGCTAAAGAGGACATTTTTAATGTGGTTGACAGTATGATGGTGATGTAGAAGACATGAGACAAGTGACTTGTGCTTAGCAGCACTGAATAACAGTTGTTAGAAAAAAAAAAAATCCTGACAAGCAGTGAAGCAAAAGAGCTCAAAGGTTCAGTCGCATCATCAGGTGTGAAAACGCATGTCATCATTTTAAGTAATTAGTAATGACGTTATGTTATATAAGGATGTCTCTGGCGATATGGCATTGAAGAGTTTGCAACGAAATGTCTTTCACAGGACTAGAAATCCACTATATGTTTGGAAAAACAGTACAGGGCATTTCTTTGTAGTAAATATTAAAGTCATAGGCTTTACAAAATTCTGCATCACACGTTAACCCTTTCCATTTCACTTGAAAACACATTAAAAAAAAAACCTAAACCAGGTGTTTAGCAGGTGATGTTATATTAGACAGTATATACTATTTCCTTAATGTAAGCTTATTGAGGATGTTTGCTCTTTTTCAATAACATTCTGCCAGAGTCAGAACTTTTAACTTTTAACTTAGCTGAATTTGTTTGTTTGACTTTCACATTAACTTTCTATGACTTTCACCATTCACTTTACGTCTGTGTGTGCGTGACAGAGAGTGTGAGTGACTACTTCTGACAGTGTGCATGACCTTGTATGTATGTGCCATTGTGTTTATGTGTGTGTGCGTGTGTGTGTTTTGCCCAAGGCTGACTAAAATTCTTGCTAGCTGAAATGGTAAGATCGTCACGGTGGTATTGTTATCGTCATGACAGTGTTAGTTTCCAGGTAGCAACTTTTCTATTCTTTTTCCTCTTTCCCTGCTTCTTCCACTTCTTCACTTCTTCCTGCTGCCCTCTCTTCTCATTTCACTTTTCTTTAAGTTTCTTGTCAGGTACCAATGACATGGAGGCTGACGCAAATTCTAAGCTGTTGTTTTATAAACAAAATTTGTGGTTGTTATCCAGTGACACAGTGGATAAAATGCTTGCAGTTAACAAGTCAACCTTGTATAATTAAGGCATTTCCTTTTGAAACTTCTAGTTTAACCTTGTGTTGAGCATTTTTATTAGAGATGTTCTTTTTCCAGAGAAACAATTAAAAGCAGAATAGTTAAAACAGTGGACAGTATAGCATTTTCTATTCTCTTTCTGCTGCATTTTCACAGTTTCAGTCTGTGTAACATTATTTCATGCATCAGATACCCTCACAAAAAGAGGAGGAGAGAGGGACCTCAGTGCCAATTTGAAACACTGTATACCTGTAAGTGTCTATGTGCATGTGTGCGTGTATGTTCTTGAGTACGATGAAGTACGTTAGCTGAGATTAGACAGAGTAGTGTTTATGCAGGTAGTTTCCTCCAACCTGAGACACACACAGACACACATGTCCTTGTCTTACTATATTTGTGGGGACCTGACATTGACAATGCATTCCCTAGCACCTTAAACTAACCGTAACCATCACAACTGAATGCCTAACTCTAACTTTAAAACCAAGTCTTAACCCTCAAACAGCCATTTAAACTTGTAGGGTCCAGCATTTCAGACCCGACAAGTATAGCGGGCTCCTAGTTTTCAGACCCCACAAATACAGTTAAAAGAAGCCCACACACACTTCCCCTCACTTGGGTATATACACACACTCCTTGCAGGGCAGGAGATTCAAGCTGAGCTGTCTTAATGATTCAAACATACTGCACGTACACTCAGACTAGCTGTATGTTTATGTGCTTATATCTTCCTATATTTGTGTGTATATGGCTGTGTGTATTTGTGTATTCACTAGTGATTATGTGCTCGCTAGCACCTCTCTGTGTTGCTTAGTGAGGAGAATCAAAGAGTTCTGAGACTCCTGAAATGATCAAATGAACTTCTACAAACCAGCAGCAGAAATCTCTCTCCAACAGGTGAAACTTTCAGAAACTATGAAAAATAAACTGGTAATTTTCCCCCATTAACAACCTGCAGTGATCACGGCAGAATGACATTTTCAGCAGGTCAATATAGTGACCTTATCCAATTAGCATCAGGAATCAGTGATTGCATTTGGTAAAGCTAGAGTCAAAGTGTTTGTACGTTTATGCTGTGAAGATCAGTTGTTAGTCAGCTTGTCAAAGTGCTAGCTATCTGATATTTACCCATGTTGGGAATTTGCACTTACATCACAGAAAGTGTTTACACCATTTCTAATTAAATAGGTTTATACGTGAAGCATCTGCTCATTCCTTTTCAATGCAGCTAATTATTCCAAGTCTCATCTATTTAGTACATTTCAAAGGAATATATTTTCATAATATTTTTCAAGAAATGACAAGCTAAAGTAGCTTTAAACTAATAACATGCTTGATAGCTGAATATCATGAAACAGATGTTTTCTGACAACACCTCTGAGTAACACCTTTTCTGAGATGATAAAAGGTTTTAGGTTAGAGATTGAGAAGAAATCAAATAAAAGTTATTCCTGCATATTAATAAAAAATAGACAACATTGTCACTGTGCACATTGAAAAATGCACTGGTGTGGTGCATTTATATTTAAATCCAGTTAGCCACCCTTTTCAGTGCAAGAACCTACAATTTTGACGTTATCCTTCTCACTCTATTTTTTTAATGGCGTGTCTGCAAAATTGTAAGTCCATTAGTCTGCACTTTAAGTAACACACAAGTTTGATAAAAACAAAACCAAGCGTGATGCTGGTTGTGATGGATTCAAGCAAGTTTCAGGACTCTATTAGGTGAGTTTCAAATAGAGTATTGAAAACTGAAAAGAATGATTACCTTTAAATTGGGTAAAACACATTTAAGGGCAAACAAAAGGGTCTTGGTTAATAAGTTGATAATTTTGACAGAATTTGAGTAATGAAAAAACAATGAGGAAAACTTAAATTTCTCTGCTTTAACAATATCCAGTGGTACAGAAAGGTATAGTAGACACACGTGCTTTAACTTCAAAATGCAGATTTTTTTTCCGGACATCCTAGCACTTTTATTTTACCACTCAAGTTACTCCAAAGATAAAACAAACCAGTCTTTGCTTGTGATGTTTCTCTTGCTCTCTCTCTCTCTCTGTCTTTTTCTTTCTCTCTCTGTCTCTCTCTCTCTCTCTCTCTCTCTTTGTCCCTTTCTTTTACACATATACACACATCTCTTCTCTATGGTCTCATTATTATCTTGCTAATGGTTCCCTGTGGATGTAAAGCTCTGCTGATCCAAGCAGCTGGAGACACACATACACCCCCACACAGACAGACAGCGAGTGCCCCCCGCACGCACACACACACACACACACACACACACACACACACACACACACACACACACACACACACACACACACACACACACACACACACGCACACAGCCAAACAGCGAGTGCCACGCACACTATATACAGTACATGCCCAGGTAGCAACTAAGGTAATACAGAACCATATGTTCCCACCAGCGCAAAAAACATTGCTACATTTATTAATGCAATACCCTGCCCTACCACTTATCATACACACACATACACACAAACACACACACACACACACACACACACACACACACACACACACACACACAGATCCATCCTGACCATACTGCTAATCCCTCTCAGTAGAAGTCAGTATGGGGATTTAATTCTGTAATACGTCCTTGTGCGTTGAAATCCTAGAGTGCAATTACTGAAACTGCAAATTATAGGCTACTGTCCAAACAGCGTAGGCATATTTTACTCTTAATTTCTAAAAAGCTACAGTAATCCGTGTCCCATCATTTACTGGCCATGGTTTGCATTTTTAAATTGTTTTAGCTGCCAGCTTAAAGATGAATAGAATAACGTTACTGAGGTGTAGCTTTTTATGTTGTTCTCAATCTGTGGTATGTTTGAAGTATACATCTCTTAGCATCTGTTTTGATGTTGTACATTTTACAAACTGCTACGGCATGTAATTAACAGAAATACTATTATCATATTTAAAAACAAATTGGGCAGTAAACTTTATGAAGCACTGCGTCTTTCTATGACAGTTGACTTAGGGAAGGATATTAGAGCTCCTGACTTTCAGAAACTCCAAAATGTAGAATATGTAGAATTTTGTTATTTTTTTATTTTTTTAATATGGCAAGTACTTACGTGTTTGTTTTATCTATAACATAATAGTGGTGCAGCATTTGAAATTATATTCAAAACACTGTGTTCGCGGTAATGAAACTCTCCTACACCCCTCTTTCTCACTCGCTCTCTCTCAGATCAATGTACCGGTCGTGTAGTGACACTTGAAGTACTCTTATCTCGTCACTGCAGACCTGCTCAATTCTTGCTACTTCTCTCCTCTCCTCCCCTCCACTTCTCTTTCTCCCCTCTTTTCCCTTCCTGTCCTGTCCTTGCTTCTTCCTTGCTCTGTACGTACTGCTCCTTTCCTCTCCTCTCCTCTCCTCTCCTCTCCTCTCCTCTCCTCTCCTCTCCTCTCCTTGATGCTGATGATGGGTGCTGTCTAAACTTGGATTATCGGTGACATATGAGGTTGCTGTTGCAGTTCTCTGCAACTATTCTGCACTGCTAACATTTTGCCAAATAAGACTGATACTGCACTCTTTCCCTAGTTCTCTCTGTATGTCCTCCTCTCTTTCTGTTTCATATCTTTCTCTTATCCATGCTCCCTTGCACATGCAGATGTGTGGCGTACTTTGTATGGTGTCCCTCTCTCTGTAACCTTTAGTGCTTTCTATGTTTATATTTGTAGTAGAACTGCATAATTCTTCATATGCAGAGTAGTTTCCATGACCCTAAGGCTGTGGCTGTAATGTTCTAAAATGCCTCTCAACAGGGTAACATAATGCCACAGCATCACAGCTTATGGTGTCATTGCCATTTAAATGCCAATTTAAAGTCTGCCCACAGCCTCTTCTCCTCTGTGTGTATTCAATCAAAGGGTAAAGCATTAAAGACAACTTTCGGAGCAAAAATAGTCCAGGGAGTGGAGAGAGAAAACCAATTAATTACGTTTTTTCTCACAAGCTATGCGAGATGGGGAAATATTTCTGTCAAACATTTTGACAAGACAAACATTTGATTCAATATTGATTGCATGGCTATTTATATTGATCAGCCTTCCTTGATAAACTTAGTTGATAAATGGATTCTCAATTATATCTCATCAATTACAATAAACAAAAGCACACTTTTAAACAGCAAGAATTTGCTGAATCAACCCTTCATTCTATTCATTCAGCCAAAACAGAAAACAAAAATCAAACATTGTTATTATATGAGGTTAAGAGGATTGTGCCGCTAAAGCTTACCTGCACTAACTTACACAGACATTGGATCAGCAGGCTGCTAAACATCATAAAGATCTGCAGCTTCAACACAGTCTGTGGTGCCAGATTCCACCGAGACACTATTAATTTAGTAATTCAACATTTTAATGTATTTATGAATTTGCAGGTATTGGCTCATTTAAGCCTCAGTGCTGCAAACCTACACTACATCAGTGTGTGGCTATATGTGTGATCAGCAGATTTATGGTAATGTCCATAAGACACCACAGATACTGGGACAGCAGGAGCACACCTGTGGTACATTGTAGCTGGTCTGTCTTTATATATTGGGTGATATGATATTGCATGCAATTATTTTTATATTGTCGGATTTGAGAAACATCATCTACCATGACGATGCTCAAATATGTCTTTGCACTTCCTCCTCAGAAATAGAACAATACTGTGTGTAGCCATCATGTGAGGTCTGGCATTAGCCAGAATAGTACTAATTCACCTATGTAAAATATCTTCTTTTTTTGCCTTAAGTTATTGGTTTCAGAATGAATAAAATAACAGAAACAAACTATTGTATCAAACACTCCTCCAGAGATGAACTGACACCCCTGTGTAACATTTGATATCTGATGGAAAATAGGTTAAGAATGAGCCATATGGCTACATTCACTCATCTGAACCAGCTTCACTGTAAATTTGTCAGAATTGAATATAGCTGTATAAAAAGTATTTTGATCAAATTCCAAGTAGAAAGTGTTAGTGTTGATGTACCTCTAGTGTTTATGTGTCTTGTGACACAGCCTTCTCTCCTTCCAGGTTATTCAGCACGTACTGACGGTACGCACTTTGAGCTACCAAGCTCCTGAAAAAAATCCTACATGGAAGAAAATGCCAGCCTTCACTGAAATCTTGTTGTTTTGAAGGTCACAAGACCACTATAGCAACAGCAGCTAACACTAGCACCAAAGCACACTTGCCTATAACCCCTACTAGTTAACGGCAGTAACTTTGCAAAGTCATACACCCATATTGCATTGTTGAAAGTTTTGGATTTCTGTGGATTATACTGACCCAGGAAGTGAGGTACAATACTTTTTTAATCTGCCTTTATCTTTGGAATAAAATGTATCTCTGGCAAAAAAACGTGAAGAATTAATTAGATGCATTTAGGTAAATAAAACTGTAATAAATAAAATTTGATTTGTACCAGATCAAACCACACACACATTCTGAGCTTTGTTGAAATTATAGTGGTGTTTTTCCTCTCCCATTTAATTGTTTAAAAATGAAAAAAAAAGTAATTTGGATTTAAACAGAGCAACAAGTTAACCTTCAGCAGTCATCAGCACTTTGACCAAACCACATCTCTGCAGCTGCTTTATGACACCTCCACTGTTGTCATTAATCACTGTGCTATTTGAATAACTCTTTAATTGTGTCTCACTTTTGCAGTCTCCCTGTTAAAATATCTAATAATCTGTTAAAAAGAAAAAGTATGTATTTGTCTCCTCAGTGTTTGAAAAGATTATAATTCACTCATCAGTGAGTTCAGCAGCATGCTATTAAAAAGTTTTCTTTTCACATCAAAGAAATGTTAATTTAGTTGAATTATCGTGGTTGTTTTGTTACCAACACCTGATTTATTCAAAGCACAGATTTTGGCGGCACAGAATGTGGTTTCTGTCAGCCAGCAGAAGGGTTGTGTCAGGTGTACTTTAGTTAACTGAAAAGTGATTGGTTTAAAAACGTGTTTACCATGATGGCTTTCTTTCGCTTGTTGGTCTGCTGACACTGCAACACACACAAACACACACACACGTTCACAAAGTCGCTGTTTCACGCTCTAACACACACAGACACGCAGGTACACACAGCATAGGAGCAGAGCTGTTGTCAGCAGGGGTTCATTTAGCCACTAAACAATCCAGTTTGTGTGTGTGTGTGTGTGTGTGTGGCCGTGTGTGACCGACAGTACCATGGATTTTCAGGACAGAAGGTTTCTCTTCTTTCCAATCTTGTACTGCCTTCTCATGCAGGATCAATTTCCTTTTTCATACCCATTCTCTAGATCTCTCAAATAAACATCTTAATTGTAAATGACTCACTACTGTATTTCTTAAACTGTAGAACAGGCCAGTACAAGTTTTGCATCTGATATTGATGTGGATAACTGCTTAGCGACATCGTCAGTGCCCCACCCAAAGTATCTCCCTAGACACAGCTTACTTTCTGATTTTGTCAAAGATGTGTCTGATTGGACAGGATCAATAACTGTCAATTACCCTCCATCCAGCAATTTCCTCCCAGCAGAATGTAACAAAAAAGCAAGAAGGTGCACCCTGGTACCCTTTGGTTTCAGAAACTGCCCACTATGAGTCTTATGTGGTCTATTAAGGCAAAATTCACCACACACATTCCTCACCACAGTCTGGACCCGTCCGCATTATCTGTTATTATGGTCAGTAAGTTGGCTCTGTGATGGCACCAATGTTTGCTTTGTCACCATGTAAGTGATTTTGCACAACTGTGCACAGCCACAGTGCCTGCACTCGTCAACATTTTATTTCATACGCTACATCTCATTTCATTCAATGAGCCCCTCATGTTGCACTTGACCACTGGAGTGTTGGTCACGTCATTTAATTTGCTCGTCTGCTGCAACTGCACCGTATGCTGTAATGGTCACACATGGCTATTGTTATTTTAATGCCACATACATGCATAATCTACTTCCTAATGCACTCCTTGTTGGTATTCTCTTCCCTGCTATTGTATGAGGTTCTGCAACACGGATTGGTATTTTAATCCAGCTGTTTGTGCAACTGTAGGAGGAAAATAGAATGCTTTCAGTGATGAAGAAATGTCATTGGTTAGTACGCACACACAAATTAAAGTGTAAGATATTTTCATATTTAAGTAAGTGTATACACGTTGTGTATGTTTTCAGTGTGTGTATATGAGTATGTATGTTTATGTGTAACCTGTGTATATGTTCATCATTGTTGTTTGGGGGGAATTAAAGATTGAAGATTAGTCGTGGCTGCTTAGTCACATCTATAAGATACACATTGCTGCTGTGACAAGCGAAACAGTCTTGTACATGGACAATAGAACAATAATCATGGGTGCCATAATAACACAAAGAAGCTGCTGCATAAACAGTCAAATTCTGTATTTACATTGTCACTAGGAGAGAGAGATTTGTTGAATACCTTTAGTTGTTTGAAGATATATGAAAAATGGCATACTTGCGTTATAGTTATGAGTAGTGTACAGTATTTGTAGTAGTTGTTATTCTATATTATTCCATTAATTGAAGGGAGTATTATGAGGTTTTCCGACAGAGAGAAATCTCAGTGTTAATGTTTAATGTGCGGACACAAATGGCGTAGAGAAATGTGTAATTGTGCTACGATAGAGGAGATAACCTGTATTTTGAAAAGGAAAAGTAAAACCTTAGATATAGTTTAGGGTCACTTTAATCAGTTAATAAGGAATGTTAATGTGTCAGATACAATATGAAGTGATGACTGGCAATACATGAGAAACCTGATCTACAAATAGGGAACAACACATGATCATCAACTGGCTCTTTGCTCACTGCTTGACATGGCAAATATGTCTAATATATTTTTTCTTTTACTTTTTAATTTTTTCACATTGTCTTTGCCTCATTATATGTACCTTTGTTGTACATTTAAGTTATGTCTTGTCGTATAATTAAAAAAAATAGTTAAAAAATGTGTGGACATGAAGCGCATTTGGTTTGTTACAGTAGTAATGTGTTGTCACATTGAATTTCATGATCCCTGAGACCTTGAGAGCAATTTATTGTTTAATATCATGAATATATAGACATAAGCAGTGTCATCAGCAGACAGACATGTGTTACTATTATGGAAAAGAATATCATATTTTGGTGTCAGCACTCTGTCAAACAGGTATGACTGTACTGAAAAACCTATACCTGTTGTTAATAGTGTGGCACACAGACAGGCTGTAGTTTCTGTAGTTAGACTCCATGTATGCTATAGATCTAGTAAAGAAGATTATATGGGGACAGAACCACCTCCACTACCTAGCAACATGTAGAGTTCTGGATCTGCTGACCCGACTCCCTCTTCTTTTCTCTCGCTTTCTCTGTCACTCCCTCTCCCTCAATTTCTCGTCCTTGCTCTCTTTTTCCCCTGTCTCTTGATACTTTGACAGGTTAATGCTCAGCTACCGTGTCTGGCTTATACACACACACACACAAAGACACACACACAGACACACAAACACACGCATGCACACACACAGCCTGAGGTGGTGTGTAACAGGGGATTTCAAGGGGGACAGCAGGATAGACAGTTTAATCTGAGAGAGAGGGAGGGATGGTGAAAAAGCAAGAGGAAGAGGGAGATACAGAGAGATAGAGTGAGCGGAAGAGCGGCAGAGGGGGGGAAAGGTTATGGCCAGGACATGTCTGTGAGAAACAGAGAGGAAAAACTTCATTACCCTTCCACTCCAGAGAGAAAGAGTGAGAGAGGAAGTGAGTTGTAGGGATGCAGAGCAAAACTTTTGCTTTTGAAGGTATTTTATTTGAGTACATCACAAAACAGCAGTACGACAGGTCTCAGAGCATAGTTAATTCATCCTACTATCAGTTGTAATGCTGCCATGAAATAATACTAAAAGCAGAATCGATAAACAACATCACTAAGCACTTTGCTGTTACTCAAGGTTTTGAACTAGATTAAGCTTAGCGGATAGTTAAAAACTTCAGGTTTGAAAAATGTTTAGCTGCTGTTAAGGCAATGAGGAAGTCTCCATAGATAACCCTGATTGCTGTTGCTGTCTGTGTGTGTTTTTTTTTTTTTAAACCATCTGCTCAGGGGCCCCCTGGTGGTAAAGGGCCCTTTTGCACCAACCTGCTGCATGTCAGATTATGACAGATCTGGTCATACCCAACTTAAATATCTGTGTGTGTGTGTGTGTGCGTGTGTGTGTGCGCTGAAAGTTGCGTGTAATCTCACAGTTGATATAGTGTGATGGTGAATGCCCTACACAACACAGTTCCTGTGTATGTGTCTATCCACCTGTTTTGTGTGTGTGTGTGTGTGTGTGTGTGCACGCAGGCGTGTTCGTTTATCTGTATTTGTCTGTGCATATGTGGGTGTAAAGGCTTATTTCGGGTTCCCCTGGGACAGTGCTGACTGACATCTCCATCCATGGTTGTCATGGTGATGATGATGGATGTGTTTTGGGTTACCACGGAGACCGCTGTTTAGACGTTCTATCTGCATGCATAATAAAGTTTTAGCATAAGGAGATTCTGTTACTGACAGATAGATAGAGAGAAGGAGACATGCAGAAAAAAACACACAACTTTACTGGCTGACTTTGCTACTTGTAGTTGGTGTTACACACATGCTCTAAACATTATGTGTTATGTAGGGAGATTGCACATTAAATGGTATACGTAACAGTAGTTTGCCAAGTTGAAGCCTACCTACAAATAGAGAGATGACAGATGGGTAGACAGTTAGAGAGACAGGCAGGCAAGTGTTCAAAACAGCGCACGTCCGCTGATAAAGATGAAAGAGTCAGTGCTGGGGAATTATAGAATTTTAACTATCCTCCACCTGTAGTGCTGAATTTTTAACACCTTCATCTGCTGAGTTATCCAAAAGTTTTACTTTTTACAATGAAAGTATAGGAAATGATCCAACCCCCCATAGATTTACAGACATGAGATGTGTTGGAATGTAGTTTCTAAAAAAAGTTACAAGCAGTTCCAAAGGCTATACTTTTATGACATACTAACAAACAGAACAGTTTCTCTCTTTCCACTTTTAAATTATTTAATGTGTGGGTGAGGGGGGATTTTAGTTATGGTTCAACACTTGACGCAATTACTCAACATGTTGCAATGCTGACTCGGGCAGTATCACTGCAAATTGTAAATAATGAACCTTTAAATGTGCTGTGAAAATACTTTTGATACAAATGTATAGTTGTATTTCTGTTAGTTTTACTTGGGAGTGCCACATGTAGATGATCCTGTAGTTATAGCCTAGCAGTGCTGAGGTGGTCCATGCCACAACTACAAGAAATTTGACATGTTGGATTGTCTAAAACAGTGCAGATATGATTCTCACTGTGGTTACCTTTCACCACTGAATGAAAATAAATGACATGCCACGCTACACTGTACTGATGTGAATTTAGTCATTCATATTCATTTTCACGCAGCAACAATACACATATATCATAGCTAACACCCACACTTACACAAACACACAGACACACTCCCTAAGGAGATGCCACTACACATGCATTTGCTTGTTTAGTGTGGCTTCAGGGCAACCATTTAGTTAAACTAGACATGTCTGCATTTTACATGCTATTTTAAAGCAAACACATATGCACACGCATTGAATGAGGTATTGATACAAAAATAGACATATGTATGTGTGGACATACAAGCACACTCACGCGCCTGCATTTGAACACACTGTTATCACTGTATGATACTCAGACATAGCCATGCAGATTGACACACAAACACGCACATACACATTCTCCATTGGGTGCTGGTATGTGTATCAGTAGTCAACATGCATGACTGGCTCATTCACAATGTAGCAGGCAATCAGGCTGTTCACCTATGCATGACTCAGAGATACACACCCTTTATCACACACACATTATTTGACATACAAATATAACTATCTGTGTTTATAAGACAAAGACAATATCACACACAATCACAATTACACTCATGGTCACAGGAGGTAGACACAGATACACATGATAGTCCGTGTTAATGAAAAGCACATTGCATCAAAGCAATACCCACAAGCACACAGACACAATGTACTTGTGTAAATGCATAGAATCAGACTAAATCAAACAATAAAGAGACATTTCCACAAGCATTAGTAACGGTTGAGAATGCACCCTGGCACAGCTTGTCAGGCTAGCCTGTCTGTCTCAATTTATTCACTCACCATTTCCTAGCGTGTCCGTGTGGATTTCTTTTGGTGTAGTGTGTACAACCTCAGAAGCATTACCTAAGTCACTGATTCCCAACCAGTTTGGCACGTGAACTTCTCAGATTGTTTGATTTGAGTAATAATGTGAGACAAAAAAAGATTTCAGAAGAGCATGAAAAAGTAAGTATGATTTTATTAGAATCAGAAATTACTACATTTTCCACCACGGCAGTTCAGATCAGTTATCTGGAGCGTGACCCCATCTCCAGGTTAACAACCGGTGGCCAAGCTGGCTAGATATATGCCATTACGTATGCAGATAAAGATACATACAGTGGAAACGAATCAGTTCTGTCAAAACTACACAGAGTGGCTGAATAGGTGGTGCATACAGTCGGCATGTAGTGCACGCTTCTTCGCATGGCTAGATGATCTAATTTACATCAGAAAGTATAATTTGTTAACTAACCATCTGTCCGATGTATGTATAACATGCAGTGAATTGCACTTATGCACACAATGCACCTTAAGTGCTGTGACTATTAAAAATTCATTCTGTACCAGGATAAATGGTATAGGCAAATCCATATGTTGACACGTATGTGTATGGGGGTTAAATCTTTAATCCATGCCCCTTTGGGAGAGCTTGCTTGGACATCGCTGACTGGGATCTTGTGCAAACCTCACCTGAAGGTTGCATAATGTTAAACAGTGTTGCCTTGAATTGAGAAACATGACAGTTCTTTCAGTGAGTGGTAGAATGTTCTGGAATGTAACCACATTAAGATTGAAGATTGTTTAATGTACATGCCAGGGTCAAGACGTGATAGCTCTACACCGTTCAGTAAACTGTACAGCAGTATGTGAAGATTATGGACTGTGAAGATATTTTTAAGATATTGTGCATATTAACTATATGTTATTGAAATGTGTTGCCCAGTGTCCAGTTTTAGGTTTGAAAACTTAAATCTCCTCAGGCGATGGATGTTTTAAACATAGATAGACATGTTGTGAATAAAATATTAGAAACGTGTTGCGTTGGATTTCTCCCACAGGAGCACTTTAGCCTCATAAATAATTCAAACACACGCTAACTCACAGACACTCACAAAAGCATGCTACCCACCAATGGACATGCACAGATACACATGCTCACGCGTGCACACACATACAGTACACACACATCCAGATACTAGGCAGTTCCTGCATTGATCTTGAACTGTTTAAAACTGCTTGAAAGGGACCTTTCCTGGAAGAGGGGGGAGTCACTGGTGAACATGTGAGAAAGAGATACAGACAGAGAGAGAGGGCAGGATAGGATGTAAAGTGGAAAGAAAGACAAAGACAAAGGAAGATGGCTTTACTTGTTTGCGATCCTTCAGCAACATTCTGCGTGCAACATTGAATTAGAACTGAATTCAAGGTCAGAAACCAAGAAGGTAGGGAGTGGGAGGAAAAACAAAACCTTGAAAAGTGATGGAAAATGGGAAAACAAGGTGGTTCAGGCAGCAGTAGAAAGAAAATTTCCAGCACTTTGTTCTCTCTCCTTCCATTAAACATTCAAGAGAGACAGAATGAGACAAAACCACAAGTAAAAAAGAGTTCAAAAATACTCAGACACTGTTTTGGTATCAGATACGTACAGGCCCAGACACATGCACAGGCCTACAATTGCACACATAATCCTTGGGTTTTCCATCACGCATGCTAATTTCTGTTTTTGTAACATTTTGTAACAAATGTTGTATTTTACTATTTGGTTACTTAGTTTCACTAAAATAAATTTGCTAAACTTTATCAATATTCCCCATCCCCATATTTGAAACTTGCTTTTTGGCAAAGTAAGCACTGGTACATTTTGGCGGTTTTCTTTTAGCTGTTCTCTATCCTTGAAAGGCATTTTCATCATCATTCAGTCCTTCCGGGCTCCTTCCCCATCTCCCTCTCTCACTGACTCACACATACACACTGCGATGCGCAAATCTCTCTATTTTTCCATGTGATAGTATCTGAAAATCTTATCGTTAAATCGTTGTCCGTTGATCTTTCTTTCTCCTTTCCTGTCTCTGTCTGCATCACACTTCAGTTTATCTGCATGTCCCTACCTGTTTCTTGTGTTGCTCTTTATCTGTATTCATATTTCTCTGTCTCTCTCCTTACCTCGCCATTGTTCTTGCTAATCCTCTTGGTCGCTGTCTTGATCCATCTCTATCTAATATTCATCCATCTTCCTTTTCATTCCTTTCTTCCTTTATCTCTTTCTCCCTCTATCCATGCTTCTGTTTTGTCTTCTAATTGGTTTTCTTTCCTTCCAGCCAGTCAGTTCTTCATTAAATCATCTGTCATCATCTTGGTTTGGTCTGTCATCTGTCTTTCCCTGAGCTAACATGTCTGTCTCTCACTCTCTCTCTCTCTCTTTCTCCCTCTATCTGACTCTCTCACTCTGTCTGACTCTCTCACTCAGCCTCTTTCTCTCACTCTCCAGAATTTTATGATAGCTGGATGATAGATACCACATCTCAAATTGTAACTTAATGCATTGGTATAGATGGGTCTGTCCTGAAAAAGCTCTATAGTTGCTGCTGTTAACAGTGTTGAGTGATGGGGATAGATGGGAAAATTGTTACAATCTTACTTCATCACTGTGGCCATTCATTAGAGGCAGTTCTTGAAAATCTTGGTCTCCTTCCCCTCTTTATTTGTAACCCTCATTTTCAATATTTCTTCTTTTGACTTCTCTGAACAAGTAGTTTGTAATGTGTTAATGAATGCACACACATACTGCAGCTCAGGAGCAAAGCGTCTAATTATTTCCAATATTGAAATTACAAAGTGGACATCAGAAAAACCTAGACACCATTTTATGTGTGTGATCGTTATTTTGACTCTCTCTCTCGCTGGTCAGGTTAAATAAAATTTATTCATGAACCTCTTCAAAAGAAGGTTTATAATATTGCTTTAAAAAGCAACAAAAAACATAAACACAGATAAAAGCAGAGACAGTAATCATAGACACACACACACACACACACACACACACACACACACACACACACAGGCATCTCTTTGTTTTGTTGTCGCTCTTATTCTGTTACTTTCTATTTTCACCAATGAAAGAATAATTGAATGTGAGTCTCAAAGTCATCATAGATACTGCGCTTCCCCTCTATTCTCTGATCCTTGTCTTTCCTCTCTATCTCAGTCTCTATTATCTCCACTGATCACTTTTGTCCCTCTTCCTCCTGCTTCTCCTCTTCCTGTTCAGTTTTTATGTACCATACAGCAATTTCTCTTTTCTGGATGGAAGGTTTTTCTCTCTCTCTCACACACACACACACACACACACACACACACACACACACACACACTGACAGACAGACAGACAGAATTATTTGGCCAATTGAACATCCACTGGTCATAGTGACATTTTGTAAGATATAATACAGATTAAGTTTCTCACACATTAATCACTGCGCTTGCTTTTAAAATCTCTCTTTTTATATCGGTTTTTCATGAAGAGTTATTGAAGACTTGACCAGATGTTAATGTAAACACCTTCGTCCTGCTGATCCTTTGTGGCATAACTTGTTACTTCTAGTGCTGATTTGCATTTTCATGCCCAAGTATTGATTGAGGAAAGCAGAAAAGGTCATCTATACACGCAGAGAAAGCGTGATGGCGTTTAGTGGTGGTACATGTGATCAGCCTGCTGACTTTTTCTTACTAATATTGACCAGCATCTTTGCTTCTATGTATTGATTATGTAGGGATGAAAGTCAACTAGATATAGAGTAGCATACAGATCTGACTTCATGGTTGTGGTCTATCTGTGTCAGGACATATTGCTGTTGCCTGTTCAAGTCTGTGCAGGCTATAGATGGTCTGTCAGAAACTATTTGGAAGTGGTGATTTAAGATTTGTCTCATAAGCATTTTGAGAGATTAGAGACACGTGGCATTCTGCTATCAAATTCTTTGTGACACTACCTTATTACTGTGACTAAACTTGGTGACACTTATCTAATAATTCTCTTTTCATAGCGTGCCATTTTTATTTCACTTCATCATTTTATTTCTGCTATCTTGTCTGTGTCCTCTAAAATAGAGTAGTTACATTGCATACGTTTGTTATTCACACACAATGAGTTAAAGTTAAAGGTATCCTGTGGTGTCTTGTTTTACATTCACTCTTTATTATCCAAAAAAATGTTCTTGTGCATTCCTTCATATTCCAGCATTTGTACATATTGAATTAATTTGCTTCATCATGAAACATTTTCAATGCTTTTCTCCTGGTTTCCTAGTTTCATGCTGTCCCAACATTGATCTGTGGAACAGCATGAAACTGAGGCATGTCATGTTAGTAAGCATGTGATGCAGCTTTGTGTGCGTTCAGGCAGAGCACTAAAGCTGCACTCGCGTCAGCTTAGACAGACATCTTGATGCCGAAACTGCGTCCACCGCCTCAGCCTCCTCCTCATGTAATTTCACCTTCAATATTTTTGTCTTGCTATGTTGTAATGTTCATGTTTTCAACTACCTTTCATTCTGTACCATAATGTGGTAGGGGGATTAGATGATCAAGTCCTTGACTAAAGTGTCTCTGACTGATGTACACATTTGCATTGCCATTCTCCGTAGTTGGCAGGAAGGTGTGTCAGATCATGTCATACCATGACGTACACGGCCTTTTGCATTCCTTCTTTGATCACATTGTGACTAACTCATTTTGAGAGAACCTTCATTTTAGCTATTTTTTGGAGACTTTTCAGCACATCATGTAGCATGGTTGGTTTAGCTTGCTTTTTCGACACATTAGGCAATATTTGTGTGTGAGTGTGTTTTACTGCGTTTAACCAATGCCCTTGCAGGCTGCAAAAAAGTGAAGGATGTGGGAGGAAAGGAGAGCAGAAGAGAAGTGAATCTGGCTTTAGAAAAGAGAGACAAGAGTGGAATGTATTTCGTCAGGGCTGTGATGTGTTAAACCCTCAGTATGCAGCTATTTGTTTAAGATGTCAGGGATGACATTTAACACTCACCGGCACCCAGGGTCTCTCTCTCACTCTGGCTCCCCACACACACGGATGAAAGCACATTCAAATACGCAGGCACGTACACAAACCTGGGGACAGACGCAGGTGAACACACACACACACACACACACACACTGCCAAACATGCGCATAAATGGACACACAGTCAGACACACTTGCTCTCAGAGAATAAAAGAGAGCGAGAGAGAGGAGGGTAAACGAATGAGAGGCAGTACTTATAAATCACAACATCAGCAGTTTGTCATTATGGTTTATAATTTAAAAAATGTTTAATGACCAAGTGAGAAAACAGGTACACTGGTCTCATCCATCTCAATACTGTTCCGGAGTGTGACGACGAGAGAGGCAGTCTCTTTTCCATTCAGCCCCCTTTTTGTTTACTCTCAACTTGCTTTGTTTTTGTTTGGTTTTTTTGCTTTTCCCATTGATTTGTCATTTTGGTTAACATCTCTTACCTTCTTCTGCAACCTTCCTCTAACTGCATATTACAGTCATTTTTACATTTTATTATTTGTTGTTGGGGCAAGACGGAGGTACAGTGGAGGGCAGTACCACTTTACAACCACAGGATCTGTACTACTGAAGTGTCCCTGAGCAAAACACTACTAGCTCCAGGGATGCTGTAATGTAGCTGATTCTGTCAGCTCACAAGGTAAGCGAACAGAGAAATTCCCCAGTAGGCTCAGCACAGAATCACAATGACATTATTGCCCTGGATGTTGCAGTAGTGTTTTAAAATCAAAATATTCTGCCAAGGTATATTCTGATATTGCCTTTCTGACACAAGTCAAGTGGAGTCAGTTGTGGGGGTCAGATGGTATCACTAATGATACCATCTTTATATTATAATTACACTATAATGAGCGTCAAATTCTATCTCACTATTTCTGTTACCAGCAAATATGATTCAGTTGATCAGGTTGCTAAGGCTACTGTAAGAATAATAATCATGATAGCAATCATTCTATCAATCCATGCCTTCTCTCTTTATGTCTCCTTCTGGTGATCTACCATTAAATTACTCTTCTGCCCTAATTGGTCTAAATGTCGGGCAGTTAGTTGACTGGCAGACAGCATCTGTTCTTTGATTTGTGGACAGATGGTGGGAAGATCTGAAGGTCAGCATGGTTACTAGTTGTGTGTGTGGGTGTGGGTGTGTGTGCCCTAAATGCTATGACTGTTGGTCTAAAATGTAATGCTGGCAAGCAGAGGACAGCAGCCAATATGTTTCTAATGTGGTTTAAAAGAGTGATAGAAAAATATGATGGCAGTATAAAAGGGAATCATATGAAAAGGACTGAATTTGAAGTTACTAAATCAGAGTCACAAAGGCAGCCAAACAGATGAGTCACACAAAGTTGAATGTGCGTATTTGTCTGCTTTAAGTGTAGTCTGACAGCCATCACTTTTATGAGTTTTCAAAGCAAAATGCAGCAGCAGAGCTCCAAAGGCACAACAGTTGATTCATGAATACCTGAGTGGGAGCAGTTTCCGGTCATGACAAACTATTGCATCAGCAAACAATGGTCACAAGTTGAAGCATGGCAACAGGGACAGAATCTAGACAGGATAGATGTTAACCACACAAAACTGCAGCTTTAAAAGTCTCCATCGAATTCACCCTGTCAACTGTCTCAAAACAACTGTTCATGCGATGCTTTGCAGAGCTGTTGTTTATGACGGGGCTGCAATGACACAATAGCACACTCTAGTTGTGAGGAGGATACAACCTGTACATGTGAAAAAGTAATGCCTGATATCACAATTTATTCTGCATCCAGATGGGTTTACATTTGGCAAAAAGAAGGATGCCTTTAGCCCACATGTCTGCTGCATGGTCGAGTAGCAGCCAAGGAGATGAGGCCGTTTTATAAGACCAGATGGTGCAAACACTGTTTTCTTGATGCATCATTTTCCATATAAACTAGTAGATCAACTCATATTATTTCTTGAACAACTAGATTAAGTCAGACATCTTTCCTGGAAGATGAAGAAGCTAGATTTATGTTTTGTTTGTGTTTCACTAAACTGCAGGTTACCCTTGAAGAACAGTCCAATATCCTATTACAAACAGTACAGGACTGAAGCATCATCAAAGGCAAATGCTGGCCCTACTTCTTGTAGAAGGAATAGGAATAAAAAACATGAAGAGTAAATGGGCAGTTAAAACTGATTAAAACAGGCCATTATATAGTGAAACAAAGGAGTTGTTGGAAAGGAATTAAGGAGTTTAGCAGAACACCATGCATGACTCCTATGGCGACTACCATACCAATGGCCAAAAATGACAGATTTACATTCAAGTAATGAAACCCTCAGCAGCCGTATGACTCTTATCAAGAGCAAAACAGAGACAGTGTGGCATTGTTATAGTCACAAAGTCCAGGAGGACGTTGATTCGGAAAACAAAACTTTGGTCACTGACATGGGAGACTGCTGTTGCTGTCCTATTTCCTAAAGACAGTTGACCCAGTGATTCCCTAACCTTCATCAAGGATTCTTTAACCCTAGCTATGTCATTTTGTCCCTGAACCTAACGAAACATTAACCACAGCGGCGTCAGATCAGAAAACATCCATATGTGTGGGTCTGAGGGGGAGTTACAAGTTGTGATTTGGAGGACTTGATTCTCCAACGCTTGCTGCATTCAAGACTCTAGAGCACACAATATAGGTATAGAGTTTGTATGTAGGATTTCAATATAATTTCTCTGCAACCTGATCCTTAAAATTAGATTGTAGGAGTTACAATCATATTTCAATTTTTTTTCCACCCCGCCTTTTTCTTTGCATTGTCTGTATGCACATTGGACTGCATCCAAAGGCTAAGTTGGATTCTGTTCACAATGCCACCAATTCCATTACTAGGTTAGTTATGCGGATCTGATGGCACTGTCCGTAAGATCAGATTCTTAGTGATATTGCATCCTCTGTGCATTCAGGCAGCATGGCACAAAATTCAGCTGCTGAAGAAGCTTGAAGAGTGTCCAGCAGCGCCTCAGACCAGGAGGAAATTAAAATAAAGAAGTAAAAGGATGATCATTCATGTTCACATGGTTAACAGTTTCCCTCCTGTCTGTTCTGCCATTCATGACAGGTAAACTGAGGCATGAAAGGTATAGGGGGAGTGATGAGGGAGAAAGAAGGGTGGCTATATATATTCAGTTTTACAGCATATGGGGGGCAAGAGGTTGATGGATGGGTGGGTGGATGCAGATAAGAGAGCAGAAGGG